>NC_091439.1:17410514-17473846 GCF_964237555.1 Oryctolagus cuniculus
TAGGAAGCAAATAGATGGGTCTTGTTTTTTAATATATTCAACCATCTGTATCTTTTAATTGGAGGATTTAGTTCATTTACATTCAAGGTCATTATTAATATATAATGATTTGGTCCTACCATTTTTCCATGAATATTCCTGTTGTTTGCTTTGGATATATGTTGTACTTAAAAATTTTTTTAATTTGTATAGGCTGAACATCCTTTGTAATTTTAGAGATTTTCTGTCATCATATTCTTTCATAATGATGATTAAGTTCTGTATAACATATAGTGTCAGAAAATTTTCAAAGAAAGCTACAAAGAAAAAACAAAATAATGGATACTATTTCTTACAATAATATATATATGGTGTATATATAAGACAAATATAGAGTAATACAAATTATAGATACATTACATAAATTTATGTAAATGAGTCTTACTAATATCAAGAAAAAATTCAATATTCAGTTGAGAAGACAGTATGTGTAATCACAACAAAAGTGAATATGAGATGAGTATGTGACAAAAATGCACGAATTTGCTTAAAATCGAGGATTTGGATTTTACAACAGAATTTAGATACCATTTTGTACCCTTTCACTCAACAGTTATCATAAAACTCAATGGCAGTGGGTTTGGATGAAGGTGCAGTTACACAGAGCTGCCAGTATTGTAAATTTCATAGTCCTTTTGAAGAGTAGCCTAGCAAAAAGCAACAGCAGCACAAAGAAAAACCCTAACACTGCTCCTTTAATTTTTCTTTAAAGTTTTTTTTAAAGATTTATTTATTTATTTGAAAGAGAGAGAGAGACAGAGTCAGACAGAGGTCTTTCTTTTCTGGTTTACTCCCTACATGGCTGCAATGACCATATCTGGGTCAGGCCAAAGTCAGTAGGCTAGAACTTACCCTGAGTTCCCATGTGGATTTCAGGGGCCACGTACTTGCGCCATCCTCTGCTGTCTTCCCAGTCACATTAGCAGGAAGCTGGATTGGCTGGACTGGCACAGAACAGCTGGGACTTGAACCTGCGCTCTGATACGAGATGCCAGTGTCACAAGTTGTGATTTACCCAGCTTCACCCTAATGCTGGTCTCTGGTCTTCTGTTTTGGTGTGGCAGTCCCAGTTCTGAGGATCTACTCATGACAGTGATGTTCTGACCAGCCTCTAAGGAGTTTGTGGAGGAAAGCAGGCAGGTACAATCAAGTTCAGTTTTTTTTTTTTTTTCTTTGTTACTTTGTGTGTGTGTGTGTGTGTGTGTGTGTGTTAATTAGACTAAAATCTTGGAAATAGGATGCAACTCCAAATGTGGAAAATCAAATGCCAAACAGCAATAGTATCATAAGAGAGTGGCACATAACTATTCTAAGATGTAAGCATGGCTAGTTTGGGGCCTATTTAAGTACAAAGGAATATTAAATAAAATAGAGAAAAAGCAGAATATGAAACAGAACTCTTGCATGATACAATGACCTAAAAATGTACTTGGGTATGTATAGTGACAGAATTTACAAGATAATTTAGAGAAATATAGATAAAGCTTAGTGTTCTTTAGTTTCTTTTTCCTATAAGAAGGATTAAATACATTTTTTTAATGTATAAGATTTGTTTATTTATTTGAAAGTCAGAGTTACACTGAGAGAGCAGAGGCAGAGAGAGAGAGAGAGGGGTCTTCTATCCGATGGTTCACTTCCCAGATGGCAGCAATGGCTGGAGTTGTGCTGATCCGAAGCCAGGAGCCAGGAGCCTCTTCTGGGTCTCCCACGTGGGTGCAGGGGCCCAAGGACTTGGCCATCTTCTATTGCTTTCCCAGACCATAGCAGAGAGCTGGATCAGAAGTGGAGTAGCTAGCCGGGTCTCGAACTGGTGCCCGTAAGGGATGCTGGCACTTCAGGCCAGGGCATTAACCCACTTTGCCACAGCGCCTTCACTGGTTAAATACAATTTTAAAATATGCTGCTGCAAAAGCATAAGAGAATATGGATTATTTGGATCAAACTCATGTAGCTGAATAATTCAATTAAAATCATCATAATTTTGCCATGTACAAAGGCAATATACCTGTTTTTGTAAATTTCTGCAAAATGAATAATAGGCCTCTTAAACATGTTGGATTGATTTACTTGCATTGTAAACCATTTTCTCCAGACATTTGCAAGCATATGTTTGTATACTCAGATGCACAAAAAACAAAATGATGGATCTTTTTCCACGTGGGAGTGTTTTAGCATTTCAAAGTCAACATCCAAAGAAATACACAGATGTACATGCAGCTGGAAAACAGTCTTATTTTTCTTTCCCATTCTGGCAATGGCATTTAATTCTCAGTTTTTGTCTGGATTGGGTTGTTGAGTTCCAGCAAGGTCATGATGAACCGTGACTTTAAGGTCTCCAGAGTGGCACACGTGGTGACAAGTTAATCTGACATTTTCAAATGATGAAGTGCACAGAAAAAAACCCTCCAGATAAAATGGTGAAAATTCTGGTAAGATAACTGAATAATGGTGGTGGAGAGTGAGGTTAAATTAGGCCCTCTCCCCCCCTCCCCCTTTTTTTTAAACTGGAAAAGGCTGAAAAGCTACAGGAGGACACAATGGCTTGAGAAATGTCCAGGTTAGGAGTCAAATCTAGAGTCTGTCCTAGAAAGAAACTGAGGTATGATCTGAAGACTTCCTTTCCAGATCCAGAAGAGCAGCTTGATGCAGAATTGGAAAATAAGGTGAGAGCTGCTGGCAGAGACTGCAGACTCTGAGCTGAGAAGGAAAAGGAAAATGTGTATTCATTCATTTCCTTGCTAGTTCTGTGACTCACGGCGAGTTACTTCTCTCTGCCTTGTTTTCTCATTTATACGTGAACTGAATGACCGTACCCACCTCACAGGGTGATTGGAGGAAGAAATGAGATTGCCAGATTGTCCATGCTGGGCACAGGGTATGTTCTCAGGCTGTATTGACTGTGGTTATTTTGGGCAGGAATGGAGACTGTGTTTTGTAGAATGTATCTAAAGACTCAGAAATGGGAGCTGGCATTTGGCCTAATAGTTAAGACAGAAATTAAGATGCCTACGTCCCAGATGGGAGTGCCTGGGTTTCAAATCCAACAACTCCTGGATTCCTGCTTTCTGCTGATGCAGACTCTGGGAGGCAGAAGATGATGGCTTTGATAGTTGGGTTCCTGCCACCCGTGAGGGAGACCTGGATTGAGTTCCCAGCTCCTGGCTTCGGCCTGGCCCAGCCCTAGTAGCCATTGCAGACATTTGAGGGGTGACCTGTGGGGAGCAACCCGGACTAGACTAAGTTACTGGAATTAAGACTTATTCTATGCATCTGCTCTCCCACAATATGGCGCTGGGAGAGGAGAAAACAGCTTCTACACAGCTGCCTCCAGTTCAACCAATAAACTGTAGGACCTGCTCCTGATTGGAGGAGAGCAGCGTACTCGGCGTGTGGGCAGCCGAGTTAGGATTGGCAGAGGAGGACTATAAAGGAGGAGAGAGATGGCATGCACCAGGAACATCTAAGGGGAACATCTAAGGGAACACCTGTGCAGCCCCCGAGAGAGCCGGCCGGTGGTGTGCCGCTCCCCCGCGGAAGTGGGGAATGTGGCAGGGGGAACCGCCCTTCCACGGAGGTGGAAGGGACGGTAGCCAACCCGGGAAGAACCAGCAGCAAACCCGGGGAGGGCCGAGAGGACGAAGGAACAGCGTGGGGTTTAGTGTCGTTCCTCCACGAAGAGGGGGAGCGACATAATGGTGCCGTGACTCGGATATGAAGCCTAGGCAGGGTTTAGTGTCGTTCCTCCACGAAGAGGGGGAGCGACAGTGACCCAGCAGGTGGAGGGGGGAGCACTCTCACATATACACACTCTCGCTGACTCTCAAATGAGTAGATAGAAATCAGCAAGGAAACAAGAAGATTCAGAAAAGCCTTCATACAATGGACCTTCCGAGATGATCTGTGTTACAGAAAACTCCGGGCCTGCAGAGCGAGTGCTGCATTTCTACATATTAGGGCATGCAGGGGATTTGTGGTGAGCAACAAAACTGTTAGCCAAATTGTAGAGGATGTGCTCACTGAGATGCAAGGCCTGACTGCAGGCTGACATCACTGCCTGCAGCATTAGAAAAAGTTTCTTTATTATTATTTGGCCATGGTCCTCACTCCAGTGACTTGCAGTAGAAGTGAACGCAGAGCACAAGGCTGGTCACTAGATCAGCTGATGTGTTGTTTTCCTCAGCATGCAAAGCTATTTTTAGGCAGATGGTGAAGAAAGGAGGATGGTATCATTTTTTTCCTTGGGTTTGGAAAGCAAGCAAAGCAATGTAGACAAGTAATTGTCCAAAGGTAAAGACATCTCAGACTAGGAAAAAAATAATTGAGATGGGAAATCAATTTTTTTTTGTGCGTGTGTGAGAGAGTTTTATGTTTTTTTTTTTTTTAAGATTTATTTATTTATTTGAAAGTCAGAGTTAGAGAGAGGAGAGGCAGAGAGAGAGAGAGGTCTTCCATCCCATGGTTCACTCCCCAGTTGGCCACAATGGCCGGAGCTGTGCTGATCCGAAGCCAGGAGCCAGAAGCCTCTTCCAGGTCTCCCATGCAGGTGCAGGGGCACAAGGACTTGGGCCATCTTCTACTGCTTTCCCAGGCCATAGCAGAGAGCTGGATCGGAAGTGGAGCAGCCGGGACTCGAACCGGTGCCCATATGGGATGCCCGCACTCAGGCCGGGGCATTAACACGCTGCGCCATAGCGCCAGCTCAAGAGTTTTATGTTTTAACCCAAGGTTCTTGTCTACATTCTAATCCTGGAGAGGGAATTTGACCAATGGGAACTATACAGCCAGACCAGGAGTCAAGGCCTTGGCTAAGTGCAGTGGTTGTTTCTCTTCTTGTTCTCATCTTTCTCCCGAGTCCTCTATCTAGAAGTGAAAAGATGCTCCTTAACTTGGTTTTGACTAACCTTTTCATCTTATTTCTCAGTTCCATTATTCCTGTTTCCATGCTGTGTCCTCCAGCTAACCTTCACAAAGTACAGCTCCTCCTATAGCCACAGCAATGTTCTTCCCCCAACTTGTGGGAATATCCAGTCCCCGCACCCCATCCTGATTCACCCACATACAAATACCCACATACTGAAATACACACATGCAAATACCCACATACTGCTGGGGATGTCGTTCCTCCATGGTGCTTTCCACACCACGTTCTGACCCTGGTCCCGGCCAGGAGGACAGCTGCTCTCCTTGGAAGTCTGTAGAGCAGCTGAATTAGTGTGTCACACTGACTGTTTTCTTAGGTGTGCTTTCACTCACTGTGTGCAGCTGTTCTCCCTGAGTACTCAACTAAGCAATCTCAGGGTGGAGTCTGTGCCTTGTTTATCCATGCTCAAAGAATTAATAAATCCTCACCTAAAGGAAGATATAAATGATCCTTACTATGTAAGGTAGTGTGCACAGTAAGATAAATGGACATGGAGCCACGTGTACAAATGTAAGTGCTCATTTGTATAAATACCAGATCAGTCCATTTTATATAACTATCAAGAACTATAGGAAAATAGCCATTTTGTGATTTATGTATTCCTTATGGATTTTATAATATACACTGCATTTCAATTTATTAAATTTTACTTTTTGTTTATTATAGAGAGGAGAGAGAGAGGAGAGAGGAGAGAGGAGAGAGGAGAGAGGAGAGAGGAGAGAGGAGAGAGGAGAGAGGAGAGGAGAGGAGAGGAGAGGAGAGAGAATATCTTTGATCTGCTTATTCACTCTCCAAATGCCTGCAACAACCAGGGCTGGGCCAGGTCATTTTTGTATCCCATGTGGGTAGCAGGGATCCAAGTACTTGAGACATCACCTCCTGCCTCCCACGGTGCACATTAGTAGAAAGTTGGAACTGGAAGTGGAGCCTGGACTCAAACCTGGGTACTTTGATATGGGATGCATGCATCCCAAGTGATGTATTAGCCACTGTACCAAATGCCTGATTCTGCATTTCAGTTTCAAGTTTCAACTTACAGTTTTTCTTCAGAAAAACACTTGGAACTTCTCCTATGAATGTGTTGCATAATATTGGGTAGATGATAATAAAGCTCAGATTTTCTCAGAAGCATAGAAAATCTGATCATTTTGCTTCAGTTCTGCTGGTCTGAGTCACCACCTTTTACTGGAACACTGCGGGCACCTCCTGCTGTGCTGGTCTTCCCAGCTTCTGCTGTCTGCCTGCCTGGCTGTTGTTTCTAATGCAGAAACTAGAGTGATTTTTTTTTTTTTTTGACAGGCAGAGTGGACAGTGAGAGAGAGAGACAGAGAGAAAGGTCTTCTTTCTGTTGGTTCACCCCCAAAATGGCCGCTAGGGTCGGCATGCTGCGCCGATCCAAAGCCAGGAACCAGGTGCTTCCTCCTGGTCTCCCATGCGGGTACAGGGCCCAAGCACTTGGGCCATCCTCCATTGCCTTCCCAGGCCACAGCAGAGAGCTGGACTGGAAGAGGAGCAACCGAGACAGAACCAGCGCTCCAACTGGGACTAGAACCCGGGGTGCTAATGCTGCAGGTGGAGGATTAGCCTAGTGAGCTGCAGCGCTGGCCAAGAGTGTTCTTTTTACAGGGCAGTTAAGGTCTGTCAGGAGCTCAGGTCCCTTCAAGGCCTCTGTGATTTGCTCTAAGTGAGATCCAGCGTCCTACTCATGACTTCAAGGCTCCTTGTGATCTATCTGCTAACCTGCTTGCCCATTGACCCCCTCTTCTGCTGCTCTTATTGCTCCATCCTCACTGGCTTCCTGACTCTTCCCAAACATGCCATGCACACATCCACCTGAGAGCCCTTCAGTTGCGTGGTGCTTTGCATACAAACTCTTTTCCAAAAATATGAATCATTGTCCCATACCTCCTCCAAGTCTTTGCTCAGATGCCACCTTCTCATGAGGCTGCTCTTGACCTGTGTAAAATTACAGTCATTCTCTCCTTCTCATCCCAACAGTCCAGTGCCTTTTCCCTGCAAATTTTTTAATGCCATGGCATATGTCACTTATCACTTTTGAAAAAAAATGTGTTATTTGAGAGGCAGAGAGACAGATTGAGCTTCCATCGCTGGCTTGCTCCCTAAATGCCTGTAATGGCTGGGGCTGGCCAGTCCAAAGCTGGAAGCCAGGAACTCGATCCAGGTCTTCCACATGGGTGCAGAGATGCTCTCACTGGAGCCATCACTGCTGTCTTCCAGAGTCTACACTGGAAGGAAGTGGAGTCAGGAGCAGACCTGGAGTTGAACACTTGGGTACTCAGATGTGGGATGCTGGCATTGGCTTCTTAGCCACTAGGCCAAATGCCTGCTTCACTTGGGACTTTTTAATGCACTATTTTTTTATGTATTCAGATATACAGTTTTTTTAGAAAGCTGTATTTAATAAATACAAATTTCATAGGTACAGCTTTAGGAATATAGTGGTTGTTTCCCCCATACATGCCCCCACCCCGTCCCATCTTCTATGCCCTCTCCCAACCCATTCTTCATTAAGATTCATTTTTCATTTTCTTTATATACAGAAGACCAACTCTATACTAAGATTTCAACAGTTTGCACCCACACAGACACACAAAGTATAAAGTACAGCTTGAAGATAAGTTTTCCAGTTAATTCTCATAATACAACTCATTAAGGACAGAGGTCCTACGTGGGGAGTAAGTGCACAGTGACTCCTGTTGTTTATTTAACAATTTAACAAATTTAACAATTTAGCTCTTATTTATAATGTCAGTGATCACCAGAGGCTCTTGTCATGAGCTGCCAAGGAATGCACTATTGGTATGGTAATATGCTATTGTAGCCGGTGCCATGGCTCACTAGGCTAATCCTCCGCCTTGCAGCGCCTGCACACAGGGTTCTAGTCCCGGTAGGGGCGCTGAATCCTGTCCCGGTTGCCCCTCTTCCAGGCAAGCTCTCTGCTGTGGCCAGGGAGTGCAGTGGAGGATGGCCCAAGTGCTTGGGCCCTGCACCCCATGGGAGACCAGGATAAGTACCTGGCTCCTGCCATCGGATCAGCATGGTGCGCCGGCCGCAGCGCGCCAGCCGTGGTGGCCATTGGAGGGTGAACCAACGGCAAAGGAAGACCTTTCTCTCTCTCTGTCTCTCTCTCTCACTGTCCACTCTGCCTGTCAAAAAAAAAAATATGCTGTTGTGTGTCTCTGTCTCTTAATTCTAGTGAGCTCCATGAGGGCATACACTTTTTATTCACTGATACATTCCAAGTGTTTAAAATTGTGTCTGATACAAGGTATGCACCCTGAATATTGCTGAATGAGAGGAAGAGAGAGTATCATCTGCCAGCCCCTGAAATCACTTTCAGTCCTTTTCTCATTTATTCTCATGGCAACACTCTAGTGTGAATATTTTTGAAGGCAAGGGAACTGAAGTATATAGGGGTGAAAATGCTCAGGGTCACAGAATTAGGGGCAAAACCAGGATGTGAATTTAGGTGATCTAACTTCAGACCCTCTGTCTTAACCAATCATATTCCTTAGCTGAACTGGGCGTCAGACTCTTTATGCTTATTTTAATCAACATTATACTGAAAGGACTAAGAGTCAAAGGGAGCACATAAGCAAGTCTAGTACCTGCTAATACTAACTGATAGAATAAATAAAGGGGAGAGTGATCCAACATGGGAAGCGAGAAACTCAGCAGACTCATAGAATGGCAGATGTCCTAAACAGCACTCTGGCCTCAGAATCAGCCCTAAAGGCATTCGGATCTAGCTGAAAAGCCCATGAGAGTATTTCAGGCATGGAAAGCCAAGACACTCTGGCAAAAAAAATTAAAAAAAAAAAAAAAAACCTAAATGAAAGATCTCTGTGAGTGAGATCCCAGTGGAAAGAACAGGTCTTCAAAGAAGGAGGTACCTTTCTCTGAAGGGAGGAGAGAACCTCCACTTTGACTATGACCTTGTCTAAACAAGATAAGAGTTGGAGAACTCAAAAGGCTTCTGTAGCCTTGGAATCTCATGACTGGAGCATAGGGAGATTACTGATGCCATAAACAGGAGTGTCAATTTGTAAAGTGAACAACAGGAGTCACTGTGCACTTACTCCTCATGTAGGATCTCTGTCCTTAATGTGCTGTACATTGAGATTTAATACTATAACTAGTACTCAAACAGTATATTTCACTTTGTGTTTCTATGGGGGTGCAAACTGTTGAAATCTTTACTTAATGTATACTAAACTGATCTTCTGTAAAAAAAAAAAAAAAAGAAATGATCAATTCCCAACTTGACTCTCACTGGGATTAAACATGACAATAGGTCTGATCTGATTTCATCATCATTTAAAAAATCATCTATTATTTTTCACTTTATGTTTCTGTGTGGGAGAAAACTGTTGAAATCTTTACTTAATGTATGCTAAACTGATCTTCTGTATATAAAGAGAATCGAAAATGAATCTTGATGTGAATGGAAGGGGAGAGGGAGTGGGAAAGGGGAGGGTTGCGGGTGGGAGGGACGGTATGGGGGGGGAGGCCATTGTAATCCATAAACTGTACTTTGGAAATTTATATCCATTAAATAAAAGTTAAAAAAAATCAACATTATACTTGTCCATAAATTCAACAAGTAAAAAAGTTCTAAAATTTTGTAATGAAAAGCAGCATTTCCTTTTTTTTTTTTTTTTTTTGACAGGCAGAGTGGACAGTGAGAGAGAGAGACAGAGAGAAAGGTCTTCCTTTTGCCGTTGGTTCACCCTCCAATGGCCGCCGCGGCCGGTGCGCTGCGGCGGGCGCACCGCGCTGATCCGATGGCAGGAGCCAGGTACTTCTCCTGGTCTCCCATGGGGTGCAGGGACCAAGGACTTAGGCCATCCTCCACTGCACACCCTGGCCACAGCAGAGAGCTGGCCTGGAAGAGGGGCAACCAGGACAGAATCCGGCGCCCCAACCGGGACTAGAACCCAGTGTGCAGGCGCCGCAAGCAGAGGATTAGCCTAGTGAGCCGCGGCGCCGGCCAGCATTTCCTTTTTACTTTACTCTCCTCCTCCTTCTCATCTCCAGAAGCAAATACCTAGAATTCCTAGCTAAGTTTTAGTTTTTACATTTTCCTCCATATATCTGAATAATATCCCACTACTTGTATTCCTTGATTATTTTCCTGGTGTTTTAGACATTACGTAAAGGGTTTCCCCACGCTGAAGGATGAGAATCTTTAGTCTTCTTCCCTTCCCTTTTTGCGTAGCCCCCACAGCCATTCAAATGCTTTCTTCCCACTCCTCTGATGTTCTGGCATCATTGTATTGTAATTTTGGTTAGATCGCTAGACAGGTATCTCAGTCTGTTTTCTGTTGCTGTCACAGAATCCCTGAGACTGGGAGATTGATAAAGGACATTGATTTATTTGGTTCTGGAGGGTGAGTGGGCTGAGAGCAAGGTGTGGGCAAGGGCCTTATGCTGTTTTGATTCATGGTGGAAAACAAGGGCATGTGTGGAAGAGAGAGACATGGGGGCAGCCTTCCTTTCTGACAGCTGGTTGTCACAGTAACCAACTCAGTTTTGTGAGAATGAATTCAGTCCTGAGAGAAAGGCATTAATCCCATATAATGACGCAATACCCTCTGAAAAGCCTCACCACCTCGCAGTTGCATTGGGAATTTGGGTCCCAACACATGTACTTTTGGGGGACCCATTCCAGCCACAGCAACAGGTTTATCCTATTATTACCTCTGTACTTTATTCCTAGGTAAGCCACTACTGGTACTGTTTTTTCTCCATTGTGTAACTTTTCTACATTCCATGGATATGTTGTCCTATTTTAAATGTTTATTTATAATTATTCTTATCACCATTTGAAACTGATGGCTACCCCCACTTTTCTAAAACCTGTTGAGTCCTTGAGTATTTGAGAATCTCTGGGCCCTGCTGACACTCAGATGGCTTGGCTGCCTGTAGAAATTTTGGTTGGGGGATACTTTTCCTTCAGAGTTTCAAAAGCCCTATCCCACAAACATCTAGTTTTAAGTTGCTTTTGTGTCTTTTGAAGTTATTTTACTTTCTGATTCCTTTGTCTATGGATTCCACCCCTTCCTCTGAAACTGCATCTGGTCTTCAGGTTAGGGCTCTGAAATTTGTCAGCGATATGCATACGTGTAGCTCTGTTTTCATCCATTATGCTCAAAGCTCAGATCTGTATTCTTCAGTTCTAGGAAATTTTCAAGTTTTTAGCTGATGGTTTCCTCCCTCTTTTTATTTTGTCCTCTTTTTGATAAAACTTGCTATTCAGATATTAGATTCTCAGAATGGGCCTTCCAGTTTTCTTCTTTTTTTCCCTTATACTTTTTACTTTTCTCTGTCCTTTTAGAGATCACCGTAACTTTATCTACCAATATTTCTTTGATTTTTAAATGTCCAATTGGATTGTTAGAACACATGTTCTTCCATTCACCTGGAGAGGAAGTTTAGAATCTTGTCTTAGAAGAGGTAGACTGGTTTAGGGCCTTATTATTCCATGGTAACCAGTTTCCTTGCTACCTTGCTTTGGTGTAATATAGTTCTTGCCTGCAAGTTTTCTCAATAAATGAAAATATTGCAGGGATACCAAAGACAGCAATGTATGCAGCATGGTGCCATCATTGATTACTAAAGTCAATTAATGAAAATTTGAAACTTGGGAAGTATACTTAGTTGCGTTTGTCTTCAAAATCACTGGAAGGTTTTGGAAAGCATAGTTCTTCAGTGTTTTCTGGTTCAAGTTCTCTTTTCTGTGACCTATAGACTATCAGCTATTCCACTCTCTGTAGCAACTTTTTGTCCAAGAGAAAGCATGTCAAAACTGTTGAAATTTTTTTGTTTTTTCCTGCACTGTATTTGTAAATATTCATCTTGGAAAGTTTCTGGGTTTGTCTTTTGGACTGAAAATTTGAAGCATTTCTAATGGTGTGGAAATTTGTAATTACATTGCGCTGCTCGTCATGGTATGTAACTGTTAATGTGTCTGAGGACTGAGGTCAATAAAAACGAAAATGCTTTTCAGGGTAGTGAAGTTACTGTAATTTACTAAACTTATACATCTTTTCAATAAAAATATTACATACTTTAAAAAAAAAAAGAAGAAGAGGTAGACTGGTGGCCTCCTGGAGGAAGTGTTTGGACCACATATCCAGCTTTGAATTGGACATATAGTAGATGCACCATAAAACACAAGAGCAAGGTGAAGGCAAAGTCAGTAAAATTAGAACTAAATGCAGGGTAGATATAAGATTATCTAGAGTGCAAGTTTACTTAGACACTTGCTCTTTGCATTTCTTTTGATGTTTATATTGGTCTGAAGGGTCACCTTGACATGGGGTCAGGTGGCCCCGACTTTAACATAGGAGCCTAGTAGGCAGTTGAATGTTAAATGTCTTATGTGGATGTGCCACTTTAGAACCAGGCACTACAGATTAAAGCCTGCACTGAAACCCCTCCAGCTTCAGAGGGATTGGTGAAAAGTAAGCTGAACATCGACCATCGATGAGTCTTTCCCTGATTGTTTTATTTTTTTTCACATTTTGATTGTATCAATTTACTAAAAATCATGAGTTTGCCAATAAAATGAGACTAATCTGTTCACTTCAAGGAAGTAGCTGGGTAAATACTTACGCAACTGAGTTTTTTTAAGTGCCCTGTGTCGCTAATCTTTGCGGATGCTGCAACTCCAGGCTAATTCAGCACACTGCAGAGACATGAACACAGGCAGATGCTAAGGAGGAACCTCACTGCTGGGCCTCTTGCCAGTTATGTGCCTGACGGGTCATGTCTTAGCCCCTGGATTTCAATCCCAAATCAAACTCCCTTTTTTTCTTTTTTTCCTTCCCTTTCTGAAAACCCTAGGAATTTGCACTGCTTCTATCACTTGGTTGCCAAGTGAGATTTTTATCTTTCTGTCTTTACTTGCTGTCCCCCAAAATAAGTACCCATGCTCTTTTTATTTAAGGATTTTACTGCTCATCTCTTTTTTGTCTTAGGAGTCAGCCTGCCCAGCCAATTTGTAATAAACTCAATGACTTGTTTCTAGTTAGAAGATTATTAAGCAGCATGTGGATTCATGTTTGCTAAATGAATGAAAGCATTTGTAAGATCTATAATTGTTACATGAGTCCTAAGGACTTCCCCTAGAGGATTCCTACCCATTGTTTGTTTAGACTTTCCTGAAGCTCTCTTTGACATGAGTCCCCCCCAAATCCGATATGTTTCTGTGGTCCATGTCTTCTTGTCCTTTTGGGTTTGCTAATAGCACTTTGTCCAGCTGTAAAAGAACCACCTGGAGAATTGGGAGAATCACAGATTTCCAGACCCCACCCCCAGAGATCCCCATTTGGAAGATCCGTAATGTAACCCATACTATTGGACCCCAGACCACATGGAGTGGGTCTCACATCGGGTGGTCTCAGGCTCTCTCATCCATGTTCTAAACTATTATTTGGGCCTAATTCTCCTAAAGTCCATGTAGCTTCAGGGCAGCCTGTTTGTGGTACAGCTTTTTTCTTCCCAGTATAATCAGGCCTCCAGTTCCCTGGGTAGGGAAGCCTAGGGGAGTGGGTGTTCCTATGGAAGACATAATCTATGCAGGCGACGGTCCAGGTCCAATCATGCATTTATTTCACTGCATGCTCAAAAGAACCGTATGCCACTGCTGTGGCTGTTCTCATTTCCTAAATCAAGTTCAGTAACTTAGCCAGTGAACCTGGGCTTTGCCAACGTAGAGTGAAGCCCTCCACGTACCACTCGCTTCATGGTCAACCTCCCTGAAAAGCTCTTTTAGTTTTGAGAAACACTTCCAAGGAGAACAAGAGCTGATATGCCCTAGGCCTAATGAGCAACCCAACTTTTCCTTATTCAGACTAAGAGCTCTGTTCTCCTCCTAGAGTCTCCATGACTCACTCAGTTGCCCTCTGCCTCCATGAGAGAGATCCATAGAATTACATATTGCCAATGTCAGAACTAGCTCATAACCAAACATAGTTATAGATGATATCTATTAATGGGAGGATGTGATTTTTCTAAATTGGCCTAAATTAGGTTAAATCTAAGCAAAATCAGGAGATAAACCTGATGAAATATGGTGTATCTTATGTCTTCTTTATAATTCTGTTTCCTTTATAGCTGGTGATACTGTGAGGACAGCTGTACACTTAAATATCAAAATGTGTATAATTGCAATTATTATTTTGATATAAGGAAGTGATAAACAAGTCTAAGAGATCACTGTAGCTTTTTAGGCTGGAGTGAGTCATGGTTCATTTTGGGCTTGTCCAGGTCCTGACACAGTAAGCTTGTAAGTTTCCAGGCATTGAGTATCGAGCCATGGAGATGAGTGGGCACTCTTGTTTCCCAGCTTCCTTAGCTGTTAGCAAGGCTTTGTTGTTTCTGATTCAAGGAGGTAGGTTCTAGTCTTCTCAATATTCTGTGTATTAACCATTGTAGGGAACTTGAATAAAGATGCTTTCTCAGGGGATGGTGTTGTGGCCCAGTGGGTTAAGCAGACACTCAGGATGCCAGCATCCTATATGGAAGTGCCAGTTTGACTCTGGCTGCTCTGTTCTGAACCAGCTCCCTGCTAATGTGTCTGGGGAGACAGCAGATAATGGGACAAGAGCTTGGGTCCCTGCCACTAGGCAGAAGACCAGGATGTAGTTCCTGGCTCCTGGCATTGGCCAGGGTGTTGAAGGCATCTGGGGAGTGAACCAGCAGATAGAGAAACTCTCTGCTCTCTCTCTCTCTCTCTCTCTCTCTCTGCCTTTCAAATAAATAAACAAAATAAATAAATATATAGAAAAAAACTTTAACTGATGCTATCTGGTCCTCTTGCTGTTCTCCATTATTTCCAGATTCCTTTCCCCACTCCTACCTCATTTTTCTAAATCAAGTATCAATTTCACAGGACTCACATTGTCATAAATTACTGGCACACCATAGAGTGACAGAAGGCCCTGTTTCAGGAGTCTGTGACCTGGTCCTGGTTTTGCTGTGTATTTAGTGGTAGAAACTTGGGCAAGTTACTTCTCTCACTGGTCCTCAGTTATGCTTCCTGTAAGGGAAAATATTTTAAGATTTAATGTTATATGAAGCAGAAATGTCATTAAAAATTCCAATTTCATTTGCATTAACATGCATTCTTGGACTATTGGAAGCTCATCAACTCTTCAAACTCAAATTTTTTTTACTTAAAAAAAACCCTTTTAGGTAATTAACTGAAGTGTTCTGGCATCTCCCTTAATTAAGAAGTGTTTGGGAAGGGTAATGGGCTGATGGACAAATCGATTCTTACATTTCTCACTCAAAAATGTTGTTTTTGGTTTGTGGAAACTTGGCCATTTGCCAGGGGTGAGAAAAAGATTTCAGTGCATTTAAGCAGTTACTTCAGTATCAAAATTCGGAGTGTCGGGGGGTCAGACCACAGGACAGCTCAGTGACTCAGCAGTGCATTGGCTCTGCTTCCGAAGAGATTCTGCCTGTGCTGGCAAAAAGAGCTTTGAATGTGGGTGGAGGAAATTGAGAACAGTGGAGCCAAAGAAACCACACGTCTGACTTCTGTCTTTCCATGAGATCAGATATGCTCTTACAACTTTTCTTTTTTTCTAAGCCATTTCAAACATGAACTTTAAATACATGGTAATATTGGAAGTGATACTCTCAGGGCCTTCATGAATATACTAGGCAGATGCTGCTCCAGGTAGTGGTTAGGAGGGTTGTAGTACTGCTATGAACTCCTTGAATTCTGTTCTGGCACACGTGTTCTGATGGCCGAAAGGGTGGTCCAGTTCATGTGGAAAATCATGTAGTATCTAGATCAGTTTAATGGCTAAATATAAATTTCTGTGCTATTTAGTATGGCCTTCATATTTTTCACAGCATCTTATTTAGATTCAAGTGTCTCACACATGATCAAGCAAAGTCTTCTTTAGGAGACTCTACCTTGTTGCTAACTTAGCTTCTCTGGTAGGAGCCTGAGGTATGGATTTGAAGAACAATGGACATTTGACAGAGTCCAGGTTAGTGCTGGTCAAAAATGGAAGAATGTGGTCAGATTCCAGGTTTATTCTGAGATCCAGTAGGCAGGGTCATAGATACTGATCTAAAAGGGACACTTGACATTTTAGTGAGGGTCACAAATTCAAATCTTGGTTAGTGAGCAGAAGGGGAAGTTCAAGTTCAGGTTCATGGGATAAAAGTGGAGAAGGAAATAAAGAGTGGTCAGGTATCTCTGCCAGCAAAAGTAGAGGAGAGGGTAGGGGCAAGGAGATTGACCCAGTGGTTTGCTGCTGTCTCATTTGGATTTCACTGGCCCAACCATATGTTGGGCAGTTCTGGAAAACAACCTCTGAAAGGGTATTTTTCAAAAGCAGTTTTAAGGAGATATATGCCACATGCCGTGCATCTCACCCGTTAAAAGTATAGGATTCAATGATTTTTATAAAATTCAGAGTTGTGCAGCCATCATCATGTAAATTTAGAATATATTTTTAGTAGCTGAAACAGAAACCTCATATTCATTAGCAATTCCCTTTTCTCCAATCTTCTCTCTTCCCTCCTCTGGCCCTAGATAGTTATTAGTCTTCTTGGCTCTGTAGATTGGCTTATGGTGGATATTTTACGTATATGGACATAATAAAAGGGTACTTCAAAAAGTTCTGGAAAAGTAGGGTTGAGCATTTGACAAAGCAACCTAGACACTTTTGGGATTTCTGCATCCCAGATCACAGTGTCTGGATTCAAATCCTGGCTCTGCTTCACATTCCAGCCTCCTGATGTGCAACCTGGAAGACGTGGTGATGGCTCCAGTAGTTGGGTTTCTGGCACCCACATAGGAGACCTGGATGGAGTTTTGGGCTTTTGGCCTCAGCCTGGCTATTGCAGGCATTTGGGGAACAAAACAGTGCATTGTTGATTTCTGTATGTCTCTGTGTCTCAGTCCAAACTGTCTTTGAAACAGATAAAATAAATAAAGTCCAAATTTAATGAAAGCTTTGCAGAAATTGAATTAAAAGAAAAGTTGATTTGCAACAAAAATTTTGAAATCTACTCTTTTTTTATAATATGCATTTTCCATGAACTTGTTGAAGGACTCTTACATAAGATATGGGTTTTAAATTGTTGCTTTCATTTTTATTTTAATTGTAATGGATTCAGTATGATTTATAGATACAAATCTAAGAACCTAATGATATTTCCTTCATCCTGTCTCCCTCCCTTCCTTCCACCTTCTTTTCATCTACCTTTCTTTCCATCTTTTTTTTTTTTTTTTAGTTTTTGAGATAACACACTTTAAAATTACATTACAGTAAAAAAGTCTTGGTACTTCACCAAATAAGTTTAACACGTAAAAAGCAAAGGGACCCCGGGTTATTGGGAATATATACAACAAACAATAATTGAATGGAAAAATAACCATTTCACTCATACACAGTTTTTTTTTTTTGGTCAAATAGTCATTTATAATTTCTTTCAGTGAAATGGAATCAATGACATTGTAACACCTAAACAGTAAATGCACAGGAATATTTTGTGAAGATTGTAATGCAAATGATTACATATTACATTTTTGTATTCTATTAGCACAGATCAAGGAAAAGGTATGGTATTTGTCTTCTAGGGGGACTGGCTTATTTCACAAAGTATAATGGTTTCCAGCTACATTCATTTTGTTGCAAAAGATAGGATTTCGTTCATTTTGATGGCTGAGTAATATTCCATACTGCGTATATATCACATTTTCTTTATCCAATCATTGATTGATGGGTATCTGGGTTGATTCTAGTTCTTAGCTATTGTGAATTGAGCTGCAGAAAATATGGGGTACAAATAATAGCTCTTTCATAGGCTGATTTCATTTACTTTGGGTAAATTCTCATGAGTAAGATGACTGGGTGATATGGTAGATCTATTTTCAGCTTTCTGAGAAACCTCCATACTGTCTTCTACATTGGCTGCAACCAGTTTACATTTCTACCAACAGTGGATTAGAGTCCCTTTCCCCCATATCCTCACCAGCATTTATTGTTTGTTGATTTCTGTATGAGAGCCATTCTAACTGGGGTGAGGTGAAATATCATTGTGGTTTTGATTTGTGTTTCCCTGAGGGCTAGTGATTCTGAGCATTTTTTCATGTATCTACTGGCAATTAGAATTTCCTCTTTTGAAAAATGCCAGTTCAAGTCCTTTGCCCATTTCTTAACTGGATTTTTTTGTTTTGTTGTTGTATTTCTTGAGCTCTTTATAGACTCTGAATATTAATCCTTTATCATTTGCATACTTTGGAAATATTATCTCCCATTCTGTTGGTTTCTTCTTAACTTTGTTGAGTGTTTTCTTTGGTGTAGAATCTTCTTAAGTTTGATATTTTTGTTTTGATTGCTTGTGCTTCTGGGATCTTTTCCAAGAAGTCTTTGCCTATGCCAATGTCTAGCAGAGTTTCTCCTTGTTGCCCTCTAGTAATTTGATGGTATCAGGTCTTGGATTTAGATCCTTAATTCCATTTTGAGTTGACTTTTGTATAAGGTGTAGGGTAGAGGTCTTGTTTCACACTTCTGCATGCGGAGATCCAGTTTTCCCAGCACCATGTATTGAAGAGACTGTCTTTTCTCTAGGGGTTGGTTTTAGCTCATTTGTCAACTGGTTGTAGATTTGTGGGTTGTTTTCTGGGGATTCTATTCTGTTCCATTGATCTCCATGTTACTTTTGTGTTAGTACCAGGCTGTTTTAATTACAACTGCCCTGTCATATGTTTTGAAATCTGGAATTGTAATGCCTTTGGCTTTGTTTCTATTGTTTAAGATTTTTTAGCTATTCGGGGTCTCTTGTGTTTCTTATGAATTTAGCAATGTTTTTTTTTTTTTTCTACATCTAAAAAGAATGTCATTGGTATTTGGATTGGGATCACATTGAACCTGTAATTGCTTTGAGTAGTATGGACATTTTGATGGTATTGATTCTTTCAATCATGAACATGGAAGCTTTTTCCATTTTTTTATGTCTTCTCCTATTTTTTTGCTTAATGTTTTGTAATTTTTGTCATAGAGATCTTTCTCCTCCTTGTTTAAATTTATTCCAAGCTATTTGATTTTCTTGTCACTATTGTGAGTGAGACTGATCTTACAACTTCCTTTCCATTCATGACATTGTCTGTGTATACAAAGGCTATTGATTTTTTTGTGGTAATTTTATATCCTGCAAATTTACCAAACTCTCTTATGAGTTCCAATAGTCTCTTAGTGGAGTCTTCTGTTTCCCCTATATAGACTCATTGTAACAACTTAAGGAAAAGAGAATCTGACAGTGACATATCAAAGAATAGATGAACATATTGTCATGTTTCAAAACTGCATCTTTAGGCATGGAATTTTTGGAGTTGGATGGATCCTGTTTCTTGTTTTCCTAAATTCATCTGCTTTCTTGAGTAGAAATCTCAAGTAGAAATTATATATCAAGTTGAATCTTTTCTTTTTTTTTAAGATTTATTTATTTATTTGAAAGAGTTACACAGAGAGAGGAGAGGCAGAGAGATAGAGAGAGGTCTTCCATCCGATGGTTCACTCCCCAGATGGCCACTACGGCCGGAACTGCACTGATCCAAAGCCAGAAGCCAGGAGCTTCTTCCTGGTCTCCCACGCGGGTGTAGGGGCCCAAGGACTTGGGCCTTCTTCTACTGCTTTCCCAGGCCATAGCAGCGAGCTGGATAGGAAGAGGAGCAGCTGGAACTTGAACCGGTGCCCATATGGGATGCCAGTGCTCAGGCCAGGGCGTTAACCTACTGCGCCACAGCGCCGGCCCCAAATCTTTTCTTTCTTCTTGACATGGTCATGAAAGAGAAGGTGATGCTGTGAATTGTATTTCAAGAAAATTATTTAGTGTTTTGGGAAGCCTGGCTTAACCAACAAGTTTAAGAAAAGAAATACAGTCAAGCAAAAGAACCGTACATTGACAAAAAATGTTCACTTTGTAAATTAGAGCAAATTAATTGATACATTTCAGTGTAAAGTAAGCACTGAAAAGATGACATATCAGGATAGTGATGGGGCATTTAACCTCAGAGTGATGCAGAGTGTATATAAGAGGATATATAAATAGTGGGAAAGCCATTGTCCCATGAGATCAGTTTCGTCTGCATAAGTCATAATTTCTCAGTTATGCCTTTTATTCCTTTAGGTTCTTAAAGCTAAATCATGCCTTTGTTAACAAGACCAGCTGGACTCCTGTAGCCTAGGGGTCAGCATGTGGGAGACATTATTGACACTGGACTATGACTTCCTGCTGAGAGGAGTGGCTTATGTGGGGAATCTTTTTTCCTACATGCATTTGCTCAAATACTGCCTGGTCATGAATTTCGCAGAAAATTCCCATGAGAAATATTTAATGTGTTTTGGATTTTCCTGTAGCGTCTTCTGTGAACCTTTGCATGTACTCATACCCTACTGAGAAACGTCAAGAGTGAACTCTACACAGAGGAGAAATAACAATAAGCTAAGAAAGGGACAAAAATGACAGTGTCATCTGGAATACACTGTGCTTTAATCTCATTAGCTAATTTTCCTGTAAGATTTTTTCCTTCTCTCATAAATAATACTTAAAACTAGACTGCCATTGTTCAGGATGGGATATCTTTATATATATCTAATCAGAGATTCAGCTATGTAACATCTCTTAGGATTTATGTAATGCTGTAACAGAAAATGTCTTCTCTGGACTTTCTCAAATCTGCAACCCACTGTATCTTCTGTTTGTAGTTTGTTCACATTAGCATATATCCAAGCCAGCTGCCAGTGCTGACTCGCTCAGGATCCTGGGAACATGTATCCCCCTTGTTTTGATCTTATTAACTGCCTGTATATTTCCTTTCGAACACTAGTTTAATGAACCTTTCTTTTCCCTGGATTTATGGTCTCCTTTCCTTCATCCCCCACCATCTGTGTCCTGAACCCAGACTGCTAATCTAGCAGGAATTTTTTTTGATTTCTCTTTCCCTTCCTCTTGTCCAGTGGGAAAATCCAAGACTGTGCTTATGAATGTAGTTTATATGTTCCCATCCCTTTGGGTAATTCAGGCTTGACCCTACCACATGTCTTTTAAACAGGCCTTGCTTTGAGTGCTTTAGGATTGAGCACGTAACATACTTTTCTGATTGCAGGGCCATGAATTATGCTCAAAATGTGGAACAGAGAGGTTGACACATCTATCATACTTTCTATACTCAAAAATCTAGGAGGAAAAAGGTCCAGGATACTCTGTGTAAAGGCTGTACCCCAACATCCCCTCGTTGTTACTGTTCTCACCACGCCTCTTCCTTCAAACCAGAGAAGAATAGGAGGGGAGAGAAAAGTGAAAGAAAAGGAGAAGCAAAGGAAAACAGTGATTTTCTGTATTTCTGTGAGATAACTTATGAGCCATAGTTTGGGGTTTAATCAAAATGCCTATGACCTTGTATATTGCACATCTGATTTCTAGACATTTCAAAATATACTGTGTTTATTTGATTACACATTTTGGTTTTCTTTAAAACTGCTGATACTTATTCTCTTGGGATATGTACTGCTTTTTGTGATTGATCACAATTTATTTTGGCAGTGGTAGGAAGTTCTTGGTCATGGACAATTTTTTTTTATAGTTCATGAAATGAATAATGATTCTTATACACTGCTGAGTAATTTAAGGAGCGGGATAGGCAATGAGGGGAGAGTTTATAGAAGGCTAGTTAGTTCTAGACATGCAGAGTGCAGAGGCAGAAAAGGCAGAGAGTGTGTCTTATTTCATCCAGAAAATTTGGACAGAGTGAACAGGGAATTAAAAAAAAATACCCAAATGTAATTTTATAGCCAGCTTCCCATGTCTTCATGTCTAAAGGATAACTTAAGATCTTTTCATTATACTTCCCTTACAGTTCAGTTTGCTGATGTTCCAAGAGAAATAGGAGGAGGGCTGGGAAAATTCCTTTTGATGGTTGGAATACACAAGGTTTATTATGTCTTTTAAAATTACAGTTTGCTTTCACAAGAGTAATATCCATTATGATATTTTTGATGTTCTTACTGGATAAAGTAAATATGAACAGCATAAGCAGAGCTGCAAAGCTGGGCATGAATGTGATAGTACCTCCCAATAAGTGGTTCTCTCAGATCTCTGTGTGGACATATAGTTGGTCTGGACTTATGATGGTTCAACACATGATTTTTTGACTTCATGATTTGCAAAAGAAGTATGCGTTCAGCAGAAATTATACTTTGAATTTTGATCTTTTCCCAGGATAGCAATGTATAGTATCACTCTCTCACACAATGTTGGGCAGCAGCCCCAGCTCTCCATCAGCCCCACAACCCCAAGATTCTACAGGGTTCTGAATTGCTGAGCTAGGATGTCCAGTAGGTTAGGTATATTACATGCATTTTTGACTTAGAGTATTTTCATCTTGCAGTGTGCTTATCAGGATATCATCCCTCATAAATCAAGAAGCATCTATATTCCTGTTGTATAAAATCCCTGAGTTAGGATGACTTTTCCTGCCATTTCCCGGTCCCAAGACTCAAGGCAAGAGGGCAGTGGGTATGGAGAAGTAAAAGTCAACTGTCTTGGTCCACTGAAAGTGAAGAGATGAGGACAAGTGTAAAGGTTGGCAAAGTGCAACTATGGCACTTCTCTCCTGCATTCTACTCTCATCTCTTGCTGCCCTCTGATTCTGGCACCTCTTGCCTCCTGTCACCAAGATTTAGTGCACTGGGGCCAATGCTGTGGCACAGTGGGTTAAGCCACCTCTTGCAGCACCAGCATCCCATATGCTCACTGGTTTGAATTCTGGTTGCTCTGCTTCCAATACAGCTCCTTGCTGATGTGCCTGGGAAACAGTAGATAATGGCCCAAGTCCCTGGGCTCCTGAACCCATGTGGGAGACCTGGAAGAAGCTTCTGGCTTCTGGCTTTGGCGTGGCCCAGCCCTGGTAGTTGTGGCCATCTGGGGGAGTGAACCAGCGGATGAAAGATTTCTCTCTGCTTCTCATCTCTATGTAACTCTGACTTTCAAATAAATAAGTAAATATTTTTTAAAAAAGAGTTAGTACACTGAGGATGCCCTATTTCCCTTCCTTCCCATGACAAAGCTCCTAGGACCACCATGATGATGTTGGCTATGTATTTCTAAGGACATGCATGATGACAAATGAAAATATGCCTGCTAGCAGCTAAAAATGGGATTTAGGCCAGATAGTGGTAGATTAAATGAAGAAATCTAAATTTCACCATGATACTCTACTGGCTTCATTGCCTGATGCACTCTCAGGATACTGGCAGTAGATCAAGAAGAGTTCAGTGGACACTGAAAGGCTCCATCTCTGTTATGCGTCCTACAGCTGAGTCCATCATTTGAGAAACCACATGTACAGAGCTTCCAGGAAGAATTTGGCGACTGACCTTTAAGTTTGGAGGGCTAACCATGAGGAAGGGCTATAATGCGTAGATAGAAACCAAGATAAACAAATCAGAGAAAACGTTAAATGCAGGCATCAGAAACACATGCATCTATATAAAAAAGAAAGAGATGAAAGTTTCAGAAAAAAAAAGTTGTATATATGAAAAGAGCCTTAAAAAGCACTAGTAAAGGACTAAACCATTTAATAAATAACAGAAGCTTATGGAAAATATATAATAGATAAAAATAATTCAGAGAATAAGCCTGAGAATGTCTAGGAAGTAGAGCAAAAGTCAGGAGTGAAAAGTAGGAGAGAATGATAAGGAAATAAAGTGATGGAAGTCTGGCATCCAAATATTAGGCATTCCAGAAACAGAGAACACAAGAAATGGAGAGGAAAAATTACCTAAGATTTACTGAAGAAATTTCAGAATTGAAGGAAATAAGTTCTAGGTTGCAAAAGATCTCTGACTATCTAAATGATTGGGGAAAAAGGACCTACTCCAGGTCTTTTTTGAATTTCCTGAACTCCTGGAACTATGGGAATAAAGAGAGAATTCTAGAAGCTTCCAAAGTGAAAATGACAGAAACAAGTCAGACACAAGGATCTGAACTAAGAGCGGCATCCAGCTTATCTTGGACAGGATGGGAAGCCAGAGGCAAGGTGTAACACTCTAAGGTCGAGAAGGGAGTGATTTCCAACTTAGAAATCTTTCCTCTTGAGATGACCAAATCAGTGTGAAATTAGAAGAAATAAATCTCCAAACAGGCAAGATCTGTTTTTAATTAGTTTTAAATCTTCCACACACATTCTCAGCAAACATTGGAAGGCTCTGGTCCAACAGAAAACAAGGGATTAAATCAAGAAAGAGGGAGCCACAGACCCAGGCCCTAAGAGCTTCAGTGTGGGGAAGAGGAAGTCCTGCAGACCTGGCTGTCTTCCACAGGATGCTGCAGCACTCAGGAAAAGTGTCTTCAGGACAGAATGGGACTGATTGACACACAGAGCTGACAGTTTGAACCATGTGGAACATTGAATGGAGTGTTGTTGAAGAATACGGGCTGGACTAGCCAGAGCCTCAGAGAAAGAAATGCAGGTGAAAGAGAAACAATTTCTTTTTTAAAAAACCACAAAATTATTCAAGAAATGGAATCTTGTGGTCAGAATGTGTATGTGTGTTCAGAATTTGCATGTTGTGATCCTAACTCTCAATGGGATGTAGTAGGAGTTGGGCCTTTGGGAGGTGATCAGGCTGTGAGGGGATGGAGCCCTCATGAATGGGATTGGTGGGCTTACAGGTGAGGCTGAGGAGAGACCTTGCTCCTCCTGCTGTGTGAGATTGTAGTAAAAAGACAACTGTCTGTGAACCAGGAAGCAGATACCAAATATGTTCATGACTTGCTCTCGGACTTTCTAGCCTATAGAACTGCTTCTAAGCTACCTAATTTCTGTTGTTTATAAGCTACTTTATGTTTATGATATTTTGTTACAATAGCCCAAATGGACTAAGGTTTATACACTGCTTGACTCAGTGATGAATAATAGTCATAATGAAAGCATGAAATAATGACTTATCCAAAAGTAATAAGCTATTCTGAGAATTAAGATGGAAAATAACTGTATTAGGTGTTTGGAGCTAAATTAACATAATCTACATAGTAGGGAAAATAGATATTGTCTAAAATAGTTCCTGCCACCTGAGTGGGAGACCCAGATTGAGTTCCAGGCTCCTGGCTTCATGCTGTATAGGCATTTGGGGAGTGAATCATTGGATGGAAGGTCTCTCTCAGCTGTCTGTTTCTGTCTCTTTGCCTTTCAAATAAAATGAAAAATTAATAAATGTGAAGGCACGCACCATAATAAACATTTAAAAGAATAATATGTGGTTGCTTTGTTGCAGTAGAAATGGTGCTGGAGAGAAAGGGTGGGGGACTGGGAACTTTTCATGACAAACTCTGTCATTATGCAGCAACAGTGGGGCAGGACTGAAGGACAAGAGACTGCAGAGAAAGCTCATCTGAAGGGGTACCCACAAGCTGCCTTAGGCCGCAGACATAGTCTAAGTGAGACAGTACTGCAGGGCCTTGGTCAATAACAAGTGATGTTTGTGATCACCGGAGGAGTCCTAAAGATGTCATCAGACTAAACAGTGGGAGGGAAGCCTGGACCCTGAGAAAGGACATCCTTGGCAGGTAGCAGGGTGGTAGACAGAGGTTAGCACTTACGACTGGGCGAGGGTTGGGAGCACCCTTAATTTGTTTTTCTCTTCCTCTTTGTTCTTTCCTCCTCCCTCTCTTTCCTTCTCTCCATACTCCTTTTCTTCCTTCCATCTCTCTTTTTTGAATGAGTGATCTATCTATCCAATGATCATCTATAAACCAACATCATCTATCTGTCAACCCATCCTTACAGAGTATAAATATAATCAACCATATGTAAACACATATTTATATATCTTGAAAGAAAAAAATGTAAATATGCATAACTCATATCAAACTCCGTAGTGAATTGATTTTTGCTCAAGGACCCCTAGGAATTTTTCCTGTGGGCTCTCTCCATGCTACTTTAGGTGGTTGGTGGGCCAGCAGTATCAGCATCTCCTTAAGAGTTTGTTAGAGGCTGGCGCCGTGGCTCAATTGGCTAATCCTCTGCCTGTGGTGCCGGCACCCCGGATTCTAGTCCCAGTTGGGGCACCGGATTCTGTCCTGGTTGCTCCTCTTCCAGTCCAGCTCTCTGCTGTGGCCTGGAAATACAGTGGAGGATGGCCCAGGTGCTTGGGCCCTGCATCCACATGGGAGACCAAGAGGAGGCACCTGGTTCCTGGCTTCGGATTGGCGCAGCGTGCTGGCTGCAGAGCGCCGGCCGTAGCAGCCACTTGGGGGGGTGAACCAATGGAAGGAAGACCTTTCTTTCTCTCTCTCTCACTGTCTAACTCTGCCTGTCAAAAAAAAAAAAAAAAAAAAAAAAAAAAAAAGAGTTCGTTAAATGTGCAAATCCACAGGTCCCAGCAGTAGCTTCTGAGTCATAGTCTATGCGGATGGGATTGAAGCATCTCTGTGTTAACAAGCTTTGTAGATGATTTTGATGCACGCCAGATTTTGAGAATTACTGCTGTAAATGTCATTACTTCTGTGACAGGAGGAAAAAAATGTCAAAATGTCACACCATGCTACCCTTCTATGCCTACTCAGGAGAAAGCCAGCTTTGCCAGCTTGGTTTCTGGGCAGGACTTTGTTGTACACAACTGGGTTCACAGAAAGGACTGCAATTTGTTTGCTTGACTACAGTTGGGAAGGATAGTGATTCAGAATGGAAAAGATTAAGAGAATGAGGGACTAGAAAGAAAAAAGCTAGCGTGGGCCAGGTTCCAGGGAAAGTTCTGGGAATTCATGGAGACAGAGGGAGGCTGGGGGACAATTGATATATTTGGTTTTGTGAATTTTTGAAGACAAAAGGTTTTGAAGTGGGTTAAGTATGAAATTTCCCAGTGGCATTTTGTGGAAGTTTACTGTAAAGATTTCTGTATCTTTTCAGTTTTATTTTGGTTGGTGGTCAATGGATGTTCTTTTGAACGTCACCTCGCAACTAGACTGGCTTCCAGGCAAGAGAGATTTCCTCGTGGGAACCATGAGGAACTGGGCACCAAGACTTGCCTGTTGTATGACATATAGTGGGACTTGTTTTGATTTATCTGTTTTCTTTTTGGTTGTTCTCACTAGCAGCTCTTTGGAGAGATTGCTTTTTGACTGAGAGTCTAATTCTGTGTGTTGTTGTAGAATCCCAAATCTGGGTCTACTCACCTGACCTGCAGCAACCCCATCCCTGTCAGCCAGGTGGTTGAGGAAAGTATGTATTTTTTTTTTTTTTTGACAGGCAGAGTGGACAGTGAGAGAGAGAGAGAAAGAGAAAGGTCTTCCTTTGCCGTTGGTTCACCCTCCAATGGCCGCCGCGGCGGGCGCGCTGCAGCCGGCGCACCATGCTGATCCGATGGCAGGAGCCAGGTACTTCTCCTGGTCTCCCATGGGGTGCAGGGACCAAGCACTTGGGCCATCCTCCACTGCACTCCCTGGCCACAGCAGAGAGCTGGCCTGGAAGAAGGGCAACCAGGACAGAATCCAGCGCCCCGACCGGGACTAGAACCCTGTGTGCAGGCGCCACAAGGCGGAGGATTAGCCTAGTGAGCTGCGGAGCCGGCTGAAAGTATGTATTTACAAAATACAGAGCAAAGAGTTGGGCAGCCACTTCTTAATTACAGGGCTCCTTGGGGGATTAGAGGTAAAGGTTCTTATAGATTTAAGTAGGATTGAGAGGTGCATGTTCACTTTGAGTGCAAGTCTCTGATTGGTCCATAGTGCTTGTGGCCCTTCTTTGATTGGTCAGTGCTATGTGTTTTTTTTTTTTTTTTGGGGGGGGGCGTATTTTGATGATGGCAGAGTGGGCTCTGGTCAGTTTAGGGGCCACATGGAGGTGGTGGTTACATTTTACTCAGGGCTTGGGATTCATAGAAAATCTTCAAGACAAGACCTAACTCAAGTTTTTATCTATAGAGGAAAATAAATGATGTTATAAGTCTTATGAATTGGGATTTTGTGGATCTGGGTGGACCTAGTGTACCACTCCCTCAATTTAGTAAGTTAATTTTAGTGAGAGGTTGATTTCCAATCTTTGAAGCTGGGCAAAGAAACCTGAAGCAAAGGGAAGAAGACTGAGGAACCCTGGGAGACTAGAGCTTGGCAGTATTTAGTATCTACATTCAAGACACTGTTGGGGTTCAATTTCAGTGTCAAATGGGAAATGTACGATATAGCTGGTTCTTGGTGTCCTCATGGTCACTACTGGCTTAAGGGCCACAGGATTATCAATAGACGTTACACTAATTTTTCATTTCTCATTTAGTAACATGGTTTCCTGATCTCTCACCCTGCCCCATGTTAAAGTGATTTTTTTTTTTTTTTGGTCCTGCCACGATAGCTACCTATTTCCCTGGACATGCTTTGGTATTATCAACCCCAGAAACTGTATCACTTCTGGAATCTCAAATTGATATCATTTAGTGTTCTCCTAGTTCATTTGTTCAGAAACCTTCCCTAGGTAGATTTATGCACCAGCAAATCCTCTGCTTCTTCCAAGTCATGATCCCAGCCCAGCAATTTCTCACCATCGTCTCTGCTGAAACCATGGTTGAAGCCACTGCCCTCCCTTCTTCTAGTCTTGCATCCCTAGAGATCACTTCTCACAGAAACCCAAGTAATCCTGTTACAGTATAAATCAGATTATTTTACTTCTCTACTTAAAATCTTCCCACAGTCTCCCAAGCCTCTGGAATTAATTCAGAGCCCTTGTTAATGTAGCTCCCAAGGCTCTAACTGAGTTGACACATGATTTCTTCTCTAACATCCCTGTTTTCTGTTAGCCCCCTTACCCACTATACAGTCCTTGCTTGGTGTGCACTTGGAATTGGTTTCAGGATCCTATGTGGAGAGCAAAGCCATGGATGCTCAAGTTCGTTATATAAATGCTATAGTGTCTGTGCTCTAGGCAATCTTCTTGCATACTTTAAATAATCTCTGGATTACTTATTCTCTCTAGCATGATGCAAATGCTGTTGGCACTAGTTGTCGTACTATATTGTTTAGATCTCTCCTGAAGTCGTGCATGTAGCTGCATTTATCTGGTGTCTTGACTGGACTGAAATGGCCTAAACAGATCTCAGTCACTTGTCTGGCAGCTGGTACTGACTGCAGGGCCTGTCTCTTGGGTTGTTTTCTCATCCTCAAGAATACTAAGCTGGGCTTCGTCATGTTGCTAGAGTGTGAGAGCACAAGCTACAAGACCACATGAAGCACAGCCTAGGGAGTTACGTGACATCACTTCCACTGGTCAGAGCTTGCCACAGGACCAGCCTGGATTTAGGAAAAGAAGAATATCATCTACCTCTAGAAGAGGGAATGGCAAAGCCGCATTGCCAAGGGTTAACACACAGAGATGAGAGGAGTTGTTGAGAACATCATTGCCAACAATCTATACAACGTGATAACTCCTTTGGAGAGTTACTTTATATGTAGCTGTGATATCTACATGTGTGCACAAGTGTGTGTATAGTTATATGTTATAACTCAGAAATGTACATGCATGTAATTTATACATAAATTAATTCATATGTTCATACTTATTAGTGAACAGATAAACAGTTGGACAGGAGTTATCTGTGGTTGTTGGTTATGTGTAAAATCCATTGTAAAAGAATCTAATCAATAAATACTTCTAAGAAGATATGTAATTCTTAAATAAGCAATTTATTTCTTTTACTCAGGTAAGAAATACATAATTTACTACTGCTCCTTATTTTCTATGACTTCTGTAAAGCTCAGTGTTACTATTATCATCATCCTTTCTTGATAGGAATTTAGGAATAATTGCTTTTCACATCTTACAGTTAGTTCCATTCCATTTTAACTTCCTTATTGTGTATATGTATTTATGATAAGTTACTGTACTCATTTTTGAAATGTGATACATTATAATAAAAATGCTAAATTTCTGTCAATATGGGGTAGACATTTTGGTGTAGTGGGAAAGTTACTGCTTGGGATACGTGCATACCATATCAGAGTTCTGGGGTTTGAGTCCCACCTCCACTTCTGATCCAGCTTCTTGCTTAGGTGCATTCTGAGAGGCACTAGCTGATGGCTCACGTATTTGTATACCTTCCACCTACATGGTAGACCTGGATGGAATTCTTGGACCCTGGCTTTGGCCTGGCTGTTGTGGGCATTTGGGGAGTGAACCAGGATCTTTCTTTTTCTCCCTTCCCCTCTCCATCTTGCAAATTAATAATAATAATAAGTAAATGGAATTTTAAAATAGGTTAACATTCTACATTAGTTAGCTCTTTCTTACCATAATGAAATACCTATGACAAGTTACTTATGAAGGAAGAAGGCTAATTTTGGTTTATAGTTTTGCAGGTTTATAGTCCAAGATCAGGTAGTTCCATTGGTTTAGCATCTGTTGTTGGTGTTCTTTTGGGCAAGTCCCAAGGCAGCACAAAGTATCACATGGCAAAGTGGAGTATGTGCCTCCTTATAAAGCCCCTGTCCTCTGACCATGGGGGCTCCACTCTAACAACTTCATTTAATGTACCATTCCCAAGGCCTCCACCTCTAAACGAGACTGAATTTTTTTTCACTCTCCTAGTACCGTTAACGTAAGAGTTTAGGGACCAAACCTTTAATGCATGGGCCTTTGTGGGGCTCCCAAACTAATATCCAAACCATAGGATGTGCCTTTTGTAGTTCAGATGAATTTCTGCTTTATAAAATGATGCTAAGGCATTCTAGAAAGACAGGAGAACCAAATGTTCAGATCATTTCACATTGGTAATACTTGTAGTGTTAGCTTATGCAGTAAAACAGTTCCAAAGACAAGTTCCCCAAGGAGCAGCTGGGCTCAGTTGCCTATAGTTTATGCATTCTTTCTCTTATACTTTACAATTAATCATGTAGAAGAGCCATGGTGAGTCATTTAAAAGCCAAACAGTCAAAGATTTCATATCTCTACTCTCAATCTCTCCAGTTCACATCTTCCTTCCTTCTTCTAATTCAGAAGTTTTCATGGAGAGACAAATATGTAACTTGGTTATTGTTTGATATCAGATTATTGTATGTAAGAAAAATCCTTAAATAGCTACTTTTTCACTTTTAATTTTTGTCATACTTTTAATAAATTTCTGAACTGTTACCTCCAAACTCATATCCCTGATGCATAGTATTTTTATTATGTTTTTTCTTTTCTTTGCAAAGAATCCAGATATACTTTTGCATATAACATTTTTATTTCTGTTTAAGCTTGCATTTATCTTGCCTCATTCTGATTGTGCAAGGAGTTCAAACTGGCAGGGGGTTCATGCCACTTTAACTATCCAGTCATTCAGCCACACTTCATTTATTCCTGGTTAACTTGCCTGACAGACTGTTGCAGCCAGAGCATGGTCACCAGAGATGATCTTAAGTGACTAACATAGGTGCCATTCTACTCTGTGGAGTATCGCACAAGCATTTGGGAGAGCCTGTCTACTGTTAAGCTACACATATTTCTCCATGACTGTTACCTGTTTTCTAGCCCCTGAATAGGTTAAAGTAGCAGAGCAGAATGAAGTTGTGAGTTGCTTAAGGAAGTTTCACTGAGAAGCTCAAGAAGTGAAGATTTGATAGCCTGACAATGATAGCAGCAGAAAAACACAGACAAAGCAGACATAAAAATTCCAGAAGTGTAGCAATCCCAGGCGTATGAGCATAATTACAAGTTAACCTGTAAGTATCAGTAGTCTCTAAGAAGAGCATTCCACTGCTCTAACAATGTTTACTGTTCATTTTTACACCCTTAAGTTACCAGAAAAATGTTATAGGAGTGTTACATTCAAGTGGTCAATTTAAAAATGCACGAAACAATTTCCTCTAGAATTGCTATTATTATTGTTATTGTTGCCATTGTTTTGGTTGTTATTAGTGTTATGCTGTAAAGAGTTAACTTTGGGTCAGCACCGTGGCTCACTAGGCTAATACTCCACCTGCAGCGCTGGCACCCGGGGTTCTAGTCCCGGTTGGGGTGCTGGATTCTGTCCCGGTTGCCCCTCTTCCAGGCCAGCTTTCTGCTGCGGCCCGGGAGTGCAGTGGAGGATGGCCCAAGTGCTTGGGCCCTGCACTCCATGGGAGAACAGGAGAAGCACCTGGCTCCTGCCTTCGGATCAGCGTGGTGTGCAGGCCACAGCACGCCGGCCGCGGCAGCCATTGGAGGGTGAACCAACGGCAAAAAGGAAGACCTTTCTCTCTGTCTCTCTCTCTCTCACTGTCTAACTCTGCCTGTCAAAAATTAAAAAAATAAAAAAAGAGTTAACTTTGGTGAATTAGTGAAATTAATTGTGCTGCATGACTCTCCCTCCATTCTTTGTACATATTTTTTATAGAATATGTACTACATGCCAGGCATTAAGGAGGGGCTGGGTCCATAGTGGTGAACAACACACACACCACCACTGCCCTGGCGGAGCTCCAGGACTGCGTTGGAGATGGGCAGTTATTATGCAAGCAAAAAAATTTACATTGTAAGTGTGACTCAACGTGAGTAAAAGGCTATTTGAGAAAAGCATGAGGGGTATGATTGAGAATCCCAAGTGGGAGAGGAGGGGTAGAGATTATGATTACCTATTTAGTTATTAAGGAGGACCAGAGAACCCCTTAAAGAGTAAGAAGCCAGCAATGTGAAAAGGGAAGGGAGATTCAAAAGCAGAAACAGTGGGCAAAGGATTTGAAATAGGACAGAGATTGGCAATATAGGGGAGCTCTGAAGAGGACAAGGTGACTGGAATACAGGTTAGAAAGAAAATGAGGGGCCGGCGCCGTGGCTCACTTGGTTAATCCTCCACCTGTGGTGCCGACATCCAAATATGGGCACTGGATTCTGGTCCCGGTTGCTCCTCTTCCAGTCCATCTCTCTGCTGTGGCCCGGGAAGGCAGTGGAGGATGGCCCAAGTGCTTGGGCCCCTGCACCTGCATGGGAGTCCAGGAAGAAGCACCTAGCTCCTGGTTTCAGATCGGCATAGCTCCGGCTGTAGCGGCCATTTGGGGGGTGAACCAACGGAAGGAAGACCTTTCTCTCTGTCTCTCACTGTCTAACTCTATCTGTCAAATAAAAAAGAAAAAAAGAAAGAAAATAAAATGACCTGGGATCAAATACCACAGTCTGAATTTTATTCCAAGTATCCAAGGAACCTTTGAAGGATTTCAAGTGCAGCCACTGGGTAGCCAGCTCGAATGCTTTTTATTTTTTGTTTTTCCTCTTTGCTTTGGCTGATACTTGTAGAAACGACAAAGGGATGGATACTTCTGCAAATGTGTGGGTCAGAAATGAGTCCAGATTTTAAGAGCCCCAAATCTTAAACAGTCTGGAGAATGGGATCTATAAGGAAAACAACTCAAGTTCACAAATGTCAGATTAGGACCAGAGTCATCCTTGCATGGGCCCTATATCAGTGAGGCCTCTTGAGCTTAAGCTTCACTGTATCATGATGTATCCATTATCTTCTGGTGATGTCAAAAGGGGTTATTAGATATTTTTGGCTTTTGATGGGATCCAATGTCTGTTTTAAAATTTGTAAATGGTTTGAAATACTCTATTATTTCTCAGAAGCCCCCACAATTTTTCTTAACCCCTCATCTATCTCACTATCCAGTGCTCCCTGACTCTAAGAGCTCAGGCTAAAACTCTTGTTTCTGTTTTGGTAATCATCTCATAGTTGATTTAGTGTTTTTCTGATTAACTGTTCCATCCTCCCATACATGCCTCTGAGAGTTGCCACAAGTGTGTCTGAAATGATCTGGGACCAGGAGGTAGAATGGAATAAAGATGAGATTCATATATGTTAACAGTCATGTTGTTGAGATTTCATTTTTGCAGAAAACAGAAACTACTGGATATGTTCCAAGAGGCTGTGACAATGGTATTCCAAAGCCTCATTTTTTAAGATCAAAGACCCTGGGAAGATCAAGGTACTTTATGGGGTTGGAGCCCTTGCTTCTTTAAGTTCAACATTCTTCCTATCGTCTTTGAAATCTTATTGAACACTGTTGTCTGTCTCTTACCCTATTTGTCAAGCTGTTTTTCTGTAACGAATTGTGTCTATTCCATGAAGTGCACTGGCTGAAGGAATAGAGCTTTGCATTTTATGAAATAGAGGGCAAGATGAGCTGGCTAATTTATTCCATTCCGAGTGCTTTGTAACAGAAGTTGAGTGAAAATGATTGAGCTTGTAGGCTGGGACAGCAGATATGTAAAACTGCTGGAAACCATTGGATGTAGAATGGCTTTAATTTACAGCATGGATCTCAGCCCATGATATGCCTGTTTTTCATTTGCTTTCACAAAAGAGAAAGAAATTCGGAGAGCAAAAGCTTTCAGATGACTGTAGTTGAAAAGAGCCAGTGCTTGGAGCTCTGGGTTGTTATTTGCATTGGACAATGGGGTATTGTTCTGGATTAGGGGAAGAAGACGGAGCCAGAACATGGGGAGAGTTGGACTGACCTCCCCCTTACTCAGAACTGATGTGCATTGCACCCTACAGATGGCTTCCTTTGTTCGCAGCTGGGCCTGCAGATGCCCTGGGTGACCAGTGCTGTGACTTGATGTGAATAGGAGGTCATGAGATTATAACTTCACTCTCCACACTGAGAAGATTGTCTGTAGCCTTTCTCTACATGACTTAAATGTTGGTGCATTTGGTATTGACTAGAATATTGCTCATTCTCTGCTTCTACTCTAATGCTAATGGTTTATTAAAGGAATATAACAGGGCCCTGTTGTGTTACTGCATGGGGACAGGTGAGAGATCTTCCAGTAGACTTTTCCTTTGCCCCTGGGTGTCCACCTTTTGCTTCAATTGTAAATGTAGCCCTGTGCTGTTGTTAGCGGTTAACCAAGTCTGCCCCCCTCCCCCAGAGTGCTTGAGTTAGGCCTCCTGGATGACTTACAGCAACACTTAATCATCAGGCCTTTGGTTTATGTGTCTTGTAAATAAGAAGTAGAAGGCAGTGGAATGGTTATTTATTTCTCATTATCATGCTCTTCATCTCCCTTTATTATTTTTTAAAGGCAGTATTGAAATCATCTGGATTGTTTTGAAGTCAATTTATTTGACTAAGCTTTGTGAGATTGTGCTCTTTATTTTTTTACACTATCCCATGTAGTATTTGATTAATTCTGGCACAAGTACACCTGTGTTTATAAATCTCACAATTTAGTCTGTAGATGAAGGAAGTTGGAGTCAGAAATTTGTGCCAAATTATGTCTTGGTAGGCTCCAGGTTTTTTTTCCAACGATATTATTTTAGGTTAAACCATTCCCTGTGTAGATAAATATCCTCGGCTGTGTTAGGGTTGTTTAAAGAGACAGTATAGTGCAGTGATTAAAAGCATAGGACTTAGAAAGAACCAGGTTAAAATTCTAGGTTCAGGGTTAGGTGTTTGGTGCAGTAGGTGCGATGCTGGTTGGGATGTCCACATCCCACACTGGAATGCCTGAATTCAAGCTCTGGCTCTGCTCCCAATTCCAGCTTCTTGCTAAAACACACTATGGAACACAGCAGGTGATAGCTCCAATACTTGAGTCTCTGCTACCCATGTGAGAGACCTGAACTGAGTTCTAGGCTCCTGGCTTCAGCCCGGCCCGGCCTTAGCTATTGTGGTCATATGGGGGAGTAAACCAGTAGATGGAAGACTTCTCTTGATCTGTCTCTATTTCTCTCTCTGCGTTTCAAATAAAATGAAAATCAATAATTAATAATTAAAAAAAACCTATGTCTGCTACTCACTGAGTGACCTTAGGTTAGGCAACTTACTTTACTTTGGTGGGCTCCAGTAGCCTCAGATGTAAAATGGTGATTGTGGTGCTCAGGCTCCAAGGTGGCTATGTGTTTCGTCTCCTGCTAGGATGAATAGGAATGACTGATGTAACCAGTGGGTGATTATAGAAATTACAGGGCATGACTTCTGAAGCCAAGTAGTGAACACTCTGTAGCTTTTGCCTTGCTCTTGAGTTGCTAGCCTGGGGAAAGCCAACACCCATGTGGTAAGGAGAATCAGACAGCTCAAGGAAAAGCCCACATGGCTGGAACAGGTTCCAGCCAACACCAGCAGCATGTTAGTAAGTTCCTTGGAAGCACAATGTTCAGCCCCAGTGAAGACTTCAGAAGTCTGTAACCCTGAACTGTGTCTCAACTGCAGCGCCCTGAGAAACCATGAGCTAGCTGCTCCTAAACTCCTGATTGGAAGATGTGAGTTAGAGAGTAATGGGAGTTGTTTTGAGGCTCTGAGTTTGGCATGGTTCACAATGGAGCAGTAGATGACAAATCTGAATACAACTGTGATGATAGTACCCTGTCATAAGATTGGTGGGAGAATTAAATGTGACAATGTGAGGGCTTTGCCCAGGGTCCAGTGTGTAGTAAATGTCATTCAGAAGAATCAACACATTAGTTGTGGATAGGACTTGACACTAGAGTACCAGTCTGTCTTTCTAGTTCTTAATTGTGAATGCTTTATCCGGCTCTGCATTTAGTGGATAAATGATTCCTGAGTGAATGATAAATGGGGCAGTATAGCTGTCTTGTGTCCTGTCTCACATTCTCTTACACCCCTTTTTTGTTAGCTTCACTCTTGCATCCAGCTGTGGGGTAGAAGTAGCCAGAGGACACCTGTTTCAGCTGCACTAGGTGCCTCTTGCTCAATTCTGGGGCTTCTCTCCTGTGTCTTGTATCACACTTGTATGGATTTTTTTGAACCTTGATGAGCAAAGGATACCGGCATACTTCATTGACAATGAGAAGTGGTGGCTGGATAATTGATTTCCAGGCACCCTCTTCCACCCTCTACATGACTCCTTTGAGTGCCCTAGTGTGGAGGAGACTCATGTCCACAGTGGAAATCTGCTCCACAGTATGCCTTTGGATGGACTTTCTATCCTCTGTCTCACTGCTTTGCATCTCATGCTCCTAGGCCTGGGGTTCACTGCCTAAAATAAATTACCTGTATACCAGCCCTGCAGGTCTCTGGCTCTTTTCCTTGAGGATAAACATGGTCTGGGACAGATGGCTCTAATAGGAGTTGTTCAAGTGTTGTTTGCTTGATGTGTGTTCGTGAAATCATTAATATGATGCTTGCTTTACCCCCTTCAATAGTTTTCTGCTGCTTTAAGGATACAATCTCAATGTGTCATGTGATGACAGGGGCTTCTGCAGGCTTAGACCTATCCATACCTCCAACCTCTTCTCTCAACTTGCCGCTGTGTCTCTTCTTTATCTTGACCATACTGGACTTTGGTTCATTTTTTTTTTTCTGGCAGATTCTCTGTGGCCTCTAGATCTACAGCATGCAGTTTCTTCTTACTTTGCTAGCCAAATTGTACTCCTTGTCTAGTTCTCAGCCTTAGCGGTCATATCCCCAGATCTCTTGGATGTCACTTTGGTCAAAGAACAACATTAATTGATTTGGGGTGCTCAAACTGGAGTTATGGGACTCTTATTAAAAGCAGGCTTTGGACGCAGCTACAGCTGAACTCTTCTTTAAAGATTTGTTTTATTTGTTTGAAAGGCAGATTACAGAGAGAGAGAGAGAGAGAGAGAGAGAGGGAGAGAGAGTAAGAGAAATCTTTGAACTGCGGAATCACTCCCGTAATGGCCACAATAGCCTGGGCTGGGACAGGCTGAAGCCAGGAACTTGGTACTCCACCCAGTTCTCCCACATGGGTGACAGAGGCCCATCTTCTGTTGTTTTCTTAGATGCATTAGCAGGGAGCAGGACTGGCAGCAGAGTGGCTGGGGCTTGAATCAGAGCTCTGGTATAGGATGCTGGCTTTATAGGTGGTAGCTTAACATCATAGTGTAGGCCTCTGCAGCTGAACTCTTGAACTGGCTCTTTTACATATACCCACCTGGGTATATACCCACCCGAGTATATGCAGACCTGTAAACTGGGCTCAAATGCTGTTTCTGGAATGAAATTCACTACTGTCTGCAATGGTTTGTGAAAGCATCCCCCTTTCTTTCTTTCTTTTTTTTTTAAAGATTTTATTTATTTATTTGACAGGTAGAGTTACAGACAGTGAGAGAGTGAGACAGAGAGAAAGGTCCTCCTTCCTTTGGTTCACTCTCCAAATGGCCACAATGGCCAGAGTTGTGCTGATCTGAAGCCAGGAGCCAGGTGTTTCTTCCTGGTCTCCCATGCAGGTGCAGGGGCCCAAGCACTTGGGCCATCCTCTGCTGCTATCCCAGGTCACAGCAGAGCTGGACTGGAAGAGGGGTAACCGGGACTAGAACTGGTGCCCATATGGGATGCCAGTGCCGCAGGCAGAGAATTAACCTAGTGTGCACGCCCCCCCCCCCCCCCCAGCTTTCTAACACTGTCTCATCCTTATCTTGCAAGACACTTTGAGCTTCGCTGTATCAATCATCATTCCTGACAAGTGAGAGATGTAATTAACAACTCCTCTTATAGGTTGGACTATAAAACCAGCTATCATTTGGTAACACCAGGAAGCACATTTTCAAGGCTGCCTGAATTTTGTGTCTTCTGAATTGTAATCCCAATAAAATATGAATAAACATAATTATTTTCTGATCTTGACCCAGTTGATTTCATCCCAGTCCACAGCTTAAATATCCCTGTGTCAATCTGAACTTCTCTTAACACTTACTGTATTTGTATTTTCTTAATATTCACCTTTCCTTCCTGAGTGTAAGGTCTACAACAGCAGGAACTATGAATGAACGACAGAGCTTAATTTAGGCTAAATTTCACTTGATTGGTAATTTTTTGTCATCTTTAAAAAAATGCCTTCATTTCTGACCCTTAAGAATTAATAATATACAGAGACTCCCTCAAACTGTTGCGACAAAACATCACTTGAATAACACAAATGATAAATTTGTTGATGTTAACAAAAGGCTATATAATAGAACCACACAAACTGACTAACTTCCCTAATACTTTAGATTAAATTCAGTTTACAGTTTAGATTGACATATAACTTTTAGAGACAATTTCTGTTGAATAGAGTCGACCAAAAATGGATTAAATAAACTTTGTAGTTTCAATTCATATAATTTAAGCTTTACTTAGATAGAGGGGACTTAAGCTTCTGATATATGTCAGAAGAATTCTACTGATGGCCCAGTCAGAAACATCAAGGGGCTCATCTTAGAAAATAGTGATTTCAAGCGGGCGCCGCGGCTCACTAGGCTAATCCTCCGCCTAGCGGCGCCGGCACACCGGGTTCTAGTCCTGGTTGGAGCGCCGGATTCTGTCCCAGTTGCCCCTCTTCCAGGCCAGCTCTCTGCTGTGGCCAGGGAGTGCAGTGGAGGATGGCGCAAGTGCTTGGGCCCTGTACCCCATGGGAGACCAGGAGAAGTACCTGGCTCCTGCCATCTGATCAGCGCGGTGCGCCCGCCGCAGCGCACCGGCCGCGGCGGCCATTGGAGGGTGAACCAACGGCAAAGGAAGACCTTTCTCTCTGTCTCTCTCTCACTGTCCACTATAGGGACACTCTAGGGAGAGGGAGGGGGAGAGGGAGGGGGAGGGAGACACTGCAACAGTACAACAGTATTCAGATGGCTACACCAGGATTCTCCCTGTGTATTAAAAGATGGAGAGTCTTCTGTGATTTAAATCATGCTTCAAAACATATTAAGGTGAAATTTGGGGCCATTGTATTACCTGGCATCAGGTGGTTTAGATTCGTGAACTAACACTGAAAATTGGCATGGTATCAGAATTCTATCATGGTACAGGTAACCTCTGAATAATGCTGCCTTTGAAAAAAGTTTCCTAGACGGATATATTTGCAACATGGAACTCTGCTCTATAGTAGATGAATAGTTAACCAGGATAGCTCCCTTGGTATTTTACAGAGGGCTATATAATGAATTTATTATGTCTTTCATGATTGTAAAGATCACATACTTTACATGGTGAGAAGCCATTGGTTTATTCATCAAATACCACGATACATCAAATAGATCATGGAAAATTAAATTAAAAGATAAATTTATTTTGGTGCAAAAAGTGTTGAAATCCATGCTTTTTCGTAGTGCACATTTTCCATAGCCTTTCTGAAATATGCTCATGCTTATTATTGAGTACCTAGTACGTTCCAGCCACTTCTCCAGGCATATGACATGCAGTGTGAACAAAGTATATTTTAGCATGTTATCTGCAAGGGCAGATTCTGTCATTGCAAAACCTCATAGAGAAGAAGTGGCTGACATTATTGGGAGTTAGTGTGGGTCTGACTGCCGGAAATTGTCAACAGATTCTCCACGGTGCTTTCTGAAGAACTGGGAGCTTGTAAAGGGAAAGCAGTATCATGTATTTCCTATCTATGCAGCTGTTGCAACAGTTTACTTGAAGACTGTAAATGCTTTTCTCAAAGAGAATTGAGACAGCATTGAACTAAACTAATTGAACTCACTTCTCACATGGGTGCAGAGATTCCCTTTGGTGGAACTGACCCCTCCCCTTTCTCCTCTTCCTAGGATGGGGAGACTCAGCTCAGCTGACCCAGTGAGTTGTTTCTAAATGCAAGAGAACAGTCCTGTACAGAGGGGACAATGGCTGTCAGCTGTCCTAGACATTAAGGAGAAACCACATTTCAACTCAGATTTGACAAGGCAGGAGACGTTAAAAATTAGTCCCTGGGACAAAGTGGAATAGATGTTTTTAGTTTTTTTTTTTAATTTATTTCCGGGTTGGTGCTGTGGCATAGTAGGTTAGGCCTCTGCCTGCAACACGGGCATCCCATATGGGCATTGGTTCATGTCTTCGCTGTTCCTCTTCTGACCCAGCTGTCCTCATATGGCCTGGGAAAGAAGTAGAAGATGGTCCAAGTCCTTGGGCCCCTGAATCTGCATGAGAGACCCGGAAGAAGCTGTGGGCTTCTGGCTTTGGATGTGGCCATCTTGGGAGTGAACTGCGAATGGAAATCTTTTTTCTCTGTCTCTCCCTCACTCTCTGTAACTCTGTCTCTCAAATAAATAAATAAAATATTTTAAAAATTTATTTCAGAGAGAGAGAGAGAGAACTTCCATTTATTAGTTCACTACCCAGATGCCTGTAATAGCCAGGGCTGGTCCAGGCAGAAGTCTGAATCTGGGACCTCAATCCAAGTCTCCCACATGGGTGGTAGAAACCTGATCACTTGAGCCATCACCTACTGCCTCCCAGTGTGGCTGGAACTGAGAGCCAAAGAAGGGAATCTAATCCAGGGTTCCGATACGGGACTTGGGCATCTTAACTGACATCTATGGGACATGGGTGTCTAAACTGGCATCTTAATTGCTTGGCCAAATGCCAACTCTGGAATTGATCTTGAGTGTGCATTCTAAAGCTTGGAGGGCATCTGAATCATCTTTTTTTTTTTTTTTTTTTTTTTTTTTTTTTTGACAAGCAGAGTTAGACAGTGAGAGAGAGAGAGACAGAGAGAAAGGTCTTCCTTCTGTTGGTTCACTCCCCAAATGGCTGCAAGGCAGGAGCTATGCCAACCTGAAGCCAGGAGCCAGGTGCTTCCTCCTGGTCTCCCATGCGGGTGCAAAGCCCAAGCACTTGGTCCATCCTCCACTGCCCTCCCTGGCCACAGCAAAGAGCTGGACAGGAAGAGGAGCAACTGGGACAGAACCGGCAACCCAACCGGGATTAGAACCCGGAGTACTGGTGCCGCAGGCGGAAGATTAGCCTAGTGAGCCATGGCACCGGCCTCTGAATCATCTTTGAAATGCCCTAAATTGTGCATGATTCGATTCAACTGCTGTGATGCTGATAAATACAGATGTTTGAGAACCATTCATCTAGATATCAAAACCCACTTGGCTCGCAATAAAATCCCTGCCATACTTTTCCAAGGACTTCCAGAGTCATTTGGTGAGAGCAGTTTTCTATGGTGCCTATAAATAGTGGAGTCGTTTTATTTCTGAGAACCTATGTAATGTGGTTTTCTTTTTTGTTATAAAGACAAAAATTGCAACATGGTGAACTCTCGCTGGTTAGAGGATTATGCTAACAAGGGGGCTGTATAGACTGTAGGTGCTGTGGTTCATCCTTATAGCAAATATTTTTGATTAATGGGAAACACTGTTTTCTATTTGTTGTTTTCCAAATACTACAGTTTAGTGTCTGGACTTGGACATTTACATAATTGACTATGGAATAGGGATCTTCGAATCTTTAAAGAGCTTTTGTTTTGAATGTATAGTAGTATATATGTATATACTACTGTATATACTACTGTATAATGTATAGTAGTGTGAAATCAAGTGGATCAACTAATTGTAGAAAATGTTTACTGTGTTATTGAGGCTGTAATTGCTGTTTAGTAGTTAATTCCAAAGAGAATTTTGTGGGTTTTGTTTCCTCCCCTTTGTATCTATTTCTTTATTTTTTTAAAGGATTTGTTTATTTATTTTGAAAGTCGGAGTTACACGGAGAGAGAAGGAGAAGAAGAGAGAAAGAGAGAGAGGGGGGTCTTCCATCCGCTGGTTCACTCCCCAATCGGCCACAACAGCTGGAGCTATGTCAATCTGAAGCCAGGAGCCAGGAGCTTCTTGGTCTCCCATGTGGGGCTTGGGCCACCTTCGACTGCTCTTCCAGGCCACAGCAAAAAGCCAGATCAGAAATGGAGCATCCAGGACTCGAACCAGTGCCCATATGGGATGCTGGCACTGCAGGTGGTGGCTTTACCTGCTATACCACAGCGCTGGCCCTGGCCCCTGGATCTATTTCTTTTAAAAAATATATTTTTATTTGAAACTGTTACATAAAAATTATATATATTTATGGGATACATCTTGTGATGTCTTGATACATGTATACAGTGTATAATATTCAAATCAGGGCGAACACATTTGTTTCCTCAAATATGTACATTATCTCTTTATGGTGAAATCATATAGAATCCTCTCTTTTCCAAACTAAAATATTTCCTAAAATTTTATTTACATTTATTAATTTTAATTTTTGTGTGTTTCCTAACTAAAGGACAAATTCCTTTAAAATCACTAGATTATAGAAATCCTTGGATAACCACATTTGCAAGAATTTCTTTGTGTGAAATGGTGGGATTAAATTTTCCTTTGATGTTTAAACTAGATGTTTGTATATTTTTTTTTAATTTCTTTTTTTTATTTGACAGGTAGAGTTATAGACAGTGAGAGAGAGAGAGAGAGACAGAGAGAAAGGTCCTCCTTCCGATGGTTCACTCCCCATATGGTCGCCATGGCCGGCGCTGCATTGACCCAAAGCCAGGAGCCAGGCGCTTCTTCCTGGTCTCCCATGCGGGTGCAGGGGCCCAAGCACTTGGGCCATTCTCCACTGCCCTTCTGGGCCACAGCAGAGAGCTGGACTGGAAGAGGAGCAGCTGGGACCAGAACCTGGTGCCCATATGGGATGCCCGCACCGCAGGCAGAGGATTAACCAAGTGTGCCATGGCGCCAGCCCCTGTAATACATGTTGTTAAGCATGTCATTCCTTGTGTGTGTGTGTGTGTGTGTGTGTGTGTTAAAATTCTTTGAGTTTTGCTTTACAAAAACTAGCAGAAATTTACCAGAATTAATCATGGGACTTTGCTGCAGTGGACTCAAACAAAAAGTTGTTGCACAACAAATGAACATACAATTAAAAAGCTAAGTAAAACGAAGTAAACTTGGTTATGTGAAATATAGTTTTGCCCCAAGAAAAATGCAAAATGTTACAAAATGGGTTGTGTATAGTCTGAGTGAGGCTTTGAAGTACTAATAGTTTATATAAACTCTCACCATCTTTGTCTAAAGCAAAAATCTCTCTCTTTTTTGCAGTGCTTTCTCAAAATAGGAGACTTTGATTATCAGACACTATAAATCCATTTTTCCTTTATTATAGCATTTGATATTATGATACCTTAAAGTGAGTGTTGCTTCTCTTGGGAGTGGTGGTGAATGCTGAATGAATATGGGAAGGAATTATAGCTATTCAACAACTGTTTGCAAAGGTTCCAGGGTTTTTGGGAGGGAACAGGAAATATTAATTTAAAAATAGCTTCCAAAGCCAAAGAGGAGAGCACTTTATTTCTTAATCTGTTTGGATTACCTCTTAGGAGATGAGTAATGAATGACATCCAGGATTAGTACACAGGAAGCTCTCTTAAGAGACCGTCTAGACTGTAGGCCATCTCTCTCCTTCATAGAACTCCTTCCAGAATTTTTGAGAGCAAAAACTCTCTGCTATATCCTTAAATACTTTGAGAGGAAGGAATTGAAAAACTCTGAATAATCAATGCAGTGTCTAATAAATTCTTCCGTTAAAGTAGTTTTCTTTGAAAAATTTTTTTAACCTCTCTGCAGTTTGTATTTTCTTAGGACCTGTGAGCTAGGTCACTTTACATCTTGGGTTTGTAGAGTTTATTTTTCTACCCATTTAAAACCAATTTTGGTCATAGTTATTTTAAAAATTTATTATTTGAAATGCAGAAAAAGATAGAGATCTTCCATCTGCTGGTTCACCCATGAAATGCCCACCACAGCCAGGGCTGGACCGGCCTGAAACCAGGAGCCAGGGACTCAGTCCTGGTCCCCATCATGGGTGGCAGGGACTCAAATACTTGAGTCATCACTCTTGCTTGCCAGAGTGTACATTAGCTGGTAGCTACAATGGGGAGCAGAACCAGGATGAACACTTTGATATAGGATGCAGGCAACCCAAGTGACATCTTAACCTTTGCACCAATTGCCCACCTCAAAGTTATTTTACTTCTAAAGCTTTTTTTGAAACAGTACCTTTGTCTTAAGATTTTAAGTCATATGTTGTTTCTCTAAGCCATGGTATTTCTTTGAGTCATCAATGGATCTCTCTCTCTCTCATTACAGATGTATTTCAAACTACTATTAGGAAAAATTTTCTAGTAAAATCATTTTGTCGTCCTATATCGTCATAGTAGTTATGAAAAATTTAAACATAGAATCTCAAGTATATTCCTTCAATATCAGTGCTGCTGAAAAGAAGTAAAATGGTTTTAACAAAGAAGTCTCTTTATGCAACTCTTGTGAATAAATAAATACACAGTAGTTCCTGGTGAGCCTTTCTGAAACTCTGCTTCCTAATATGCTGGGATTGTTTCCTTTTCCTTTTCCTTACAAGCACCCTACTGTGGGAGTGGCCCACTCGCCTTACTCCATTTGCCGCTGTGACAGTGGATTTGTTGCTTGCCCCTTGGCCCTTTACCTCACAGTACTCTGGAAGCCATTTTATACTCTTGTAGAAAATCAGGAGTTCTTTGATGAGCATGTTTGCCTGGCTGTGAAATGGGATAAGCATTAGTTCCAGCGTGCTTGCCAGTTGGTCCATTTCTTTGCCAGAGCTGGCTGAGGCACAATGTGAGGCTTTTCCCTGGGACTCTCCTTTGCAGTTACTCTGAAGAGTGGCCTGGTGGTCAAAAAGGCCCATCTGATGCCTCTCTTGGCTCCTATTTGATCTCCAAATATTGCAGGGCCCTGTCCTGTCCCCCCCCCCCAAAAAGAAAACCTTCTCGTACTTTACAGACAAATATAAAATTTTTTAAAAAACTTGCTACTTGAAGTGCACATTTATGGAGGCATGGCTTTGTAAATTTTGCAACATATGTTATTGGCATGCAATCATTAAGAATATGACATTTGTAATAACTTGGAGAAATGCTTATGTTGGCATGTTAAGTATGACAAGCATGGTGCCATAATTTGGGAGGAAAGCCCTGTGCTTTCTTCTGAGAAAGTTATGCTAGAAAAATCTGGAAGAAAAAGTTTCTAAGTCATGGTTGGCAGTGAGCAATCAAACCATTTACAATTCCCCATTTTCTGTTTCGTTTTCAAATTTTCTGTAATGGGTACAGTATTGCTCTAACAGTGTAAATAAAAATAAGTTCCCCTTCAGATGCACTAAATTAATCACAATCAGATTCTCCTTTGCTTTCCTTTTGCTTAAAAGAACAAAATTCCTTATTCTATCAGTGATGTTGGTGGATGGGAGAAGTTAAAGAGGTGCAAAACAAAAAGAAATGTTTTAGTTCACTTACTTTCGTAATATGTATACAGACTAATAAACATTTAACAACTAAATAACTGAAATGAGTCAGTGGAAATATAGACGTGACTCACTCCTTTAAGTAATTTCACTTTTTACTCCTGGCTTGCACAGCAGAAAGCTGTTTGTTTTTATAGTTCTTAAGGTAACTGCAGGAAAGTTGTGGATTTTCATTGTAGGTGCTGTGTTTTACTAGTGATCATCAAGTTTTAATCTGGGATAAATTCTTCAAATCAGAGTCTCAGATACGGATCAGGGAGCAGAGTGAGTGACAGCGCAGAGTCTAGAAGACACATTTGGCAGAGCGCCCATCTCACTGTCACTCTGTGTCTCCCCCAAACTGAACTCAATTCAAAATCTTCTTTGGTCTGGAACAGTTGTCGTTTTGCATCGCCCTTTCATCTGACATGCAAAGTGTATGAGCCAAAGAACACGAGAACAGTTTCCCATATATCTGCCCTGCCAAAAGTAACATACATTGGCAGTTGAACCTCCCAAACCACTTAGGCGTCTTCAGGCCTGGGGTCAGGCCCTCCACATGAATCACTAGAATGCATGGTTGCAGACAGTGACCACATGCTTTTTGTACTAGGGAATGAGAAGGGGACTTGGGAAAAGATATTTTTAAAAATGCAAGTGACCACACACAGCAAATAAAGACCTTGGGAGCAGTCACTCCCTATCTTTCTGGGGGCTTCTTTTCCGGCTGAGAGCTAAGATGGGCATGTAGTCACACTCCCGTTTCTTTGTTTTGTGCGCTACTCTGTTTTTGACTGCTTCAGTGAAAGAATTCCTTACCACAAACGCAGTTGTTGTGGCTACTGGGAGAGAAGTTTGAATTTTCTGTCTCTTTAGAAGATGGAGAATAAGAAGAATATTTATATGCAGAACTGTGACCTGCCTCACGGTACTCAGTGGTTGGCAGTTTCTTGGTAGAACATCCAGCCTTGGGGTGGGTGTCATTGATGCTCAGGCTGTATCAATGGCTGTAACAGTGGGTGCTTTTGTTACTCTTTTTTAAATTTTTTATTTATTTATTTATTTTATTTTATTTTTGACAGGCAGAGTGGACAGTGAGAGAGAGAGAGACAGAGAGAAAGGTCTTCCTTTTTGCTGTTGGTTTACCCTCCAATGGCCGCCGTGGCTGGCGCGCTGCGGCCGGCGCACGGCGCTGATCTGAAGCCAGGAGCCAGGTGCTTCTCCTGGTCTCCCATGGGGTGCAGGGCCCAAGCACTTGGGCCATCCTCCACTGCACTCCCTGGCCACAGCAGAGAGCTGGCCTGGAAGAGGGGCAACCGGGACAGAATCCGGCGCCCCAACCGGGACTAGAACCTGGTGTGCCGGCGCCGCAAGGCAGAGGATTAGCCTGTTGAGCCGCGGCACCGGCCTTGTTACTCTTTTAAACAGTACTCTTCATGTTTCTGCTCTCATGGAAGATTTGTAAGTTAAAATGAAGTGGAGTATTATTTTTATTCATCATCATCGTCTTTAAAAACATTTGAAAATTCATAAGCTTACAAAAATGTTTTTCCTTTATATTATATCATGTATTTGTCAGGATATCCCATTGGAGTTATGTATTTTTTTTTTATTTGACAGGTAGAGTTACAGACAGTGAGAGAGAGAGAGAGGGAGAGAAAAGTCTTCCTTCTGTTGGTTCACTCCCCAAATGGTCACTATGGCCGGAGCTACGCTGATCCGAAGACAGGAGCCAGGTGCTTCCTCCTGGTCTCCCACGTGGGAGCCCAAGCACTCGGGCCATCCTCCACTGCCCTCCCTGGCCACAGCAGAGAGCTGGACTGGAAGAGGAGCAACCGGGACTAGAACTGGCACCCATATGGGATGCTGGCGCTGCAGGCGGAGGATTAACCTAGTGTGCCACGGCACTGGCCCCTGTTATTTTCTTAAATGAAGGAAAACTTCTTAGAAATGTAGCTGAATATTGGCAGTCCAGGGTGGTCTCCCCATGGCCTCTGATCTCAGATTCTGGGTCCTTTCCATGATGCTTCATGGCCTCTCTGCTAGAGGGTTCCCATTCCACTTATGGGATAAAAAAAATCACGGCACCTTCTTTTGTGTAGCAAAACTCTGCTAAAATTGTCCGTCATGGTTTGTGTGACACTTTATAGACTGTATCTCTTTTTATTGAGAGAAGAATTAATGGAATAACAGTATATTTAGAAATTTCTCTTGTGATTGTGTTTTTTTGGTAGAATCAGTGCCTTATGTTGTATTTGAACCTGTGAACAATTATAAAATGGTGATTGAATAGAAATAATGGTTTGCTCCAGAAATATGGTTGTTATGAATCAATTGCTTAAAAGCACATGTGTTGTGAGTACCAATTTTCTACAGAATAGTGATGTATGATGCATATCTACAATATAATAATTTGTAAGTTACACACACATACACACACACACACAATCCCAACCCTATGAAACTGATACAAATGAAAAAGTATGGTGCTCTTTACTCAGCTTCTACTATACTACTTTTCAACACCATTAAAAAAACATTTATGGAGAAGCTATTGTAAAACCTGGACCTAGAAGCTTGAGTGACTTTCCCAAGATTTCATGCTTAGTGAGTGGCACTTTATTTAGGACTTGAATTAAGTATGTCTGGTTACAAAGCCAAACACTTCATGGGACCACTAAGCCATTATAATAAGTGTCTTGATTGTGTGCGCAAGTATGTGTGGGTGTAGGGGGTAGAGAGAGAAAGCGAGAAACATAAAATACACGGTCTTTCTTCTCCCAATCCTTCTCTTCTGAAAATAACCTCCAAAAATAACAGCATACAGAGAGTCATGCGGTTGTCTGTGTGAACGTATTGTGGCCCAGACATGTATCTTCATTATTTCCTAATGCCAAGAAAATAGGACTTAGAAGAATTCTCAGTGGGAGAACAGAAACGTGTATAAGTGAGAATAATCTCCTTCTGAAAATGAGATATTTTTGTCTTTTTTTAAAGACTTATTTTATTTATTTGAAAGAGTTACAGAGAGAGGTAGAGACAGAGAGGTCTTCTATCCACTGGTTCATTCCCCACATGGCTGCAACGGCTGGAGCTGCACTGATCTGAAGTCAGGAGCCAGGGACCAGGAGCTTCTTCCAGGTCTCCCACGTGGGTGCAGGGGCCCAAGGAGTTGGGCCATCTTCTACTGCTTTCCCAGGCCACAGCAGAGAGCTGGATATGAAGAGGAGCAGCTGGGACTAGAACTGGCATCCATATGGGATGCTGGCGCTGCATCCAGGGCATTAACCCACTGCACCACCCCGCCAGCCCCAAATGAAACATTTTCTTAGTGATCTTTTTATATCTTGACTTTTGACAGGTAATTTAATATAAGTATTTCAGAAATTGAAGGATAGGATGATTAAAAATAATTTTATGTTTAAAAATATTGGAAATAAGTTTCAACCACACAGAATGGGCTTTCCCGATTACAAAGATCTAAGAGCTCAGTGTTAGGGAAAGGAGGTGATACCATTCTAAATATGGCCAATGCAATAAAAAAAGGAATAAGAAAACGACTTAAACCAATGTGGCTCTTAGTGTGATCTACAGATGGGTACCGCTAAATAGCCTGATAGGGAGCAGTTTGTGACCAGATAGATTGAAAAACTGAGACCTCTTAGAAGCTTTCAATGTAGTTGAAAATAGCTTGATAGTGTAATTTTATGTCTGTTGAGTCTAATGATCAAAATGGAGTTTGTATCTTCTCTGTCTTTCGGCTTTACTTTCTTTTTCTGACAATTCATGTCTATTTTACAGAAAATATCTTTGTACATCAGATTGAAAATTTAAAAACCAGTTGGTCTTCCACTGCAGATAGTTTGAGAATGTTATGTTAAACCACAACCAAGTAAGATTTGTTATTGAATTGAAAGGAATGTGTTTTAAAAACACATTGAGTATAAAATACCGGATTAAAATATGTAAATTATAGCATTAGATATTTCCAACGTTAGGTCAATTATGTGAATAGGGTACAAAGAATACTGGTGGTATGCAATTGCATGGAGACCACTTTTTGCTGAATTCTAAGAGAGAAGTTTTTCCAAAAATTTGGGAGGGTTCAAGCCCTGATAAACAGTGTAATAGTTGGATTTGTTAACAAAGATATAATGAGAATATCTTTGCTCAATCTTTCTTTGATTCATTCATTGACCATTGAACACTTACCAACCACCCAGGGCCATTCTCTCTGTGTTAGGATGTGCTTTAGGGATGATATATAGGGTTGTAACTGTATTTTTATCTAAATTTAAAATTTTCTCAAATATACTTAAAATTATTTAAATCCAAGCCCCTTGAGTTTCTTGATGTAACCCTTGACGAACTCAGCTCCACTGAGCTCATTTGCAACTGACTGGACTCTGACTTGGCTTTCTCTATTTCCTTCACCCTATCATCTGCCCCTGTCTTCTCAGCTTCTACTTTTTGGATGAACCCAGAAGATAGCAAGTGATATAAGACCATGGGAATCACAACAGCCTGTGATGGCAAAATCTGGACACAGCTGCAGAGGCAGGACCTACAACAAAACTAATTTGGCTTTGGACAACAAGGCAAGGAGGTGTGGAAGGCTTAGCAAAGTGTATGTGATATAATGTTGAAGAATCAAAACCTTATTGCTGAATCAGCCAGCTTGATTCTGTCTGGAAGGGGATAACAAGACTTATAGGGACATTCCTTTCTATCCTGTTTGGTAAAGTGGAACCTCTGACATTCTACTGTGTGATCTTTGGGGAAATCTAAGGACTTTGGATGACTTTAAAAAAATAACACACTTCTCTTTGGTTTGATTTCCTTTTATTTTATTTATCTCGATTTATCATTAATTGGCTTGTTATCATTAAAGAGAAAGTTTCCATCATAGATGTGCTTCATGATGCCAAGTTGTAAAATACATGGTTTTACTGATGGATGTCCAGATAGCATTGGATGGGGGAGGCCTAATCATTCAATCTCCATCAGCAATTAGATTGGATTCATAAACAAGAACACATGTTGAGACTGATGTATTGATTGCAATCACTGCATACTTCTCCAGCAAGGTTTACAGAGCTTTGGTTTTTCTCCATGTGGTGTATATGGGAGAAGTTGGGGAGGTCAAGAGAAAATAAGCACAAGTCAGAGAGAGACTTGTAAAATAAACAGCAACATCTGGCAAATGACTTCCTCTCATGTCCATAGGAAGGACTCTTTTTCAGCGCTGTGAATGAGAAATGTTTTTCTTGGCAGCATTTTAGATTCATGTCTAGTGGATCTAGGAAGGAACTTCACTTAGATTTATAATTTTTCTGTTGCTAATGACTTAGATTCTAAGGCCTGGTGCTCACAACAGTATCCCTCCACTTGGCCGTTGTTAAAAATCATTAGGTTTACTTTGAAGTGTTTTCAAAAGATGTTTAAATCTTAAAAACCTTATAATTCTTCTTTATCTAAGATTCTGTTTACATCTTATTAGTGAAAAACTTTGCACTGGCGAGGTCTAGTGCTGCTTTTCTTTTTGCTCAATTAATAAAATGAACATTACATTCTAGCAACTCAGTATGGCATATACCAGTGTGGGAAAAACCCTGCATAATTTCTTGATGAATAGTTATTCACATTGAATGATTTATTCTATATTAATCTGTAGTAACATAATATGTTATTCTAGATCTCATAACTAACTTTATATAAAGAGCAGCTTAAGGCCTCTTCTTATATTTATTTCATAGCCAAAAGTAGAAAAACTGTGTATTATGGATTAACAAAATAAAATAAAAACCAAAGTTTATAAAATAGGAAATTTGAGAGTCTTTCACCTAGTCTATACCATTGATAATTTTTTGACTTTGTGTAACTCAGAAAACAAATTATTTTAAAAATATTATTTTTATTTGATTTTCATTATTTTTCAGTTAATATAGAGAGGTTAAAAACATTTAGATTCTGTGGTGGGAGTGGGAGTGCTGTAATTTCTTCTTTCTCAGTGCAGTGGGGATTGAGGGATGCGTTCTTTGTTATGGGAAAGAGAGTAGGATAATACTCTAGTCCTCTGGAGGGGAATGGGTAGAAGATACATTTAGTTTCCCATTTTCTCATCTCTTCCTCTATTTCTCAATCATTACTATTTATGAAAACCAGATGGAGGCAAAGTGGAATAATTCTATTTTGTGTTATGAGAAATGTGGGTGTCCTAGTTCCAGGACTTAAGACAATTCTTTTTTTTTTTTTTTTTTTTAAGGTGGAGGCCATTCACATAGTGGAACCATCTGTTTTTCTGAAACCGTGTACTTCATGACAGAGGACTTTCAGAGTGATTCATGGATTTCAGGTGGGGATCTGTGTCCCAGACCTGCAAAGGAAAGAGAAAACTTTGGGGATTTCCAAAGGGAAAGTTATCTGAGGAGCAGTTATCTGAATAGCAGGCCTGTCAGGAACTAAGCCATTTGTAGACAGTTGCCCAGCACCTCTACATGAGGGAGAAAGTCTGTCACAAACAAATGCACTGTCATTACTTGGTGGTTATTCGTATTCAACACGGTGGATAATTTGTGAGTTGGTGACTAGGTAGGTGGTGGAAGAACATACACGAGCACCCAGAGAAGCAGCACTCATGCTCAATGGTCACTTATTTTTTTTAAAAGATTTATTTTATTTGAAAGGCAGAGTGCTGGAGAGTGAGAAAGCAAGAGCGAGAGTGAAAGCGAGAGAGATTGAGGTTGACAAAGAGGTCTTCAGGTTCACTCCCCAAATGCTGCAATCGCAGGACTGGGACAGGCTGAATTCAGGAGCCTGGCACTCCATCCAGGTCTCCCCTGTGGGTGACAGGGGCCCAAGCATTTGGCCGTTTTCTGCTGCTTTCCCAGATGCATTAGCAGGAATCTAGATTACAAGTGGAGTAGCTGGGACTCATATTGGCACTCTGATATGGGATGCCAGTGCTATACCAGTGTCACAGGTGGCAGTTTAATCCACTTGCCACAACCCTAGCCATAGTCATTTATTTTTAAAAACATTGGGAGGTTCTGTGTTCCTGACTCTGTATCTCTTTCCAGAGCTGCAGACCCAAATGAGCAACTGGGTACTGCACACTCCTCTTAGGTATGGCATTTTCGAAGCTGCAGCTACTCATAGGAATTCATTACAGATCTGAGAACTCTCTAGTAACCCCCAGGGGGAGGAAGGCAACCCTGGGTGGCATGGGAGTCAAGGTTTGGTTTTCAGACCAGCACTTTGTGCCCTGTTTCTGTTCCTTGTTTACATGTATAGATTTCCCTCTTTACTCCATTGTGCATGTGGCCACAACTTGTGAGTTCTGCATTGCTCAGAAGTTTATACTATGTGAAGAGATTTAGTTCTCTCTTTATCTGCATTCTTCTTAACAAAAAGTCAAAACAATCTATACCATCATCTCAACTCTAGAGGTTAAGACCTCTAGAATTGAGTGAAGTCACTAGGGTGAAAATGTGGTGATAGTTGGACAAATTCTTGGGCCAGTGACAAAAAAGAGATAGGAGGAAATTGCCTTTTTCTGAAAAATCAGTATGTATTCTGGCAGACGGTTAAATATTGCTTAATGAACAGAAGTGAGGAGCCTGCTGGTGTCACTTCCTGTGGCATGATGACATCTAGAAAGATTAAATGCAGAGGAACAGGGAAGACCAGGCTGGAACTGGGCACACACCCCTGAGGCAGGGCTGGACAGAGCAGACAGGTTACTCTTTCTAGAGATCTGAAGGAAATTGTAGTAAATAACTTCATGGAAATAGAGTAATATATACATATTTCTTATTTAGTTTTAGAATTGAAATTAAAAGTTAAGCTTATTTGGTTTAAATTTTTTAAAAGTTGCTTTTTTATTACTATCTATTGAATACTTATAGAGGGTTAAGCTTATGATTATAAAATTAACTGAAAGTATGTCATTTTAAAATTAGAAGAGAGAATAAGAAAAGATGGAGGAGGGAGGGTGGGTAGGTGGACTGGAGGGAGAGTAGGGTGGCAAGTATGCTCCTAAAACTGTGTATTTGAAACCCATGAAATTTATTCACCTTATATAAGTAAAGAATTGAAAGACAATTTTTTTTTTGATAGGCAGAGTGGACAGTTAGAGAGAGACAGAGAGAAAGATCTTCCTTTTCCGTTGGTTCACCCCTCAATGGCTGCTGCGGCCAGCGTACCATGCTAATCCGAAGTCAGGAGCCAGGTGCTTCTCCTGGTCTCCCATGCGGGTGTAGGGCCCAAGGACTTGGGCACTCCCGGGCCACAGCAGAGAGCTGTACAGGAAGAGGAGCGACCGGGACAGGATCCGGCGCCCCGACCGGCACTAGAACCCCGTGTCCTGGTGCCGCAGGTGGAGGATTAGCCTATTGAGCCGCGGCACCGGCCTGAAAGACAAATTTTATTATTTCCTAGAAATTCAAAGAACATAACCATACCTATACCTCCTTCCGTACATCCTTCTTCCCTCCCCTCCCCTCCCCTCTCCTTCCCTTTTCATAGTTGCAATAACATACCTTAAATGTACTTTATCATCACAGGCTTAATGCACTACTAACCATAGTGTTCAACAGAGAATATAGACAAGATCTGTAGACAATAGTCCATGCAAAGACTTTTACTTTCTTTCTTTTTTTGGTCCCAGGCATTTTGTTTTCTTAAATTTTTTTTATTTAGTTTTTTAGTTTTTAACAGATTCAATATAGTTCATAGATAAAATTCTAAGAATATAGTAATATTTCTTTCCTCTTGCCTTCCCCATCCCTCCCTTCCTTCCTCCCAGCGTTCCTTCCTTCTTACCTTTTTCTTAGTTTTTGAGATAACATATTTTTAATTTACATTGCAGTCAAGGACTTAATGCTCCACTAAATAATGAGTTAAACAAGTAGAAAAGCAAAAGGCCCTAGTTTAGCAGGGATATAGGCAAGGGCCATTAAAAAAATCAGATGGAAAGATGACCATTTTGTCTGTGCACGGTAAATTTTAAAGTAATCACAGCTCATTAAAACTAGCAGTGTAACATTATTTGGACAAAGTTATATAACAAAAACTGTATTTGTGATAGTACTAATACAAACAGGCATCTATTCCTTTTTAGTTTTTCTTTTTAAATTTTAGCTCCCACATATGAGGGAGAACATGCAATGTTTGTTTTTCTGTGTCCAGCTCATTTCATTCCACATAATGTACTCCAGTTGTATCCATTTTGCTGCAAGTGGTAGAATTTCACTTTTTAATAGCTGATTAATATTCTATTATGTATATATACCACATTTTCTTTATCCGTTCATCTGATAATGGGTATCTTGGTTGATTCCATGCTTTGGCTATTGTGAACAATGCTGCTATGAACACGGTGGTGTAGGTATCTCTTTGAAACAACATGTTCATTTCTTTTGGGTACTATACCCAGAAGTGGGGTTGCTGGCTTATAGGTAAGTCTGTTGCTAGTTTTTTAAAGAAATCGCCATAGTGTTTAACAGTGGCTGCATCAATTTACATTCCTATCTACAGTGTATAATTTTCCCCCTTTCTCCACATCCTCACCAGACACCAGACTCCCTGTCTTTTGGATTTTAGCCATCCTGTCAGGGATGAAGTGATACCTCATTGTGGTTTTGATTTGCATTTCCATGATGGCTAGTGATTTTGAGCATTTTTTCATATATTTGTTGTCCATTTGTATTTGTTAGTTTGAGAACTGTCTGTTGAGGTGTTTTTTTTTTTTTTTTTTTTTTTTTTTTTTTTTTTTTTTTTTGCCTTAACTGAATTGATTGGGTTTTTGTTGATGCTGTTGTTGCTGGGTTTTTAAAGTTACTAATATATTGTATATATTGATCCTTTGTTAAGTAGCTTGCTGAATATCTCTTCACTCTATTGATGTGCAGAAACTTTGAGATTAATATAAATGCCATTTGTTTAGTTCTGCTTTTGTTGGCTGTGCTTTAGGGGTCTCATCAAGAAGTTGTCCCCTACACCAATGTCTTGGAGTGTTTCCCGACATTTTCTTCTAGCAAATTCATAGTCTCAGGTTTTAAATATGTCTTTAATCCATCTCAAGTTGATTTTTTGTATATGCTAAGAGGTATGGATTTACTTCATTCTATATACATACATCCAGTTTTGTTAGCACCATTTGTTGAAGAGATTATCTTTAGTTCAATATATGGTCTGAGCACTTTTTCAAAAATCAGTTGGCTCTACGTAGGTAGATTAATTTCTGAGCTTTCTATTCTGTTCCACTGATCCATGTGTTGGTGTTTGCGCTGGTACTGTTCTGTTTTAATTACTATAGCTTTGAGGTATGCTTTGAAGTCAGATATTGTGATGCTTCCAGCTTGATTTTTTTTTTTTTGGTAAGGATCTCTTTGGATATTTTGTGATTCCAATGAGTTTAAGGATTATTTTCTAATTCTGTAAAGAATGTTGTTGGTATTTAGATTGTCATTGTACTGAATCTGTAAATTAAGTAGTATAGACATTTTAATGATATTGATACTTCCAATCCACGAGCAAGGAATATATATCCATTTTTTTGTATCTTTGCTGATTTCTTTAGTCAATGTTTTATAATTTTTCATTGTAGAGAGCTTTACTTATTTGATTAAATTATTTCTGAATATTTATTTTGTTGTGGCTGTTAAGAATGGGATTCGTTTCTTGATTTCTCTCTCAGTGAGTTTATCACTAGTATATAAAATAGATTACTTTTTGTATGCTTATTTTGTAACCTGTAACTTTACTGAATTACATATATATTTGAACTTCTTTTCCAATTTTATACCCTTTATTTTTTTCCTCCTGAATTTCTCTTGCTAATACTTCTAGTACTGTGTTGAGTAAGAATCATGAAAGTGGACATCTTTGCCTTTTTCCATATCTGAGGTGAAATACTTTTAGCATTTCCACATTAAATGTGATATTGGCTGTTTATTATGTATAACCTTTATAGTTTTGAGATGTGTTCCTTCTATACCTAATTTGTGGAGGGTTTTTTTTTCCAACATGAAGGGTGTTGAATTGTACCATGTTTTCTCCACATCCTATTGATGTATGGTTTTTTCTTTATTCTGTTGATGTCATTTATGATTTGTGAATATTGAACCACCCTTGCATCTCTGGGATAAATTCCTGTTTATTGTGATGTATGATCTTTTCGATGTGATTTTGGATTAGATATGCTAGTATTTTGTTAAGAATCTTTGCATCTATGCCCATCAAGGGTATAGGTCTTTAGTTTTCTTTTTATGTTGTGTAAAAATTTTGTTCAGTTTTTGTATCACAGTGAAGCTGGCCTCATAAAAAGAGTTTTGCAGAACTTGATCCTATTCAGTATTTTGGAATAGTTTGGAAATATTGAAGTTAGTTCCTCTTTAAATATTTTGTAGAATTCAATAGAAAAGCTGTCAGATCCTGGACTTTTCTTTGATAAAAGACTTTTGATTCCTACTTTAATCTCATTGCTAGTTATGGGCCTGTTTAGATTGTCTGTATCTTGTTGGTTTAATCTTGGAAGGTTATATGCATCCAGGAACTTATACATTTTTTAGAGGTTTTTCAGCACAAAGCTTTTTCCAGCACACAAATATTTTCAGCACGAAACTGTTTTTCATAGTAGTTTGTTATGATTCTTTGTATTTCAGTGTTGTCAGTTGTAATGTCTCTTTTCATCTCTAATTTTATTTATTTGAGTTATTTCTTTTTTAATCTGGTTAAAGGTTTATCCATTTGCTTATCATCTCAAAAAACAGCTTTTTTGTTTTGTTGTTTTTTTAGTTTCAATTTCATTTATTTCTGATCTGAATCTTACTATTTCTAACCTCATGATGATTTTGAGTTTGGTTTGTTCTTGTTTCTCTAAGTGTTCAAGATACCTCATTGGATCTTTTATTTGAGGTGTTTTTCTTATTTGCATGTAAGCACTTAATGCTATAAACTTCCCTCTTAATATTGCTTTTGCTGTATCCTATAGAATTTGATATGTCATGTTTTCATTTACATTTATTTCAAGAAAGTACTTGATTTACTTTTTAATTTTGTCGATGACACACTGATCATTCTTTATCATGTTGTTTAATTTCCATGTACTTATGAATATTCAGTTGTGTTGTTGATTTCCAGTTTTATTCCTTTGTGATCTGAGAAGGTACATGGTATGATTTCAGTCTTTTTAAATGAACTGAGACTTGGTTTGTGGCCTATTAAATGGTCTATCCTACCAAATGTTCCTTATGCTGATAAGAAGAATGTGTATTCTACAGCTTTTGAGTTATATGTTAGGTCCATTTGCTTGATAGTGCATTAGGTCTGTTAGGTCCATTTGCTTGATAATATGTTTTAACTGTGATGTATCTTTTTTGATTTTATGTCTGGGTACTCTGTCCATTGATGGGAGTGGGGTGTTGAAGCCATCTACTCTTACTTTACTGTAGTCTGTTTCTCTTTTTAGGTCTGATAGTATTTGCTTTATATATATCTGTGTGGCCTTGCATTGGGTTAATATATATTTATGATTGGAATGTCTTCTTGCTGAATCAAAACTTTTATCAAAATATAATATCCTTCTTTGTCTCTTTTTACAGTTTGGATATAAAGTCTGTTTTATCTGTTATGGTAGCTACTCATGCATGCTTTTGGCTTCCATTTGTCTGGTATATCTTTTTCCAGCCCTTCATGTTCAGTCTAAGTGGCATAGTGGGTAAAGCTGCAGCCCATATGAGGGCTGATTTGAGTCTCAAATATATCTCCCTTTAAAAATGTAAAATACATGTCTTTTAAAGAATTAAATTTTTTTCCGGAATTATGTTTTTTAGGATTTTGTTCTTTTGGGATTTTAGATTTTAGGGAATTTAATCTTTTGAGATTTCAAATTCGGAATTATGGCATTTGGAATTTTGTCTTTGGGGATTATGAGCTAAGCCTTTTGAAACAAAATAGAACCATCAATGAAATTGAGGAATTCTGTAAACTGGAAGAAAAAGAGTTTATGACCAGAAAGTGGGGTGCTGAAATTTAAACTAGTACTTTTGAGACTGGAGCCATTCTAGAGGATGACAAGGTTCAATGTTTAACCCAAGAAATATGAGCTGTTGTGAAGTTGGAGAAAGCTACTGGGAAACAGGTGTTTAAGAAACTGAAAGGGAGATAGATTGTCCATATGGTTATTGTAGACCCCTGGAGAGATAACAATGGCATGGAGGGAAAAATGGTGGCAAAGACTGATGGAAGAAAGGGCTCATATGAAAGATTTGAAGTTCAGAAGAACAAGGAGGAGGAGAAAGTTGCATCAATGGCATGGCCCCAAACAGAGCGGAATGTTTTACTGGAAAGGACATCAGCAGCAACAAAGGAAGACAACTTTATTTCCTGTCTTTTGTGTCCTTGGGGTGCAGGAATAAATAAGCTTCATTACTGCAGAAGGTTGCAGAGAAAGCTGTGTCTTTATGGGAAATCAGGGGTTCAGGTATGATAAGGAAGCAACATGAACTTATAGAAAATTTTATAGTTTGTTGATTTTGAAGCAGTAATTCTGTATGGTGTATGGGGATGTCTGGGAAGGGGCAGCTCTGGGGAAGAAGGCATAGATACAATGGGCTGATGGTGTGTTAAAGCAGGACTTTGCAAGCTATGCTGTGCATCCATATGGACTTGTTAAAAATGCAGATTGTTATTCACTAAGTATGATGTGAGGACTGAATTCCTGCATTTCCAGAAAACACCTGGGTAATGTCAATGCAGTTGTCCCAAACAGAAACTTCCTGAAGGCATTAGAAGTCATATTTATTTTATTTAGAGTAGGAAGAAGGGAATGTACTTTTGTGTTAACTGATAAAAGTTAGTATTTGTTCATCTTCTACATGCAACAGGCTTTTTTGTATGCATTACATGTATTAACTTGTATAATTCTCTTGATAAACTTTTGAGGTAGGTACTATTATCACTCCCTTTGGAAGATGAGTAAATTGACATACTTAATCAGGGGTATGTGGATGGTAGAGACAGAAGCAGGATTTGAACCCAGACATCGTTGATAGAGCTGACACGCTTTGCAGTCCATGAGAGAAAAAGAAATTTAGTTTCAAGAGTGTATATGAAGACTTCCAAGATATCTGAATGGAGTGTAGCCACATTAACTTCATCTGCTCTGGGATATGAAAAGAACAGAGGGAAAGAGTATAATTCCAGAGGTCTGACTGAAGGAAATTTTCAGCCAAAAAGTGAAAAAACAAAGATGATGCTCTGAGACAGGAGGAGAGAAGATAGAAACACCACTGTAGCCAGATGAATGGTGCAACCAGCTGCTGGCTGCCAGCCCCCATCTTACCATGTCAAGGTAGGAGAAAAAAAAATTGCTGCATGCCCCACCACTCAAGAGTTTTAGCTGAGGGAATTCCACAGTCACCCACTGACTTACTCAGCTTAGGGAGCTGTCTGGTGTCTGAGCAACCGCCAGGCATGGAGCAGGGATGCTTCCTTGCTTCCTTCCCGTCCCCTGCTCCTGCAAAGTGCCATACTCTGTAGAGAAAAGCTGGGCAATCAGGAGACACCAGCTTCTTAAAGAGAAGTGAAAGGAGTCTGCGGCATCTCACGTCACTTCTGATCTTACCTCAGGGAGAACCTTGTGGACTACACTGACTGGATCTGGCCTGGAGTGCCAGCAGGGTTCAGGGTGCTCGTTTAACTCTGTGAATAGAGAGCATGTTGCCTGCTGCTCTTCCTCCACCATAAGGGCTCCCAGCAACCACCAGGGAGGTAGCAACATCTTGGTAAGGCAAGAGCAGGCAGGCACAGTTCATGTGCATGCAAGTAGGGGGCTTTATCTGAGGGATAAATCTGACTTTGGGTCTGCCCTGGAGGGGTGGAAGGGGCAGGGCCCCTGCTTAAGCCCATAAGGTACTCCCCTACCTAACACTGAGGCAGAACACTGATAGGCAATAGGCTCTGCAAAAACATTGGCTCTCTGGATAGAATAGGCTGGCGGAGCTGAGAGTGGATCCTCTATTCCCTATGACTGTGGTACCCATGTGTGCTATGGCTGTGGGAATTCTGTGACTACATGATAGGGTATTGGATGAAACTGGGTCTATGAGAAATCACTGTGTCTCAGTTCAGAGGCTCAGAGTTCCCTGAGTGGTTGGTATAGGTCATTGCAGAGGGATCTATGCTCATATTGAGGACTGCACAGATCCTTTGTGTGGTTCATGTACATGTGTGGGTGGGTATGTAGCCACAGTGGGCTCATCCTGGGCACTGATCACCTTGGCATGGAGGAGATGAGGCAGTGATCACACCAGCTGATGTGAACATGCAGCTCTCCTCTCTCCTGCCATTGACATGATTAGAAACCTACCATTGCCCATATTGGGTGTCACCCTGGACTCTGGCACCACTCCCAAGCACTGAGTGAAGCTTCCTGGCCCTACCCAGCACCCTCTTGTGAATATCCACTGAAGGAACAGATACTGCACTAAACCATGAAAGCATAGTTCAAACCCATCAGAGGAGAAAACCAACAAGTGGTATCACAAATCCCTAAAATTAATGTAAAAACACAAGAAACATGAACGAGGAAGATAATATGACTACCCTAAAGGAACACAACACTTCAATATTAGATTGTAAAATGAAGAGGTTGATAAAATGCCTGAAAACAAATTCAAAAGAATGATCACAAGATTACTGAGAAGTTAAAGAAATCCATACATGACATATATGAAAAATTTCACTAAGAGAGTTATGGGAGATAAATCAATCTGAAATATTAGAAATGCAGAATTCAATATGTCAAATAAAAACACAGTAGAAGGCCTTAACAACAGACTTGGTGAGGCAGAAGATAGAATAAATGAACTAGAAGACAAATCTTTGGAATTATCTGTCAGATTAAAAAAAGTTGGAAAAGCTAAAAACAGTGTTTGAGATTTATAGAATACTATAAGATGACCCTACATGCAGGTATTAGGAGTCCCTGAAGGTGTGAAAAGAGAGAATGTATTAGAAGGGATATTTAGTGAAATAACAATAAAAACTTCTCTAATTTGGAGAAAGAATAGAACATCCAAGTATAGGAAGCATATAGGACTCCTAATAGATATATCAGAAAAGATCTTTACTATGAAACATTATGATCAAACTTTCAACAGTAAAACATAAAGAAAAAAATTCTAAAATATGCATTAGAGAAATGCCAGATTACCTTCAGAGGTTATCTAATTATATTGCAGCTGATTTCTCATCAAACTATAGGCTAGGAGAGAATGGAGAGACATAGTTCAAATCCTAAAAGAAAAAAAACTCTCAACACAGAATATTGTACCCTGCAAAGCTCTCATTTATAAATGAAGGTGAACTAAAGACCTTTCAAACAGGCAAATTTGAAAGAATTAGTACCCACTTGTTCAGCATTATAAATGGTGCTTAAGTATTTGCTACATACAGGAACAGAAAAAGATAGTCCTCATTATGAAAGAGTGAGGAGGCAGAAAATCTCCTAGGAAAATTACAAAGGCTACCCAAAGCAAACAATAGGGATATTTATGAGAAAATGGCAAGACCAATTCATTACTTATCAGTAGTAACTTTGATTGTAAATGACCTAAATTCTGTGTTAATTACAGAGTTCAACCAATGGTACTCGAACAAAAAAGAAAATACTAAAATGGATAAAGTATTACATTGTACATCAACCGTCAGGACAAGAGCTGATCAAGTCACTGTTTCTAACAGTGTCCATTTCACTTCACAATTATTCTTAGGTGTTTAAATTTTAACTGAAAAGTGATCCCTGTTAGGAATTTGGAAAACATTATGCTGAGTGAAATAAGCCAATCCCAAAGGGACAAATACCACTTGTTCTCCTTGATAGGTGACAACTAACTGAGCACCAAAAAGGAAACCTGTTAAAGTAAAATGAACACTATGAGAAACAGTGACTTGATCAGACCTCACCCTGACTGTTGATGAGCAGCTTAATATGTTATCCCTCTTAGTATTTTTTTTTTGTTCTACTGAATACTTTTGGTTGAATACGGTAATCAATACACAATTCTTCTTAAGTGCTGAAACTTAACTGAAAAGTGATCGCTGTTAAATCTAAGAGTGGGAATAAGAGAGGGAAGAGATGTGCAATTCAGGACATGCTCAAGCTGACTTACCTCAAACAGTAGAGTTAGAAACATACCAGGGGATTCGAATTCAATCCCATCGAGGTGGCATGTACCAATGCCATCTCACTAGTCCCAGTGATCAATTTCTGTTCACAATTGATTGTAATGATAGGACTAAGAACCAAAGGGATCACATAAACAAGAAT
>NC_091439.1:18801356-19046356 GCF_964237555.1 Oryctolagus cuniculus
GAAGCTCCTGGCTCCTGGCTTCAGATAGGCAGAGCTCTGGCTCTTGCAACCATCTAGGGAGTGAACCAGCAGATGGAAGACCTCTCTCTCTCTCTCTCTCTCTGCCTCTCTGTAACTCTGCCTATCAAAGGAAGGAAGGAAGAAACATAAAAAAAACCACTATGGGGTAAGTACTACAGTATTACCTCCATTTTACAGCTAGGGAAACTGAGGCCCAGGCAACTGGACCTAGGCAACTCTCTCCAGCAATTCAGCTCCAGGAAGTGTGGACTCACTCACGGCGTCCATCTTTTATATGTAAGTCCTTATCTGGGCAGTGGACTTGATGCATTTGAGGAACCAAGGGGATGTGGGTGGAGTGAGAAAAGAAAGGAAAAGCTTTGAAAGCTATCCTGACATCTGGGAACCTAAAAAGAGAAAGAAAAGGAAGCGGAAAGCCTGGGTGTATTTGTCAGCTTCTCATCACTGTAACAAAATACCTGCAGCCACTAACTTTATAAAGACAGAGGTTTAAAAAAAAAAAAAAGAGGATAGAGGTTTATTTAGCTCACAGTTGCAGAGGGTCAAGTCTAAGGTCACGTTGGTGCACTGGGTTGGCCTCCGAGAGGGCAGCAGATAGCAAGGGCAAGGTGCATGTGGAGGATCACACAGGGAGCAGGAAGCAAGGAGCAGCTGGGCCCAAATCCAAGCTTTAGAACAACCCTTTTGCGAGAACCACTTTTGAAGGGCACACATGCCCAGTAGAGACACAAGGACCTCCCTCTACACCAACCCCCTAAACATCACTGTTGAAATGTTTCTGCCTTTTGTGCCGTCAGCTTGTGGCTTTTAGGAGCTCAGGAGCCAAATGTTGTTAGAACCCTAACTGGGTTAGTTGTGAGAGGCCACGAACAAAGTAGAAGAACAAGTAGAAGGAGAAGGCCAAGAGTAGTGTGCCTTCACCCTGCTGGCTCATCCGTGACCAGTCGGGGCGGCTGGTGCCGCGTGTCTCGGGATCCAAGCAGTAGTGTCTGACCTCACAGGGTCTCCCCAGGCTACCTCTGCTGTGCAAAGGGGGCCCCCTTCTCCCAGCAGTTACGAAAGTGATGGCGAAAGGAAGTATGGCTCACTAATGGAGATGAACGGGCCACCCATACAAAAGCCCGAGCCCAGGGGTAAGATAAAATTCCTAGCCGAAAGGGCCATTTTTAGAAGATGTCCATCACCACATACACAGTGCAAAGAATTTCTTCTCTTGGGCAAGATGACTTCTGTGGGAAGTAGAAGTAAATGTTGAGTCTTGGGAAAAACTTGGCCTGGCCTGGTTTCTGAGAAATACTAACGTCTAACAGGGATTGTTCAAATGGTACCTCGAGTCACTTTTTTTTTTTTTTCCCCAGAGGCCTTGGATCTTAACTTTGGCTCTGATCTTAGAATGGGAATGAGATGATAAGAACTTGATAGCCAGCGGGAAACATCCCCCTAGAGAAGTTGGTGTCAGGAAGGAAAATGAGCTTGTCCTCCAAGAGCTCAACAAGAAAATCGATACATGATGTATGGAGCAGAGATGTGCACAGTCATCAGGCTGAACATGGTAATCAGATGGGCGTAATAACACGGCTAAGGCAGGAACAGTCCATTTCAGGTGGGGTTGGCTAACATGGCAGAAGGCAAAGGAGAGGGAGAGAAGCAAGCCCATGCATTCCACACATACTTTGGGAGTTTGCTAAGCACTCTGCTAAGGTCACAGATTCTACCCCTGCCTACAAGGGGTTCCAAGGCGGTCTGACACTGTTCTTGTAAGAACAGTCAGGAGGGGGCATCTCACCCATGATTTTTCCCATCTTCCCATCTCAGGCTCATAGATGAAGGCCCTTCCCAAGCCACCTTGCACACTATCTTAGGGAGTTCTTAGAGCATCTCTCTCTCTCTCTCTCTCTCTCTCTCCCCTCTCTGGCTCCTCTCCCCCTCCCTCACATCTGCATTATTCTTTTCTCCCCAGGGGGATAACAGACGCTAATCTGATGCAAGCCTGCAAGACAGTCCTGTTGACTACTGGCCTCCTGAACCAAGAGCTGCAGTCACAGAATCAAGGAGCCAGCCCATACACAGAGCGTGATCTTGCTTTCTTGGATCAGCCTGTTCAGCCTTAGGGAACTTGACCTTCAAGTCCTCTTAAGCTCCTTTTGCCTTCTCTCAGCTCCAGCTTCTGAGAGAGCATCTGGGCAGGCAAGCTGGGTTGGCTCTATCCTCGGTTTGGGTGAGGTATCAAAGGCCAGTGCTTCAGCATCAAGTCCAAGTTGAGGTCTCTGGCACTGAACACCAGGGAAGCAGGGCACAGCCTACTGCTTTGTTTTCTAAACGGTTTCCTCAGTCTGCTCTCTTTCTCTCTGAGAAACAACTGGGAACCCTCACCTCCAGTAGACGTTTCAGGCCATTCCTACACTGAAACTCAATAGCCAGCCCATCATCCTCTTTTCCAATTTCACATTCACCAAGCAAATGCCGCGTTGAGTTTTGAATTCCCACGAACTGATCAGGCTGGCTCCAGTGGTCCAAGCCGCATCAGGATGGCTCTCATCCTAAGTTGATCAGTAGGCACTCTGCTTGTCCACACCTCCACCATGAGCTTGGACAGCCTGACCTGCACCTGAGGGATCAACTCTCAGCTGCTGACAAAAATGAGGTCTGAGCCTGCAGAGCTGGGGACAGGGCTGACGTCACCAAATCAGCAGTTTTGTAGGAGCATTGCACATGGCTGTCCAGCTAGCCTTTCCAGTTAACACTCAAGGCAATAGCTACTATCCTTTTCTGTGTAAAATTTCTGCAGGAAAAACCTCGTAAGGTCTCAGAGGATTAAAGATAATGCAGGCAGAGCATGTAACAGGTGCCTGCCACCCAGCAGACATCCGGGGGAGTTATTGATGCTGCTATTTGTTCGTATGTGTAGTGTTGTAGAAACTTAAGTGTATGAGTGGTCTTCAGAAAGTTCACAGAAACATTGTATTATGGAAAAACTATACATTTACTAATATAAATCTTGCGAGGAATCAGATGACGGTTCAAGTACCTGGGTCCCTGTCACTATGTGGGAAACTGGGATTGAGTTCCTGGCTTCCAGCTTCAGCTTGTCCAAGGCCAGGCTGTAAGGGGAATTTGGGAAGGAAACCAGCATATGGAAGATCTCTGTCTTTTATCTTTCTCTATTTCTAAAATATAATGAAAATAAGTAGTAAAATCTGAGAGGCAGACACCGTGGTGCTGTAATCTAAGCCACCACTTGGGATGCCCACATCCCATATCAGAGTGCCCGGGATCAAGCCCTGCCTCTGTTTCCATCCAGCTCCCTGCTAATGCAACCTGGGAAAATAGCAGAAGATGGCCCTAATGCTGGGGCTCTGCCCTCCCCCCCCTACATGGGAGATAAAGTTCCCGGCTTCAGCTTTGCCCAGCCCCAGCTATTGCAAGGATTAGGGGAATGAACCGGTGGATGGAAGATTATCTATCTATCTATCTATCTATCTATCTATCTATCTATCTATCTATCTTCTGTCTCCTTCTCTCTCTCTGTCATTGTGCCTTTCAAATAAATAATTTTTTTAAATTCCATTTTCCATGAACTTTTTGAAGTACTTTGGTACACATCCTGACTTACTCTTAATGGGAATAACAAATAATTACTGTCTCGATTAAGTAGGAGAAAGTCTTTCTCATCACAGAAGGAGAGATTCTGCTCCAATGTAGCTAAAGAGAGTGAGGTAGCAGTCAGGTCACAGAATGTCTAAGGGCTTGCCTTCCCTCCCTCTCGTAACTCATGCCATCACTTGGTCCAAATGGCTCTGCGAAGCCCAACTCTCTAGTCGACCACGCGTCTTCTCAGTTAGCCGCAGGTGCCATCTGCTTTAAAGCGGCATGCATTCCTGCCCTGCCTCCACATCGAATCCTAACCTTGCAGAGCTCAGGCGACAGATTTCAATCCTGGATGTGACGGTGTTCACGGTCCCCGTGGGCGTACAGATCAGGGAGCGTTCTCAGCCAGCTTTTCACGAACACTTCCGAGGCATTCATTAGTGCTCTGAGCAGCAAGGCTTTCAAGCTTTTCTAATCGACTACACACAGAGGGATGGAGCCCAGGAACACACATGTGCACATGTACACACATGCAAACTCTCACCCATGTGTCTATAGGACTGATGCCAAAACCTATAAACCAATATAGACTAATTCTATTTTCTAGCTTGTTCTTTTTTCTCTTTTTTTAAATACTGGCTGAACCACTGAGTTAGCTTGAAAACACGCTAAGTGTGGGGTGGGGGTCAGTGTTTTGGCATAGTAGGTTAAGCCACCACTTCTGGCGCCGGCATCCCACATAAGTGCCAGTTAGAGTCCTGGTTGCTCTTTCTGCTCCCTGCACCTGGGAAGGCATAAGAGGATGTCACAAGTGCTTTGGCCTCTACCACGCACATGGGAGATCAGGATGCAGTTCCTGGCTCTTGGCTCTTGGCATTGGCCTGGCCCAGCCCTGGCCATTGCAGCCATCTGGGGAGTGAACCAACAGATGGAAGATTCTCTCTCTCCTTCTCTCTCTCTCTCTCTTTCCAGCTCTGGCCATTGCAGCCATCGCCATCTGGGGAGTGAGCCAACAGAAGGAAAATTCTTTCTCTCTCTCTCCTTCTCTCTCTTACTCTCTGCTTTTTCCTGTCGCCCTATAACTCAGCCTTTCAAATAAATAAATAAGTAAATCTAGAAAGAAAGAAAGAAAGAGAGAGAGAGAGAGAAAGAAAGAAAGAAAGAAAGAAAGAAAGAAAGAAAGAAAGAAAGAAAGAAAGAATGATGGAGGGAGGAAGGGGAAAAGGAAGGAAGGAAATGAACTAAAGGGCTCAACCTGGCTTATTATTTTTTTTAAGATTTATTCATTTATTTATTTTAAAGTCAGACCTACAGAGAGGAAGGAGGGAGAGAGAGAGAGAGAGAGAGAAGAGAGAGGTATTCCATCCACTGGTACACTCCCCAGATGCAATGGCCAAGGCTGGGCCGGGCCAAAGTCAGGAGCTTTATCCAGGTCTCCCACACGGGTGGCAGGGGAACAAGCACTTGGGTCATCTTTTGCTGCCTCTCCTAGGCTATTAGCAGGAAGCTGGATTAGAAGTGGAGCAGCCGGGAATAGAACCAGCACCTACATGGGAGGCCGGTGTTGCAGGCGGCGGCTTAACCACAGTGCCAGTCCCATGCTTGGCTATTTTAAAGGACGCTGTTGAGAGGTCTGCATTCAGATGTCTTTCACTGAAGACTTGAAGAAGACTTTGTGCTGTGGACCCAGTCTTTTTTTTTCTGATCATATTTTCTTCTCACGGATCCAGACAATGTCTTATGCCTGTTGTGAGACGTCGCTGTTATTTTTACTGCTTTTTTTTTTAATGTTTGGGTTAACAGATGATGATGTGGCATGATTTCAATATTGTTTCCCATTTAGAAACTTACAAACCTGAGTCTTAGGAGAAGAATTTTTATATCTCAAAATGAAGATTTCTGCAAGGCTGGATGTGTTGAGCCAGTCCACAATGTGGAGGCAAAATGATGAGGATGGTGGTGGTGGTGATCGTGCGCTACTCCATTGAAGGATTTTTGTAAAGATACAAATACTGCCTGCAACCCTGGCACAAAATATGGGCCTACTGGGAAGGAGCAATCACTCTCCTGCTCACCCCTCCCACCCTCCCCTCACCCAGGGCTCACTCACCACGTACCCACTGACCTGCTGTGCGGTAAACAGAGTGTGAGCTCAGCTTTGGAGATCAGACCTGGGCTACAAACCTGATGACACCATATCCTAATGCTGCAACCTTGAGAACATCATCCAATCTCTTTAAGCTTCGATCATCTCATCTGTGAAATGGGCATGATATCAATCCTATGGACTCTTTAAGAGGATGGAGTGACATTATATTATGTGAATATTCTTAGACTCATTGTGCGCATCACCTATCGTGATATGTATTATAAAAAAAAAACCCTGTGCATAGGTTTCAAAAATGTTTACATCAAAATAAATTTCCCTTTTCATCCATTTTTCCATGAACTTCTTGAAGTCCCCTCATATATCAAGGGGAATGAGTACCAAATGGCCTTGCCATCTAAGTGGTTCTGATCATGGTTGTTCTTGTGGAATGGTGTCCCTCTGGCTGTGTGTTTACCCTACGCCATCCTCTTGAAAATGACCCAAAAGAAGTGGGGAGGAGAAGGTCCCAGTGCATGGTACCTTGGTTTCTGGTTGGTTTTCTGAAGCTCATAAAGGCTGTATCAGGATCACTGAACTTGGCTGAAGCGGGCTCTGTATGTCTGGGCTGTACTTCTACCTTCCGGATCCATAGTTTCAGCTCAGTGAGCTGAGACAGTCACAAGCTGGTGCGGAAAGACTTGGGGATGTATTCCTTCTGTTGAAAGGAACAGGAGGGGCTGGCGCTGTGGCACAGTGGGTTAAAGCCCTGGCCTGAAGCGCCCGCATCCCATGTGGATGCTGGTTCTAGTCCCAGCTGCTCCTCTTTCCATCCAGCTCTCTGCTATGGCCTGGGATAGCAGTAGAAGATGGCCCAAGTCCTTGGGACCCTGCATCTGCCTGGGAGACCTGGAAGAAGCTCCTGGCTCCTGGCTTTGGATCGGGGCAGCTCTGGCCGTTGCGGCCATCTGGGGAGTGAACCAGGGAGTGGAAGACCTCTCTCTCTCTCTCTCTACCTCTCTCTGTAACTCTGTCTTTCAAATAATTAAAATAAATCTTAAAAAAAAAGAAAGGAACAGGAAATCTCAGCACTAGGAGGAGGAAAGGCGCTAGCCCGCCCCCTCCCACCCCTCTCCTCATCCCCTTCCTCATCCCCGTCTGTCTTTTCTGGGACTGAAGATGGTTACATAACCTCTCTTTGTGGACAGCTAGCTCTTAATTACCCACACTGAGACATGCAAAACCAAATCTGCAGGTTAAGTTCCTCTGCTCTCCTCCACATTGCAATAGCACTACCTCCTTTCCTGACCCCAAGTGGCAGAGGAATACAAATTCATTATAGAATTAGCTAAGTCCAGTGTACAAACCTGTGCATTTCCAAGTCGTTCATAAATTTGGGGTTATCAGAGCCACCGTGCTTCTCTCTCAAGATCCTAATAAAATTTTTATTTGAAGACTATTAAATTGTTCCTTAGCTTTCTCTTTTCTAAGATAAATCACCTCATTTTTTTCCATCTGTTGTAGCAAGAACAAGAGCCTCTCCACCTTCATTCCACCCCAAGTCTACAGATTATTGGATGCAATAAACCCTGTCTATGAAATTGATCCTGTAGAAATAGAAGAAAAATGAATTTGAAAATGCCTTTCAAGTGTTATCAGAGACAGATAACACTGATTTTTGGAAGTGAGTTCAAGACCTGGTTTAGAAAGACTTTGGGGGTTTAACTGGTTAACATATTGTTGTAATGAAGTTAAGAAAATACAAGTAACAGTCTCTGTAACGCGGTCAGGGAGAAGAGGATGTCTGTAGAAAATGGAGAGAGAGAGAGAGAGAGAGAGAGAGAGAGAGAGAGAGAGAGAGAGAGAGACTATGGCATAGGTCAGGACCTGAGGAGAAAGAAGACCAATGTGAGATACTCAATGAAGCAAGTCGCTGAAGAACTTCAAACAATGCTGGTTAATTGGACTTCTGTTCTGAGCTGTGCCTAAGTCTAAACCCATTACCCTCACGCTCTTACCTAACAGCCTATGATAGTAGTGCTTTGGTGCTTTAGGAGCCAAGGGTGACCGCACTGAGCATAGAGCAGGAGGGAAGGAAGCCACAGCCACAGGACGACTCTGTTGTTGGAGAGACTAAGTCCTTCCTCCCTTCAGCAGTCATCTTCCAAGCATTGAGTGTGGACCTGGAGGTGCTAAATTTTTAGGGGGAATAAGACATGGGAACTGTCCTTCCAAAATCAAAGCCTAGAAGAACAGTGAGAAAGAAGCCAGTTAAGCTGTGTGGGGTAAGTGCAATGAAATAACTTATGAATATATGGTACATTGATAGCAGAAAGGACTGGAGGAAAGATCCAGAAGAGGTAGGGGGCATACAGCATAAAGCCGCCGCCTGCTGTGCTGGCATCCCATATTGGTGCCGGTTCAAGTCCTGGCTGCTCCACTTCCGATCCAGCTCTCTGCTATGGCCTGGGAAAGCAGTAGAAGATGGCCCAAGTTCTTGGGCCCCTGCATCCACATGGGAGACCCAGAAGGAGCTCCTGGCTCCAGGCTTCAGATCATCCCAGGTCTGGCCGTTTCGGCCGTTTGGGGAATAAACCAGCAGATGGAAGAGCTCTCTCCCTCTCTCCCTCCTTCTTTCTCTCTACCTTTCATATAAGTAAAATCTAATAAAAGAAAACAAAACAAATCAAAATAAAATAAAATAAAAATTTTGGAAAGATCCAGAAGAGGTGAACATGGGGTGAGCGTTTGGCATAGAAGCTAAGATGCAGATTTAGGCACTTGCATCCCATATCAGAGTGCCTGGATTCAAGTCTCAGTTCTGTCACCAGACTCCAACATCCTGCTGATGTGCATGCTGGGAGACAGCAGGTGATGGCTTAAGTAGTTGGGTCCCTGCCATTCACATGAGAGATCTGGGTTGAGTTCCTGGCTCCTGGCTTCACCATGGCTGAGCCCTGGCTTTTGGAGGAATTTGGAGAATGAACCAATGGATGGGAGACATTTCTCTCTCTCTCTCTCTCTCTCTCTCTCTCTCTCTCTCTCTCTCTTCCCTTCCCTTCCCTTCCCTTCCCTTCCCTTCCCTTCCCTTCCCTTCCCTTCCAAAATCAAAAAAATAAAGAAAATGTTTAAAAACTTTTTTGACAATAATAGTAATAATAAAAACAGGCAACCAGCTCCAGGGCCAGTGATTTAAACAGTAGTCTGTTTTCCCCATGAGGGGTGGATAGTCCCTGATTCTGTCTCAGGAGCTCCTGGTACCATCATGGTCCCAGGCTCTTTCCATCTGGCTGCTCTGCCTTCCTTCACTTGTCATCTCACAACACAGAGGACTTTAATAGCTTCTCCACTGGATCCATCCATGTTCAAGGAAGGCAAAAAATGAGATGTGGCAACACCAACAACTTCCCTCCTGAGCCTGTTCCATTTACCAGATAGCAAAATCTTTACTGAGAATCCCACGTAAATATGCCCCCTGGTTTTATTGGCTAGAACAGAGTGCATGGTTAGTTATGGCATCCAAGGAGAGAGAAAAGGACACACTCTCTCCTTCATGTGGAGGAGCTGGGCACTACTGATGGGGCATCCACTTTGCAGCAGCTGTCATGACCTGTATCCTGGGGAAATGGGTAGCAAACTGCCAAGTGGACAAGAAAGAACATTCGAGCTAAAGAAATAACAGGTGAGAAGACATGGATGTGGGAAACACAACAATGTATTCTGATAATCTGCTGAAGTTCTATTTGGAGCACAGACATGCGAGCAGGGAAGCAGGAAACAGTGGGAGAAGGAGGCAGAGTCGAGGTATGGTGGCCCTGGGGCTTCGCCAATGAGTCTGAGTTCTACAGTTCTTTGTATCCCTAGCACCTAGTCTCGATCAAAGCAGATGTCTATTAAGTGGTACTGGTTGTCAAGACCAACACAGATAATAAACCTCTATTCTTGAGATAATCCTAACTAAAAAAGTGAAAATTGAATCAAACGTTTTGTTTACGGCTGATGCTATCCCTGGTGGCATGCATTGTATCAACTGTGCTTTTATAATTAACCCTCAAAGTGTACCAAAAGAAAAAGGAATTGGCTATGCCCTTCACCAGTGCTCCAGGATCCCAGCCCCAGGCCAGGACGAGTCCAGTGTAGCTGGAGCACTGCCCAGATCCCCTCAGCTCTTCTTACCAATTTCTTGCACCCTTCCTGTCACTTCTAATATCCAGCACACGTAATGCTTTGGAGGACTGACGTTGCTACTGGAGCCACATTTCCCACAAGCCCATCCGTAGGCAGGGACAGTTCTTAACCAGTGACTGACAGATGTAGGAGTGAGAGACCCAGCTTCTTACCCTGGATCAGGACGGCTCTGTAATGTGCTTTACCCCACACTTCCCACGCCTTCCATATGGGAATGAGCAAAGCTGCCCTCCGCAGGGCTTAGCTGCGAGCCCACTTTTCTTGGCACTCTCCCTTCCCGTCTGCCTCTCCCATATACCCTTGTAAGTATTTCCTGATGAAAAATAAGAAATTACTTGCTCACAAATCTTTGTCTCAGGGAACAATTATTGTTGCTGGGGAACTGGACCAAGACACCCTGCTAATTTTGTATTACCAGGTAACATTTGCTAGGCTTTAGAATTAGTAGGATTCCGCTGCTAGAACCACAAGTTCTCATAGGTATGTCACATGGAAGGAACTGAACACGGGCATTGAGTCCTTACAGACCATTAGGAAATCCAGTTCTAGCCGGGGTCTCCAGGAACGACTGTCTGCAGGCTAGCCCACTGGGAGGGACCACTTTCCACATTAGGAAGGTGGGACCAGACAGAACGCTGCCTACAAGAACACACCACTGCAGCTCTGAGCTAAGGATCAGGAAACCACTGTCATTGCTCTCTGCACTGCAATATTCATAAAACTAGAGCCTGGACACAGAAATACTGCTGCATGTCTTGTTTATCAGCAGCAATAGCCAAGCGACCAGAATAAGGCCCTGCCACACTCACACTCTCCAAATCACAGGAGAACCTAATTCACAACCAGAAATCCGGATCTGCTGGAGGCTGGGGAATAGCAGTTTTTGTTTTTCTGCTCCGTGGTGCATGAAAGCGCAAGAAGAGGGGTTGAAAAGGATGTTGAGTGACAGTCACTGTCTCCGCTACAGGTGCCTACATAGGTCAACACGGAATAGTCACTTCTAGAGTAAAGGTTTTGTAACAAATAACATGTAGCACTACATTTCCTAAGGAATCATCATCCTTTCATGCATAATTGTCTCTCTCTTAACATTTCTTTGTATCTGTTAGTAAGATGAAAATGGATCTATTTTGACTGAATTTCTTTGTTCATCGAATACTTACCAAACTAAAATAAGAAGTAACTGAGATTCAGAAATTCCACTCTTACATATCTACCCACGAGAATTGAAGATGTATATACACACAAAGATTCACTTGCACATGTTCAAAGCAATATTATTCATAATATCCCAAGTGGAAACAGCCCAAATGTCTGCTAACAGATGGGCGAATAAACAAAATATGCTATACCCACACAATAGAGTACTATTTAGGAGTAAAAAGGCACAAAGTATTGATATATGCTACAACATGGGTGAACCTCAAAAATGTGCTAATGGAAAGAAGCCAGACACAAAAGACTATTACACGATTCCATCTACATGAAACATCCAGAAAAGGCAAGTCTATATGGAGAGTAAGTAGACGAGGAACTGCCCAGGCAAGGGGGCAGGGGTCCAAGTGCGGGTTACATGGGCATCAGAGATTCCACCAGGTTGATGGACATGAGCCAAACTCAACTCAGTAAGTTTTCTAAACATCTTTGAATGGTATACTTGAGATGAGTGAACTTTATCATACACAAATTATCTTTCCATAAAGTTTTTAGTAATAGAAGCTGTTGGAACAGTGGTTTCAGGAGGGTCATGTATGTTTACCAAGGACACAGAGGAAACATATGATAAATAACTGAAAGATTCTGATCCTGATCAGCATTTCATGAGGGATTTTTATTTGTTAGTAAACATAGATTCTCTGGCAGACCGCTGTTATAAATTAAAGTAAAATAAAAAGCTTTACTGCCTCCTCAATTCAAGCATGAGCCTGATACAGACACACCTGCTCATAACATTGTGTTTGTGTGTGCATGTGCATACAGGAGTCTGTGTGGGCTCATGTGTGGGCAAATTGTCCTCTCTTCCCTACAACATGCTTACACACAGATGGGAGCTACAGCAAAGATAGCATTTAGCGGTTGAAATAACATAAGAGCACTTTAAGAGTAATCTTAAATTGTTAAGCTGAAATCTTAGCACCATGGATACAGAAGTAAAGAGAGTATTGACCTACATTACCGTGGTGTAGTTTGGGGCTGTGTTTCTTGGAAAGGTTTTCTGGAACATTAGCCCTGGGAAATACTCCTTGAAAGAGGGTCTCCTTGTTGAATAAGCTTGGGAAAGTTTTCAGAGATTTTTAAAACCTACTGGCCCATCACCGATCCTGAGAAATCTTGCAGTGTACAAACAACCAAACAAGTTTCAATCCATAGTTCCCCGAACCACAGATTATTAACTATGATAGTTGTAGCATTAAGAACGGATGATGCTTACTTCGTACTTACAACACATCAGTGACCCTGTAAAGCACCGTATGTGTGATCACAGTCTCCTTCAGTCCTCACAGCACTGCAAGTACACCTACTCCCCCACTGGGGCTCAGGAGAAGCAGAGTTGCTGTGTGGACCCGGTGGGTCTGGCTCCAGTGTCTGCACATGCGCTTACCACTGCACCGCGCAGTCTCTTTGGAGCCTCATTTCTCTTAATTATTCCATGAACACACTTTAGAGGAAATACTAGTTTAGGGAACTTTCATTAAAAGTGCGTCAGGAGAAACAAACAGCACGTGACAATGGGGGAAGCTGTTCTCCATGTTCCTTTGTAGAAACTGCTGTGAACAAAGACAATTTGGGAGGTAATATCATGGAATAAGGCAAAATCAGGAATTAAGGTAATATTTTTAAGCTCAAACAAATGCTTTGAGCAATGAGAAAAAAATATGTATAGTAGAAAAAAGTGTGTATAATAGGATGCAAAGGTTAATCTGGAAATGCATACTTTTTAATTCCAGAAAAGATTTTGACCCTTTGAGTTTTTAAGATCGTAAAATAGTAACAGTAAGATTAAAGAAAAAATCTGCCACATTTCTTGGAAACTTGAACTGATGTATCACAAACTATTCCAAAAACATAGTTTAAATGTTTCTTTTTTGAAAAAGTAGTGTATGCTTAGTTACATAATAATACTTTTTGAATAGCGATGGGGGAAGGGATGGCAATGATGAGGAAGATGATGAGAGTAAAGATGATGATGATGATGATGGTAAGCAGATGATAAAGTTCCAACATTTAACATGGAGTGAGGTAGAGAAAGAGAAGAACTTTTGAAGTAGCGTGCTAATCTGTTGTGAACTCTACTCACAATTGTTGCCTTTCTTTGAATTCGTATATGATCCGTATGGTCACTGGACCTGCCCTGAATCTAGCCAATTCAGTTCAAGAAGGTTGCTAATGAAAATGCACTGGGGCTGACGTCGTGGCTCACTAGAATCCTGGGTTCTAGTCCCGGTCGGGGCGCCGGATTCTGTCCCGGTTGCCCCTCTTCCAGGCCAGCTCTCTGCTGTGGCCAGGGAGTGCAGTGGAGGATGGCCCAAGTGCTTGGGCCCTGCACCCCATGGGAGACCAGGAGAAACACCTGGCTCCTGGCTTCGGATTAGAGTGATGCGCCGGCCGCAGCGCACCAGCCGCGGCGGCCATTGGAGGGTGAACCAACAGCAAAGGAAGACCTTTCTCTCTGTCTCTCTCTCTCACTGTCCACTCTGCCTGTCCAAAAAAAAAAAAAAAATTGCACTGGAGACCATGCTTCGGGTTTAAATGTGGACGTCTATTTGATCTGTTTCCCAATTCATTTTCTCCTGACTTGTATTTCCATCAGAGAGGGAGGGGGTGGACCTGACAAGGTAGATCTCCCTAACTCAGGAATAGGCTGTCAACATTGCGTAGACTGGCGCTGATCACAAGGTATTCAGGATTCTCTCAGAGTTGATAAAAGTCCCCAAAAATCAAGATTGAAGGCACAATGACATTCATCACAGTAATAGCTCTTTCTGTGAGAAATCCATATTGACCTAAACGTCAACAAAAGGTAAATGATTAAATATACTATATTCTATCCAAGTCTATGGGATATTACACAGCCTTAGAAGCCAAGCTTTGAACATTTTGAATAATGTCATAAAATGTTTACAATAAAAGTTTATACAATAAAGATATAAAACTATATCTGAAGTATATCTTAACTCCATAAAAACAAATATAAATCTATCTGGTATACATAGAAAGAGAATTTCAGCAAGATGGTATGATGTTTTAGAAAAATAGAATCATAGTAAGATTTCCTTTCTTTCTTTCTGGTTAATAGTTGCCTGTGATTTTCATGTTTTTATAATAATGAAAATGTTCTATTTTTATAATAACCATCACATTTTAATTTTTAAAAGGATACTAATATTGAATGTCTGAGAGATATAAAATAGGTATTTTTAATATTTATTTATTTATTTGAAAGAGAGTGAGAAGATCTTCCATCTGCTGGTTTACTCCCCAGGTGGCTGCACGGCCAGGGCTGAATTAGGCCAGGCCGAAGCAAGAAGCCAGGAGCTTCTTCCAGGTCTCCCACATGGGTATAGGGACCCAGGCACTTGGGCCATCCTCTGCTGCTTCCCTAAGCCGTTAGCAGGGAGCTAGATCAGAAGTGGAACAGCCAAGACATGAACCGGTGCCCATACAGGATGCCAGCATTGCAGGCAGTAACTTTATCCACTATGCCACAACACTGGTCCCAAAACAGTATAATTGTTTAAATGCTACATTAAGCACATTAGCTTTATGTACTTGTTCTTGAGGCCTGTGGAACAAGACATTTCTGGATTCAATTTCAAGTTCCACTACTTACTACCCATGTAATCTTGGAAAAGCCTTAATTTTTCTTGCCATAGTTTCTTAATATGGAAATTGGGTCCGATAATGGGATATACTTATAGAGTCGATGCGATGATTAAATGAAGCTTGAAGAGTTGTAAGCACCTACAACTGTGAGATTTATAGGGAGTCCTCAAAAAATGTTGGTTGTTGCCATGGGTCCTAAAAAGTCTTCACAACTGGATCAGGACACTGCCCTCTTCACGACCTGCCAGATACACTTAACGGCAGCCAAAATGCAGATTTTCTATCTTTAAGCCAAGAGAAATCTTGAACTTGAGTGTTGTGTGTGATGTGGTTCACCCTTTCTGTGGAAGAGAAGCATCATCTGTTAGGATACCCCAAAAGGTCACTTGCCTAGAGCTGGTAGAAGCATTCTTTGTGAGTCAGAAAGGACAGAGAACATTTCAGTTGATAATGCGTCCCTGGTACAAGCATTTAGTTTAGTGGTTAAGATGTCCATAACCCATGTCAAGCACCTGGGTTTCAGACCTGATTCTGACTCCTGACTACAACTACCTGCAGACTGGGAGGCAGCAAATGATGCCTCAAGCAACTGGGTTCCTACCACACACATGAGAGACCTGTACCAAATGACTTTGACTCAACCCAGCCCTGGCCATTGAAGGCATTTGAGGCATGAACCAGTGTATGGGAGCTCTCTCTCAAGTCATGTGTGTGTGTGTCATTGACTCAAATAATAAAAATAAAATTTTAATAACACATGAATTAATTCCTGAAAATTCATTGTGGACCAAATCTGGGGGATATTTTGAATGGACTGAGATGATTTAGGATTGAAAGGAACATTGCAGAGCACCTATGTAGCATAGCTACTTATGGTACAAAATTGGGAACAATCTAAATGAACATCAACAAATATGTAAATGAGGGAGGGGTTCCTGCCTGGTGTGCCTTGTCCCTTGGTAGGCTGAGAATGGAGATCAGGTATGCTGAGAACAGACACTTCATCTCACAAGAAAGCTAGAGAGGGATATATCCTTGGCTTATTCCACTGTGCCATAAATAAACACTCTTCATATAATGCTGTGTGTGTAGTCCTACATGAAAGTAGCAGAGCACAAGTTAGGATTCTGAAGCAAAACCAACAGAAATCATTGCCGGACAACTGTGGGGAGCAATCCGGACTGGACTGAGTTACTGGAATTAAGACTTATTCTATGCATCTGCTCTCCCACAATATGGCGCTGGGAGAGAAGTAAACAGCTTCCGCACAGCTGCCTCCAGTTCAACTAATAAACTGTAGGACTTGCTCCTGATTGGAGGGGAGCAGCGTGCTCGGCGTGTGGGCAGCCGAGTTGGGATTGGCGGAGGAGGACTATAAAGGAGGAGAGAGACGGCATGCACCAGGAACATCTAAGGGGAACATCTAAGGGAACACCTGTGCAGCCCCCGAGAAGAGCCAGCCGGCGGTGTGCCGCTCCCCTGCGGAAGTGGGGAATGTGGCCAGGGGGAACTGCCCTTCCACGGAGGTGGAAGGGATAGTAGCCAACCCGGGAAGAACCAGCAGCAAACCCGGGGAGGGCCGAGCAGACAAAAGAACAGCGCAGGGTCCTGTGTCGTTCCTCCACGAAGAGGGGGAGCAACAGACAACCTTTTAGAGGTGCTCAGGGACATAGATTATCAATAGGGGCCTGAAGCACCAGTTTGAAAACTGAGGTAGTTCTAAGGGCCAGGGGATCAGGAACCATAGCCAATAATCAATAGCAAAAATTGTCTAATCAGGACATGCCTGCCTAGGATAAGATATCTCCTATAGTTTCCCAGCATCTTTCTTTGAGTCATTTAATTAGAATTCAAAGTCCCAGCAAAGAGTTTCTGATTAACAAAACTCCCAGGCTATGTCTAGGATAGGGAAAGGAAGTTTTGACCTTTCACTTCCAGAGTGGCAGACACTGGATTTAATGCCCCACCAAGACTAAATATAAGGAAACCAAGCTGCCAATCAAAGAACAAGTAGTAGAAGTGTATAGCCAAAAAAAAAAAAAAAAAAAAAAAAAAAAGTGACAAAGGCACAAAATAATGGAGGACTGGTAGAAGTATAGTACAGCCATGTAGTGAGATAATATGAAATTATCTCAGAAAGGGTAGGATGGAAACTTCTAGTTTCTGGTTTCTAAGGATCCAAATAAAAAGTTAAAAAAAAAAAAAACTCAACAAACCAGAAAACCAGAAACTCCTCTTAAATGGTTTAGAGAAGTGAGGTCATGTGAGCAATTTCTGGCCCCCAAAATTGAAGAGACAGGTGGGAAAAGACACAACTTAGTAGGACAGAAAACAAGGAGCAGAAGCCTCTGTGGGAACCAGTGCCTGGGAGGGAATCTTAACTGTAACTGACAAATCGCATGGGCTGAGCAGTGCTCAGAATTTAAAGCTCGAGTCTGGGGTGCAACAGTCAAGGGAACTCCCACACTTTTGTGAGTTTTACCTTCAGGAGCTTTACTGGGTCATCACAATGGTAATAAGAGAAAAAATTCTGCATACCTCTTGTCAAAACTCACACAAGAAGAAACAGATGATCTTTAAAATCCTATATTTATTAAATAAATTGAAAAATTGAATCAATAACTGATAATCTTCCAAAAGAGAAACTCCAGGCCCAGATGCAATCACTTCTGAATTCTACTAATTGAATAAGGAAAGACTTTTACCAAATTCTTACAGTCTTTTCCGGAGAATCAAAGCAAGGAGAATACTTTTTAACTCATGATGTGAGTCCATTATTATCCCATATCAAAATTAGACAAATATTATTCAGGAAGAAAACTATAGACCAATATTTCCCATGAATATATATATATATATATACCCTCAATAAAATATTAGTTCATTAAATCCAATGATATATAAAATGAATTTTAGAGCTTGTCAAATGGGATTTATCCCAGGTATGCAAGATTGGTTCAACAACTGAAAACTAATTAATATAATTGATCACATCAACAGGCTAAAAAAGAAAAATCATATGATAAGCTGGCACCGCAGCTCAATAGGCTAATCCTCTGCCTGTGGCGCCAGCACACTGGGTTCTAGTCCCGCTTGGGGTGCCGGATTCTGTCCCAGCTGCTTCTCTTCCAGACCACCTCTCTGCTGTGGCCAGGGAGTGCAGTGGAGGATGGCCCAAGTGCTTGGGCCCTGCACCCCATGGGAGACCAGGAGAAGCACCTGGCTTCTGGCTTTAGATCAGCGCGGCGCGCCGGCCACAGCAGCTGTTGTGGGGTGAACCAACAGAAAAGGAAGACCTTTCTCTCTGTCTCTCTCTCTCACTGTCCACTCTGCCTGTCAAAAAAAAAAAGAAAAGAAAAGAAAGAAAGAAAGAAAAATCATATGATCATATCAATAGATGATAGATGAAGGAAAGTCATGTGACAAAATCCAACATCCATTCATGATAAAACTCTCAGCAAAATAGGAAAAAGAGAGGGCACTTCCTCAATCTGATAAAGAACATCTACAAAAACTCCACAGCTAACATCACCCTTCATGGTGAGAAACTTGAAGCTTCCTGCTAAGATCAAGAACAAAACAAGAATGTTCTTACCGTTGCTTTTCAACATTGTCCCCAAAGTTCTAATAAATGCAATAAGACAAGAAAATGAAATTAAAAATCTATAGATTGGGAAAAAGAAATAAAAACTCTTTCCTCAAGGAAGAAGTGATCATCTATGTGGAAAATTTTAAAATGACAAAAAATATTCCTGGGTTTATAAGGTAATGTAGCAATATTTCAGAACACAAGACAAATATACAAAAGCCTATCGCTTTTCCATATGCCAGCAATGAACAAGGGGAATTTGAAGTTAAAAACACATTACTACTTAATTTAGCACCCCCTCAAAATACCTTTATACCTTGGGTATAAATCCATGTACAAGAACATGGATAAAATACTTGGAGGAAAACTACAAAACCCTGCTGAAAGATATCAAAGAAAAAATAAATAAATGAAGAGATACTCCTTGTTAATGGATACTAAGACTCAACATTCTCAAAATGTCACCTCTTCCCAACCTGATCTATGATCCAACACAATTTCAATAGAAATCTCAGTAAGCTATTTTGCAAGTATCAGCAAACTGATCCTAAATTTATAAGAAGAGATCAAAGATCAAAAATAGCCAACATGATATTGAAGGAGAAGATAAAAGTCAGAAGACTAAAACTACCTGACTTCAACTTACTATAAAGCTACAATAAGGGTGGCGATTGTGGAATAGTAGGTTGGGCTGCAGTTTGTAACTCCTACTTTGCATGTAGGAGGGCTGGTTTGAGTCCCAGCTGCTAGCCTCCTGATCCAGTTTCTTGTTAGTGCATCCTGGGAGGGAGCAGGTGATGGCTCAAGTGCTTAGACCCAAGCTACCCATTTGAGAGATACAGATGGAGTTCCAGGCTCCTGGCTTTGGCCTGGGACAGCCCTGGATATTGTAAGCATTTGGGGAGTGAATCAACAGATGTAAGACTCTCTCTCTCTCTCTCTGCCTTTTGAGCAGATCAAAATTTTAAAATGCTTTTAAAAAGCTACAATAATCAAAACAGTGTGGTTTTGGTGAAATAATAAACAAATAGATAATGTAGCAGAATAGAGCTGCCAGGAAGAGGCCCACATATATGTAGTCAACTGACCTTTGACAGAGCAGCACTGCCAATACAATAGAGCAAAGATAAGTCTTTTCAACAAATAGTGAGAGAACAACTGGAAAAAAAAATACATGCCAAAAAATGAGTCTGTACACAAAGTTTGTATCCCTCAAAATTTAGCTCAAATTGGAGCACGTATCTAAATACAAAACATAAAACTACCAGAATATAGCACAGGAGAAAATCTCAGTGACCTCGGGTGTAGTCATGATTTTCAGTTACATTATCAAACATATAATCCATGAAAGAAATAGCTGGTAAACTGAATTTTCGGTAAATGACATCGTGGAGAGAATGAGAGGACCAACTAGAAACAAAGTATTTGCAAAAGATACTTCTCTGTTCTCCATTTGCCCTCCATCTGCCACCACTCCCTTCAATCCATCCCACTCCCACTGTATAAGATGGTTGTATTGTATGTGAATAATGCATTCCTACTGTATGGCCAGCAATCCTGACTACAGCTACCTGTACTCCTTAGAATTAACCCAAATTGAAGAACAATCTCTACACAAAAATCAGTTGGGGGCAGGGGGTGGAGGTGTTTGGTCTAGTAGTTAAGCCTTCAGTAGTGATGCCCACCTCTCATATCAAGTGCAGGACTTAAGTCCTGGTCCACTCTTGATTCCAGATTCCTGTCAATGTGTACCCAGGGAGGCAATGGGTGATGTTCAAGTGGTTAGGCCCCCACCACCCACATAGAATTGAGTTCTGGCTCACAGCTTCAGCTTATTGCAGCCCTGGCTGTTTTAGCTATATGGAGAATAGAACAGTGGATTGGAGTTATCTTTCTGCTACTGAATTTAAAAAAAAAAAAAAGGCAGCATGGGGCTGGCGCCATGGCTCACTTGGTTAATCCTCCACCTTGCAGCGCCGGCATCCCATATGGGCGCCGGGTTCTAGTCCCGGTCGCTCCTCTTCCAGTCCAGCTCTCTGCTGTGGCCCGGGAAGCCTGTGGAGGGTGGTCCAAGTGCTTGGGCACCTGCACCTGCATGGGAGACCAGGAGGAAGCTCCTGGCTCCTGGCTTTGGATCAGCACAGCGCTGGCCGTGGCGGCCATTTGGGGAGTGAACCCACGGAAGGAAGACCTTTCTCTCTGTCTCTCTCTCTCTCTCACTGTCTATAACTCTACCTGTCAAATAAATGAAATTTTTTTTAAAAAACGCAGCACACAGATGTTTCTAGCAACTTTATTTATGATTACGAAAGACTGGAAGTACAGACATCCTTCCATAGATGACTAGATTAATAAACTGTGGTGTATCCAGACAATGGACCATTACTCAGCACTGAAAAGGGAAGAGCGAATGAGCCATGATAAACATAGATGATTCTTCAAATGCATATCACTAAAGAGCCCATGTGAAAAGGCTACGTACTGTGCGATTCCAGGAGCAGGACATTCTGGAAAAGGCAAAACAGAAGGCGGTAAAACGACTGATGGTTGTGAAGGGTTAGTGGGAAGGCAGAGCAGATTTTTAGGGCAATGAAGCTCTTCAGTGTGATTCTACAATGAGAGATGCGTGTCAGCACGCACTTGTCCAAAGTCATAGAATTTGCAATACCAGGGATGGATTCTAATATAAACGATGGATGTTAGAGGTTAAAGCTGCGCCAGTCTAGGTTTATTTATTCATTGTAACAACTGTACTACTGTGGTTTGGGTTATCAACAGCAGTGGTTGGGGTGAGGAGTCAGTGGGACAGGCAGAAGGTATAGAGGAACTCTCAGTACTATCACTCCATTTAATGTTGAGCTAAATTTTCTCTTAAAAATAAAGTTTATTTAAAGAATATTAAATGGCTCATGATTCAGTATACATACATACAATTGCATGGAGGGAGAAGCATGTTCCTGAACTGTAGGTGTGGAATGTTCCATTTATATGCACAACAGTGTCTGGAAGGCCTTAACCAAACAGTTCACAGTGGTTATCTTTGAAGAGCTGAATTCAATAGTAGAGAGGTGAGGAGGTTATTTGTGATGAATTCACACTTCCATGTTAAACATTTGTTCATTATGTGGACTTTAAAAAAATAAATAAAAGGGGGGGGTTTGGCATGCAATGCCTTAACAACTAAAATTTTCATTTTGGAATCATCAAAAGAATAAAATACAACTTGACAAATAAGGGAGATTTCAGAGGCCTCTATCATACTGTCAAGAAGAAATAATATATCATGGGTTGTGAAAGCTAAGCTGCATGATCCACAGAAACTAACTGCCCAGGACCTTGTATGAATTCCTTCTTGCTGCCTCTAATTCCTCTCCAGCGACTCCCAAGTCCCATCTTTGCCTTCCGAATCACCCTCCCATTTGGTAGAAGCCCAGGTAGTCTTCCAAACCCTACATTCATGTCATCCTCTTTGCAAAAGCCCCTCCGCCTTCCATCTGCCACCACCACCACCTTGCACGTTATGCATTCCTGCAGATCTCATATAATTCAAAACTTACATCACTGAAGCCTACTTTTCCCACAGGACAGAACATAAAGTGTGCTCAGGAGGGGGGACGCGATCCTGGAGTGCATAAATCTGCAAACCTTGTAACACATATTGGCTCTAAGACTGCTCTTTATTTTCTCTGCATTTTCTCTAATATTTTGAAGTGCTCTCTCTTAAATTAGCAGGTTGGAACATGATGGCGGCTGTTTGGCCTACTCAGTGGAGATTTAGCACATCTAAGTTCTGTTCCAAAGTGCCGAGTTTCCTGAATGTCCTGAGTGTTTTACAGCTCTGCCATGCAATGAACTCGTGGGTGACCTTGTTAGAGCATCATAGATAAGATATAAAGAAGACTTTAAATTATAACAGTAGCAAATGTTAAAATAACAGGGGAGAAGCCACCAGGTCACTCACAGACATCCCCAGGCATGTAAACAGGTGTAGTTCACCAGGCATTTACAACGGATGATGCTGGCAGCTAAGGTGACACAGCCATGTGACCACAAACCAACACAACTTCCCGCCGCTCTGCCCACCAGCCCTGAGAGTTGTGATTCTTGACAAAGGATTTTGGATTGGGAAGGGATTCAAATTGCCTCCAACTGTAAGCATAAAATGAAATTCCATATTTTAGAAAGCAGTGATTCAATTTTAACTCCAATAAAATGTAGCATATGTACAGAAAATATATTGTTTCTTAGTTTAGCATTTAAGTCTCCTCTGGCTCTTACCTACATCTCCAACTTTGTCTCCTTCTTAGTCCAAGTCCTAACCATGCTGGCACCTGTTTTCACTCAAGTGCATTTTTATTGGTTTTAAATTATTCCATTTAGAAAGTGATGCTACTACAAACAAGCAAAAATAAAATCTTCCATTGCAGGCTTGTACCATCCTCATATACAAAGAAATTGGAGTATGGAAGGGTATTCATGGGCAAACACTATTTTAAACAAAAAGAGACGATTCAGTAATATTATCCTGTGGGAGAAATCTTTCATCTAATGATGTCATTAACTATTTTTTCATTCTTATTGTGAGCAATTTACATAAGCTTCTTGCTCGGTGTCCTATCCATAATATGTTGAAATAATCTTGTAGTTTGGAACGTTTAGACTCTTTTACATTTGGCTATTGTGACCAATGCCGAAATGAATTATTTTGTTGCTAAATCTGTGTCATCTCCACAACCATTTCTGTAAAATAAATTCTGGTAAGTGGAATTCCTAAGGCAAAGGAAGTAAAAAATTTCAAAGCTCTAGATGCATGTTGCCAAATTGCCCTAGGAAGTTGAAAATAATTTGTACTTGCCTCAGACACGAGTCACCGCAGACTGGTACAATGTGAACCTTCTAATTCGCCCATCTCCCAAATTCAGATTGTGATACGGGAAACTTCCAAAGATACCCGTGTTTATTTGTTTCATTTTTTAAATAACTTCCCTATTAGTGGAGCCTGCTGGGAGCCCTCAGCTGCCTTTGCTCAGACTATAAGCTCTGCGAACACACATGGGTATGCATGTGTAAATCCCTCTTGGTATAATACCACAGAGAAACAGCCTTTTAAATGTCAAAAAGCATTTATTAAGTGAACTGATAAATGTATTTTACTTGCAGAACCGATGTAAGTTATTTGTCTTTCCTTATTCTCTTGTTGATGGATTTGCTCATAATAATGGATGGCTTGGTTGAGCTCTTGTGTGTGTGTGTGTGTGTATTGTTTTGCATTGATTGTTTAATTTTTAATTGACAGGTATATGCTTCCATCCTTTTGATGCGTGCATTTTATAAAATATTTAAAATCAATGAATTAACTCATGGGGCTTTGAGCAATGCGTAGACCAGTGCCCTCGTGGAGACTGAGCCTGTTCTAGGAAAATGTCCAAAATGGTACTCAATTATTTCCTTGTCTTCCAGTACCGTGTGACAAGGTCACTGGGAAACACACACACAATGGTACTCAAGTACTCTTGTGAGATGATTGTGTCTTTAAACAAGCCTGTTGCTATGTCTTCTATCTCAGATTGTTACCATTTTGCAATGAGTCTCAGGCACATAATTTATGTGTATTCAGCCTTTCAAGCATGTAATTCCTGTGCATTCTGCTTTCTAACAAACTTCCGGGCAGGGAACTAGAACTGGTAAGGCAACAGAGGTTCTTTCCTACCTCTCTCTTCTGTGATAATCTAGTAAGGAATAGTCAACCTGTAAAGGAAGCGGCCCATCTATATATCTAAATCATTCACTTAGAAAATGATTAGTTAGGGCCGGCACCATGGCTCACTAGGCTAATCCTCTGCCTGTGGCGCCAGCACCCCGGGTTCTAGTCCCGGTTGGGGTGCCGGATTCTGTCCCACTTGCTCCTCTTCCAGTCTAGCTCTCTGCTGTGGCCCGGGAGTGCAGTGGAGGATGGCCCAGGTCCTTGGGCTCTGCACCTGCATGGGAGACCAGGAGAAGCACCTGGCTCCTGGCTTCGGATCAGCGCGGTGCACCGGCCGTAGCGGCCATTTGGGGGTTGAACCAATGGAAAAGGAAAACCTTTCTCTTTGTCTCTCTCTCTCACTGTCTAACTCTGCCTGTCAAAAAATAAAAAATTAAAAAAATAAGAAGATGATCAGTTAGTTAGCAAGCATCTCAGAACAAGAGTCTAGGAAAAAGCAGCATCACAAATAGTCACAATGATCACTGTAAAATCCCACTAGAAAGTATCACGTTCCTCCCTGGGACTTCTCGAGTCCTTTCTTGTCTCCCCCAGGAAATCCCCTAAGGGATTGCGTTCTCTACTTTCTCAAGGTGTTGCAGACTCTTATTAGGTGACTATTGCTTATTGCTTTCTGTGAGGGTAGAGGAATAATTCCTCGGCTGTGTGAAGACTCTGAAAGGGAAACACTCTGAAAGTGATAACCCTTCCTCTGAGTTTAATTCATACGTAAGAGGTCACTACCTGGAAAGTATCACCCACATCACAATGAACAGAATTCTTCCTGTCATTGCTGCTTCTAGCCAGCTTGCCTTTGAGTTATTATCAATATTCTATTCCTTTCCTTGGACTCTTTGTAGGGCAAGACTAGTGGCTGCAACGAGTAGCAATAAACAAGAAATCTGAGTAGTACTCCATAGTGTATATATACCATAATTTATTCAGTCTTCAGTTGATGGACATCTGGGTTGACTCCATATCTTGGCTATTGTGAATTGTGCTACAATGAACATGGGGGTACAGATAACTCTTTCATATACTGGTCTCTTTTGGTTTGGGTAAATTCCCAGGAGTAGAATGGCTGGGTCATATGGTAGGTCTATATTCAGATTTCTGAGATATCTCCATACCGTCTTCCACAGTGGCTGCACCAGTTTACATTCCCACCAACAGTGGGCCAGGGTACCTTTTTCCCCACATCCTCACCAGCATTTGTCATTTGTTGATTTCTGAATGTGGGCCATTCTAACTGGAGTGAGGTGACACCATGGTCACAATTGGAAACCATTATACTTAGTGAAATAAGCCAGTCCCAAAATGACAGATATCATGTTTTCCCTGATCTGAGGTAACTAATAGAGCACTTGAAATATAATGTATTAGGGTGAAATAGACATTTTGAGAATCAATGATTGTTTACAGCCCTGGTCTCTTTTGTTGAGGAAGTGTTTTATTTTGTTTTCTCATCATACTATTTATTGAACATTTTTACTTAGAGTAGGGTTAACTATATGATCATTAAGTGTACTGAAAATAGATCGTTGTACAAATTAAGAGTGGGAATCTGAGAGGGAGGAAGGGTTGGAGTGTGGGTGGGAATGAGGGTGGGAGGGGGTGCCACTATGTTCCATTTAAAATGCTATAAATAAAATATATGAAACTTGTATAACTTAAATAAAATATATTTAAAAAAACAAATCTGAGTTCTTCACAGAGATAGCTATAATGTGTTTGGAGTTTAGCCACAAAAGCAGCCACTTGTGACCACAATGCCTGGCAGGTACAACCCTCCCATAGCCTCAATTTCTAAACCAATTATTGAGAGAATTCAGATCATGACAAATAAATTATTGTTGAAGAAAAACCTGTCTTCATTGGAAAGCTCACCAAGCAAGTACTGGAGCACCCCCCCGCCCCGCCCGCAACAAGTGCCATCCCTCTGGCCCATGTTACAGAACTAATGAGTGTCCATCTCAACCAAGGCAGTGGTTTTCTCTCTTTATCTTTTTTTTTTCTGTTTTTTTTCTGGAGGTCTTGAGCACGTTTTGCAGTTGTCCTACTTACTTATACATCAAATACTTGATTTTGAAAGCACCTGTCCCAGGTTAAGGGACTCCATAAAGTGCTGAGGGACAATGATGCTTGCTGTGAAGTGGTGGGGAAAGCAAACGCAGCAGACGCTCTGAGTCAGCAGAGGGTGCAGGGCCCATCCAACCCATGACACTTAGGTCTGCCCTCCCAGCGACAACATGTGTGTGACACTTAGGTCTGCCCTCCCAACGATAACATGTGTTGGACAATTCACTGCCTACAAACAAGTCTCTCTTACAGAAGACTTTCATTCCATCCTGCTGCTTTTTAAAAATGAGACTCACCATATTGAAGGATTTTGACAAAGACTCAGTGGTCCTATAGAAATCAGAATGTGCCTTGCCCTCAAGGGTCACCTCCTCCAGCTGGAGCCAAGTGTCAGGTGCCAAAGAGCCTATGACGTGGATTCACTTTTTGTCTTGTTGATCTGACCCTGCTTCTGGACCTGAGCTGCCCAAGACAGAGAAATACATCACCCCCAGAGTGCTTTGTTCTGATAATGTATGACTCTAATATATCTGTTGCTTTAATGATATATTAATGTAATACATTATCAGAGCAAGGACAACCGATGATATATTATGGGAAGAATGGTGCCATTCAGAAAATGAAGGATTCAAGAAAAGATTCATTAGAGCTGCAGGATAATAGCCAACATATGGGGCTCTGGCAACCATAATCCTGGTCTGTTTTCTACAGTTAGAGAAATACTTCCTTGGATCAACCTATCTTCCACCCCCATTCAAGTAACACATTCCATAAAAGATTGTTTGCTACATATTTTATAAACTCTTTATACATACTAACAATGTCTCCCATGAACCCTGGGTCACTGCAGGCCCATTGTATCCAGTTACATTGTTTTTACTAGGAAGTCCTCCTTATTTACCCCTAACCATAGGAAACCAAGTAACATTGACCTCTGGACAGTCAGAACAGCGTATGGTCTCTCATTACAATAATCTGAACTCCAGTCACTGTTCAACATTAATTATTGCCAAGGCTATAGCATTCTCTTGCTACTTGACAGTTGATCTTCATCCTATCATTAACCTTAGGTCAATTTAATCCCAACCTCCATTTTCAGCACTATACAAACAATTTATTTTTGCATTTTTTCAACCACACAAAGACAAACAATGTCACACCGCTCCACATTGTTTTATGCATTGCGATGATTAAACATTTTTAAAGACATTCAGATATCAAAGTCTAGAAAGCACCAGAAAGAGTTGCCAGAAACAAGGTGTCATAGTGGTTTTTTTCCCTGGAGAAGAATTATATAAGGCAAATTGGGATAGAGTATAAGATCAGAAAGTAAAATGTATTTCATTTTAGGGTTATTCCTTTTATATAAGCCAGTAAGATTTATAGCCAGTATCTAGTATTCAAAAATATCCAGTGAGGTATAGAATGTTATACATTTAGTGTCCTAAAACCCATGAAGAGAAAGGACAGCAAAATGCAGGCAATTTTATCTGACTATAAGATGTTCTTCTCTCCTGGAAATCAGAAGCATGAACATATAGGAGAAGAGAAGTTAGAATTCCTGCTGAGAAATGTATCTGATGCTTTCTATTCTTCTTGACCCCATGCTTATACGAAATGCCAGAAATAACAGTGTGACACAGCAAGAGCCATTCAAACAATAGTGTCTAATGCATGTAACTGAAGAGTAAGCAAGTGTCATAAATATAATCACAGCCAATTGCTAAATCAATGCCTTACAGAACTTTGTTGAGCTCTTCTTTGCTAAACATAAAACTCAGGAAAGCATTAATTCAGAAATTCCTAAAGAATAAGCATTTAAATATACAAAAATGTAGTTAGTTTTATAAACGCATATAAAATGCTATGTAAGAACAATAACTGGGGCTGGGCCGGGGCATAGCAGGTAAAACCTGTACCAGAGGCGCTAGCACCCATATGGATGCCAGTTTGTGTCCCAGCTGCTCCATTTCTGATCCAGCTCACTACTAATGGCCTGAGAAAAGCAGCAGAAGATGGCTCAAGTGCTTGGGCCCCTGCCACCTACATGGGAAACCTGAGAGAAGCTCCTGGCTCCTAGCTTCAGTCTGACCCAGACCCAGCCATTGGGACCATCTAGGGAATGAACCAGCAGATGGAAGATCTCTCTCTCTTCTTGTCTCTCCCTGTGTCTCTGTAGCTATGACTTTCAAATAAATAAAAAATTTTAAAAAGGGATGGTTGAAATCAAGTAAAATAGTTATTCAAAATTATTATAAAATAATAAAAGAATGATAATTATAGCTTTATACATCAATGTATCTTTATCTGAACTTTCATTATGTGCGTGTGGCTTCTGAATTAGTCAAGATAAAATATAATGTTCTCTGTGACATCTTTGCATGGTGACAAAGTAAAAACATTAAGTATAGATGTTTAACAACTTTCCAGGCTAAACACTGGCGCTTCCTCTGTCTCTTCCTGCATCCACCACAAAGGAAAAACTGAAACGCCTCGCCCTTGGCAGGAAAAATGAAGACATTTACCTTTTCCAAAGCTATTTGTTTGAGCAAAACTAAAAAATATGGCATATTTCATTTGAGAAGTTTCTTTTTTCTATGTAATATTCCATTACTTCAAATTGTTTCCATATCACTCTCAATTCAGAATATAGCATCAAAGGTACTTGCATGTGCAAGTGGCATCAGGGTCAGATAGCACTCTCTTGACCTTGAACCATAGAGGACGTCAGGGCTATTTCACCTTTGCCTCAGTCCTCCTGAGGGTTCCCAGGGAAAGCTCCATGGTCACGTTCTGTCACTTCGGTTATCAGAAGACTCGAGGAGAGCAGCTCCTCGCAGCCTGAATGTGTGTACTGGTGCCAACAGCTGTCTCACTTCCAGGAAAGCATGAGGTCCAGGCACAAGGTGAAAGTTCCCCTTTGTTGTTGAACTTCGGAATTGACAATAAAAACAGGTGGGCAACAGGAAGTCTGCTTGCCATCCTGGCAGGCTTGCATTCTTCTACACTGTGACCCCACATGCAGATCTGTCTGCCTTGCTGTGGGAGCGCTGGGACAAAGGGACACAAGGCCAAGGTTTCTCAGAACCCTGAAGAGTCTGGAACAGGGAGATAAGCGCACAATTACCCCTTGGCCTTAGGGAGAAAGGACTTTATATTCTAAGGCCTCAAGCTGACTGAAAACCAAGAGAGTCACCTTGTCCTTCCATCACCAATTCCTAGAAAATACAAATTTTAGCAAGAAACCTTGGAAAATAAGTTGGGATCAGAATGTAAACACTGAGTGTAAACCAAACTACATCAATTTACCTCCACGCTGATTTTGTCAGGGATCCACGTGGTCCCTTTATTTCAAAACCCAAACAGACAAAATCATTACATTCTTTAATCCTCCTATCAAATTTTCTCCACTCCCCAAAATTCTAATTTGCTTTTTCTTTTGTAGCCCACAGTATGGGAATCTTGACAAGAAAAGAGGACATATGCATAAACCTGGCTATGACCTTCCATTAAATGTTCTATAGCACAGATCAGACAAACCCACCAAGTCGAACTGGCACTTCTGTGACAGATGTTCTTGAAGATGTGCTGGGCTCTCAAAAACCTAACAAAAGTTCGAAGTTCATTCAGTACAATATTTGTTAAGTTATTTTTGGTAATTTCACAAATACCAATTCTACTCAATGATAAATGTCCATACTGTGTTATAAACACCAAAAATTCCACCTGTCAAATAAAAAAGTGTTATTATTAAGCATAAATGGGGTGCATCAAAATGTTCATGGAAAATTAGATTAAAAGGTAAGTTTATTTTGGTGCAAAAATTTTTGAGCTCCATGCAAACGTTTTTCATAACATGCACTTTGCACAAACATTTGAAGTATCCTTGTATATCTACATACCATCAAAGTATATGAGGTTTCTAGTCCCTGACAAACCACAGATAAGGCTGGCAGGCGACCTGAACTTGTCTGCAATGAGGAAGCAAAACATTGGCATTCACCAATGCCCACTGTTTCCTTCAATAAAAAATAATCTACATCTCTTTTGTTTTATATATATTATATTTTACATAATATAAATTATATAAATATCATTCATATTATGTTAAATATATATCTATATGGGAGAAAGGAGAGACAGAGAGAAAGAGAGATCTACCATCCACTGGTTCACTCCCCAAATGACCACAAGAAAGGCTGGATCAGGCTGAAGCCAGAAACCTAGAACTCCATCCTGGTCTCCCACATGGGTGGGAGAGGTTTAAACACTTGGGCCATCTTCTGTTGTTTTTCCAGGCACATTAGCAGGGAGCTCGATCAGAAGTGGAGCAGCCAGGACTTGAGCCCGTGCTCATATGGGATGCAGCATTGCAGGTGGTACCTGCTATGACAATATGCTGGCCCCATGACCTACACATTAAGGGGAATAGCAATGAATGTCTGATGACAAATTCCCAAGGTCAGGGACCACCTTCCCGCAAATCAGCAAAATGATATCCAGAATCAGGTTACAAAACCTCCTGTTGTCCTAGTGCCCAAAGGACCAACATGTGATCTAACTCACGGAAGACTGTGAATTAAAATTCTACCAGAACATCTTGGTTTAACTAGAATGTCCTAAAATAGGTGGGAGCATGGCGGGTGGGGGGTGGGGGGAAGGGTGGAGTTCTTAAGCCTGTGGCATTAAAGGCATATCACACTGCACGGCCTTCTCTCCAACTGCTGACAGAGAGCCAGTGTTGAAGGACAGAGTCAGGCTTCTGTGTGCTGGGCAAGGTGATGAGTTCTGGCTGCAGATGGCACTGAGATGAGCCAGACCAAGAAAACACTGAAATGAGGAAATGCTATTTGAGAGTGAACTACATAAAACTTCCACCTCTCCTCAGCACCCTTTCTCAAGTTTGCTTTCAGTCATCATGACCTAATGCTCTCATTATAAACCATGTATTCATGCCTGGCGCCGCGGCTCACTAGGCTAATCCTCCACCTGCAGCACCGGCACACCAGGTTCTAGTCCCAGTTGGGGCACCGGATTCTGTCCCAGTTGCCCCTCTTCCAGGCCAGCTCTCTGCTGTGGTCCGGGAGTGCAGTGGAGGATGGCCCAAGTGCTTGGGCCCTGCACCCCATGGGAGACAGGGAGGAAGCACTTGGCTTCTGGCTTCAGATCAGCGTGATGTGCCAGCCGCAGTGCGCCGGCCACAGCAGCCATTGGAGGGTGAAGCAATGGCAAAGGAAGACCTTTCTCTCTGTCTCTCCCTCTCACTATCCACTCTGCCTGTCAAAAAAATAAAAATAAAATAAAAAAACCTGTATTCATGGGCCAACTTGAACACGAAGTGCCATTTTCATGGAACCCGTGTTCCAGTGTACACATTGCATGCACACATTTTAGGCTGCTTTCCCAACACAAATGAATGCTCACCCATAAGCCTGATATATCAACCATGGTAAGGAAAGTTACATAGAAAAGCTCACACACATACACACACACACACACACACACACACACACCACTATGTAAAAAGCAATAAAATGCAAAAGAATCTCTCCACCAGCTTTCACTGAGCACTAACTATGTAACCAGCTCAAATCAGCCTCAAAACAAACTCAAAATGAAGCTATGGGCACATTAATGTTCTTGACACTCTTTTCTGAATTGCTTTCTAGAAGGGTTTTGACAATTGGCACTCCCACAAGCCTGTAAGAAGATCCCTGTTTCATTGTATGTATTGAGTTAAATAAGAACCTTAAGTAGAAAGAATGTGTCGCACCAGTTGTACATTATATAAACCCAACATCCTGTAGCTTTAACACTGACATTTTAGATGGCAGACTGTCTAGCTTATAGGCCTCTTGAGGCTGGAGCTTCACAAATTGAAACAATAGGCACAAGTTAGAGGAGCAGAAACCATGATGACTGGGACACTTACACACAGAAGGTGCCTATGAATATCTCTCAGTTCCAGAATCTCTGGCTTTGAAAACCTCCCTCACACACCAATGATTTTCATCAATTGACAATCATTATCGCTCATCCACTATTCTTTTTATTTTTTATTTATGTGAAAGGCAGAGGTACAGAGAAAGGGAGAGAGACAATGAGGAGAAGAAGGAGAGAGTGAGAGAAAAAAATTTCCATCCACTGGTTTACTCCCTAAATGGCTGCAACAGCTGGAGTTGGGCTGATCCAATGCCAGGAGCCAGGAGTTTCTTCCAGGTCTCCCATGTGGGAGCAGGAACCCAAGCACTTGGGCCATCTTCTGCTGCTTTCCCAGGTGCATTAGCCCAGAGCTGGATCAGAAGTGGAGCAGCCAGGTCTTGAAACCGCCAACATATGGGACACCAGCATTAAAGGTGAAAGCTTAACCTGCCACTCCACAGTGCCTGCCCCATCCATCCACTATTAAGAGACTCTAGCTCCATTGGCGCCCTGTGAAGTGAGCCCACATACCCGTGATTTTATTAGGGGACCCAAACCCCATGGCCAAACCTGACTAGACACAGAAGGAGTCTGTAACCCAAGGCGAGCAGCTTAGATCCCTCCTCTTAAATTTCATAATATTGTCTATTAGTGATGGGGAACAGTAAATTGAGACCAAATTTTGCACCATGCAAAGTCAAAACTGAAATGATGGGGGAGCATAAACTGAGTATCCTTTACCAGAAGATCTGCACCAACTAGAGAGATGTGCAGAAGAAAGACAACACCAGAACCGGGGGTACAGCTCCCTGATGGCTACCTAGCTCTCGTGAAATCTTCTTGAACTTCCTGTCACTGGTTTTAGGAGCTCTTCCTAATTTCTTAACACAAATGCCATTTAAAATTTTTTTTAAGGTTTATTTATTTTTATGGAAGGCAAAACAACAGAAAGAGAGGGAGAGACAGAAGAGAAAGAGATCTTGCACCTGCTGGTTCACTCTCCAAATAGCCACAATGGCCTGGGCTGGGCCAGACCAAAGTCAGGAGCCAGGAACTCCATCCTGGTCTCCTACATGGGTTTCAGGGGCCCAAGTACTTGGCCCATCATGCACTGCCTTCCCAGGTACATTATCAGTGGAGCAGCAAAGACTTAAATAGGCACTCAGATATGGGGTGCCCTTGTTCCAGATGGAGATTTAACCCATTGTGCCACAATACTGGCCCCCAAAAACGCTATTTTAATTTAATCAACTCAGTGACAACAAACTCTTTCCAAGTATTCCTTTTTCTACTCCAATTTTAAGATGCATTCTTCCCCCTCCTCCCTACCACTTTATAACATTTCTAAAAGCCATATTTATCAGTCAATCTGTATATGTAGACATATTAAATACAATGGGTTTTCCCTTGAAAAGTTACATGGAGTACATTGCATGAGTTGGCATCTCAGAAGCAGAGCCAGAAATGAGGAAACCAAGTGTATCCACAGTGTTCTCTTTACCCAACATGCTCCCAGTTTAAAGGAGTAACCATGCATGCTTGGAGGCAGAGCTATCTAGACTTTCTGTACATCACAGATTGCCAGGGTAATTTTGAAGAACCATGTGGCTTATTCTATTTATTGGAGCTCAACATTTTCAAGCTATAATCAACTTGTCACCAAAAGGACTGTACAGATTGTCCCATCTTAAAAAGAATTGATATTACCACCACCTTTCCTAATAACATAATGTTTTAGAAATCCTTTTGTAAGAATTTTGCGAAATGTAAAACTTTTTTTATGTCTACCAACTGTACCCAATAGAAAGCAATAAAATGAAGAAGGAAAGCTCACTAACTTTGATGAGCACCAGAATCTGAATCAGAAGCTTGTGGGTAGACAAAGGATCTAACTTGGAAATTTAGTGTCGTCCCCTTATGCACCAAGCCTTATCATACTCCTTCCTTCTGTGGCCCACCTCCTTTCCTGCTGCACTGAGGATTCTCAGGGATCCAAGAATTGGACACACAGGAAGTGTTGCCCAGATGCCTGGAGAACACTGCAAAGAAGGTCATCTCAGAGAATATCACATGTTTTTGGCATCTGTTTCCCACCCCTGTGGAATTGGGCTTTAATGAGTCCTGATTTCTTATGGGAGCAAACAGAACTATGAATTCACTTGCAAGTATTTTTGTTGCTTTGTCATATCTGTTCATATACTTATCATGCTTATTTCTAAAATTTTCTAAAAATGTGTAGTGATAGAATATAATTAAAATCCCTCCAAGATAACAAAAAAGTGATCAAAATAAACATTCAAACAGTATTGGAAGAATCACACAATTCCTTTTGCTTATTTCTATTTGGGTCAAAGTCAGATGCTTACTCACTTAACAAAAATGCTTTTCAATTATTGTAACAGAAATATATGGGCTACACTTTTGGATTGAGAGATAATCATTTATATGAGGGCACATCAAAAAATTCATGGAAAATAGAATTAAAAATTTATTCTGATGCAAAAAATTTGAAATTCATGCAGTTTTTTTTTTAAAAGATGTACTTATTTATTTGAAGGGCCGAGTGATGCAGAGAAATCGTCTATCTGCTAATTCACTCTCCAAATGGCTCAATGGATAGGACTGAGCCAGGTCAAAGCCAGGAGCCTAGAACTCCAACTGGGCCCCCCACATAGGTGACAGGAGCCCAAGCAATTGGGACATCTATTCCTGCTTTCCCATATATATTAGCCAGGACTTGAACAGGCACTCATATGGGATGTCTGTGTTGCAAGCAGTAGCTTAACCCACTGTAACACAACACTGGCTCCCATGCATAGTTTTTGTGTAACATTCATTTCTGTGAATTTTCTGAAGGTTCATGGGTGTGGATTTAAAAATGCTTTTGCATCAAAATAAGCTTATCTTTTAATTCTATTTTCCACAAATTTTTTGAAGTCCCCTTTTATAGGTAACAGTGCCCTGCCATTTGCTTTCTCTGCCCAAAGCCCTGCAGACCTGGTACAGAAATACAAGCAGCCACTTCAAAGTGAAGGAGAAACTCACATTCTGCTTAACAACTATCCAGAAAGCATAATCAGATCAAAATGCATTTCAAGAAAGTTTGAAATCACTTTCCCCACCTTAAAACTTTTCACTAAAATATGTATGATCTGGGATCATGTGAAAATTAATGTTCCAAGTTTTACCTTTGGAGATCAAAAGTATTCCAACTGAGGAGCAATTACTTCTGATTCTTCAGTGCTTCCTAATGTGTGTTTACACTTCCCTTTGTAGAATTCAGGTTGGTGCCACAGTTCTTTGCGGAGAACTTAGAGTTGAGCAGCACGCGAGCAGAAATCTCAAGACAGTGTGGTGAGAGAGGCTTGCTGAGGAAGGATCATGAGAGGCTTCAGAAATGAGTGTTGAAAAGTCCAACTCCAATCCTTCCAGGAAAGAGGATGTGTGAACTTGCCAGGTGTGGAGGGCTTCCCAATTAGCTGCAGTGTAAGATGATGAGCTGCAGGGTGTACCGTCCACATTTTCAGAACCTCTGTGTTGAGTCTGTGGGCCCTCCGATTCATGTCTCCTACTCTCAGTGACACAAGAAGCCCTTGGGAAGTAGGGAAGACACTGGTAAACACACGAAGCTAAAGAAAGGCAGGGATGTCTGAGGAAGAGTGAGAAGTTTGGGCAGCTGGCTGTAGTTTTGCAGGAGGGACAGATGAGGTGGTTGTTGGTTGGTGAGGATTGAGGAGGGATTTGAAAGCTACTCTACTTATGCTAGACTTTATCCTGAACATCCTGGCAAGCCATATGATGTTTCTACTCAGGGAATGCCACGAAGAGACTCACTTTTACTAAGATAATTGATAGCAGGCCTGAGGAGAGAGGCGCAGGAAGACTGGCTGATGAGGCCAGGGACTAAGAGAAAGCAAGGTGCTGGCAATCAGGCAGATGATGGGTTAAAATTGGGAAACACTTCTGAGGCAAAACAGATAAAGCATAGATATGACAGTAACAGAGGAAGAGAAAATAAGAATGACCCCAAGGTTCCCATCTTTGGTACGTGATTAGATATAAATGTCATTAATCAAAATTGAGATCAGAAAAGGAGCAAAGCAGAAGGCTGGCCACTTCTGTTTGAGTTATGCTAAATTTAAGGTACATTGGATGAACAGGAGGGCAATTTTTTTTTACTTAAAAAATCCTCGAAACATCTTCAAACTTCCAGAAAAGGTGTAAGGAATGTAGAAAGGGAACAAAATATGTCCTACCACGTCTCAATATCTCATTGACCTGATGCCCCATCACTCCCTAATTCTTCAGCATTTGTTTCCCACAAACAGTAACATTCTCCTCCATAACCAGAAGATAACCACAAATCAGGAAATTAACCAGCTACATGGCTATCACTGAATTCCCAAACACCTTTCAAATGTTTCCAAATGTCCCATTAATCTCTTTTAGCAAAAGAATCCTGTTCACCATCATGTGCTCAGTTGTCAGCCGTCAGGTTTCCTAAGTCTTCTTCAATCTGTAACAGTTCCTCACTCTTTCCTTGACTTTCATGTCCTTGACGCTTGAAAATTGCAGGGCTGTTATTTCACTGCATGTCCCTCCACATGGGTTTGTCTGATGTTTTCTCATTATTAGATTCAGGTTGTGCATCTTTGGCAGGAAAATCAAAGAAGTGATGCTACGTTCTTCTTATCAGGTGGCACACGATTTCAATTTATCCCATTACTGATGATGCTTGCTTTGATCACTTGATTAAAGTAGTGTCTGCCAGTTTTCACTTTAAAGTTATTCTTTTCCCTTATGTAATTAATAAGTAAATTTGCTACTCCTCATCAAACTTTCAATTTATTCATCATTAGTTTATATCAGAATGGATTCCTGATTTCTTTGTTCAATCGGTTAGAATCCATTACTATCATTATTTATTTACATATTTAAACTGTCCCAGATTTGGCCAGTGGGAGCCCCTCCAGGCTGGCTTCTGAGGCCTTTGACATGCCTCTATCATCCTCTGAGCACTTTCTTGATTCTGGCATAAATAAGACATTTCAGGCTCATCTTGTATTTTTTGTCCCAGCCTGAAATCAACTGATCCCTAAGGAGTCTTTGTTCCTTTCAGTGTGTTGGATGTGCTCATATGAATGTGGTGTCAGTGTCCCGGCCCTCTCAGCAGACAGAGAAAGGGAACAGCAACGCAGACATACTCACGTGCACGCATGCAGACATACATTCACACACATCTGTATCTTTGACTTCTAACTGTATCTCTATACATTGAAAACCATGAGTTCATACGGATCCCACCAATTCCAATCCAGTGTCACAGGATTCGTCTGATTTTCTCCTCTTCCCCAGCTCTAAGCCCATCCTCTAACAGTGAAAAACAAGTCTCAGTACTTTCTTGATCAACCCATTATAGGAAGCTGAAAGCCCAGCCCCACTGCTCACTCCCCTGAACAGATGCCCTACTGGCCCCACTCAGCCTCCGGCACTTCCTGCTGGACAGCCCCCCAGGCGGGCCACCTCCCCACCCTGCTCAGGCCGATACCCATTCTGAGGCATGGCAAGTCCTGCCCCACCCCGTCTTGGGTTCAGACACCTGTTGTGTCCTGCCACACCTAACAGCTTTATGACTGCATTATGTAGGAAGGGAGGGGGGAAATGGAAATGAAAGGAACACTGAGGAGAATGGAAGAAGAAGAAAGCAAGCTACTGAGGAATGTCCCTTACACGTATTGGGAAGCATTACAACATGGGGTTGAGCTAGAGCCAAAGTGCTGGGTCCCAGCAGGCTCTTCCACTTGATCTTTGTGGCACCTTGAGCAAGATACGGCACTTTATCAGGTATGCAATGTACATTTCTAAGTTAAACTTTTCAAAGTTAATGCAAACTCATGTGTAGTTTTAAGAAATGATACAGAGAAACCCCATGTACCTTATCTTTTTGCAATGATAACATCTTAAAAACGCTAGCTGCGCTGGTACTGTAGCATAGCAGGTAAAGCTGACACCTGCTGTGCTGCCATCCCATATGGTAGCTGGTTCTAGCCCTGGCTGCTTCACTTCCAATCTAGCTCCCTGCTAATGCACCTGGGAAAGCAACGGAGGATGGCCCAGGTGCTTGGGCCCCTGCACCCACGTGGGAGACCTGAAAGAAGCTCCTGGCTCCTGGTTTTGTATCAGCTCGGCTCGGGCCATTGTGGCCATTTGGGGAGTGAACCAGAGGATGGAAGACCTCTCTCTCTCTCTCCCTCTCTGTAACTGTCTTTCAAATAAATAAATAAATAATTTTTTAAAAAAAAACATAGACTAGTATCATTAATAAAGCCAAGATATAGGGCCTTTCCCCCATCACCACAAGGGTCCCTCGTGTTACTCTTTTGTAGGCACACCATTCCCTCTTGTCCTCATCCCTTCCTTAATCCCTGGCAACCACTACCCTGTGATCCACTTTTATAATTTTGTCATCTTATGAATGGCGTATAAATGGAATCATTCCATACATAATGTGGGATTGGCCTTTTTCACTCAGCATAATTTTTAAGATTTAATTATTTATATGAAAGAGTCAGAGGGAGGGAGAGAGAGAGAGAGAGAGGGAGAGAGGGAAGGTGGGAGAGAGAGAGAGGGAGAGAAGGAAGGTGGGGGAGAGAGAGGGAGAGAGGGAAGGTAGGGGGAGAGAGGGAAGGTGGGGGGAGAGAGAGAGAGAGAGGGAGAGAGGGAAGGTGGGGGGGGGGGGAGAGAGAGAGAGAGAGAGAGAGAAATCTTCCATCCTCTTGTTCACTCCCCAGATGGCCAAATGGCCAGCACTGGGCCAGGCTGAAGCCAGGAGCCAGGAGCATCATCTGGGTCTCCCACATGGGAGGAGGGGGCCCAAGCACTTGGGTCATCTTCTGCTGCTTTTCCCAGGCCACCCGCAGGGAATTGGATCATAATTGGAGCAGCTGAGACATGAACCGGCACCCACATGTGATGCCACCATCACAGGTGGTGGCTTTACCCACTTTGCCACAACACCAGCCCCTCAGCAAAATCCTTACCAGATTCATCCAGGTTGTTGTGTGTTGTGTGGTCATTTCTGTTTATTCCTCATACAAAATCAACCCCATGATATGGATTTATCCACTAGTTGCACGACACCTCAGTTGATTCCAATTTGGTCAATTACAGTTAATGCTGCCGTAAACAATTGCGTGCAAGTTTTTGTGTGAATGTGTGCATTCATTTTTCTGGGTCTGCTGCCTAGGAGAATAGTTTCCAGATTGGAACATAGCATATGTTAACTTTTTGAAAGAAATTCCCAAACTTCCCCATAGTGACTATACCATTTTAATTTCTCCTAATCTGAATTTGATAGTTGTTTTTTATGTTAGCCGTTCTGAGAGGTATTGCAATGTGGTTAATATTTTTATTTCTCTAACAGCCAATGAATTGACCATCTCTCCTTGTGCTTACATATTCATGCTTTTTGCCCATGTTCAATTACATTCTTCCTTTTTTTACTGTTGAGGTTTGAAAGCTCTTTATATATATTTAGATGCTAATCCTTTGTTGGACATACGGTTTGCAAATATTTTCTCCCACTCTGTGACTTGTCTTTGGATCCTTTTAATAGGATGATTTGCAGCACAAGATTGTTTACTTTGATGAAGCCTGGGTTAGCAATGCTTTCCTTTTATGGGTCATGCTTTTGGTGTCAAGTCTAAGAACTTTTGGCTAGTCCTAAATCCTGAAGAATTCATTGTTTCTTTCTGAAAGTCTTATAGTTTTAGATTCTATATTTAAGTCTGCAATCATTTTGAGTTAATGTTTATATAAGGTGTGAGACTGAATTCAAGGTACAGATATTTTGTATCTATCAGTGTCCAATTGCTCCAGCCCCGTTCGTTCAAAAGGCTATCATTCTGACGCTTTTGCACCCTCATTGAAATCAGTTGGGCATATTTTAAAAACTTTAATTTATTGTTTTTTGAGATAACCTATTTTTAATTTAGGTTATGGTCAAAGGACTAACGGCTCTACTAAATAAAGAGTTCGACAAATAAAGAGTAAAAAGACTCTGGTCCAGCAGGAAAACAGGAAAGGACAGTTGTGGGGAGCAACTGGGAGCAACTCGGACTAGACTAAGTTACTGGAATTAAGACTTATTCTATACATCTGCTCTCCCACAATATGGCGCTGGGAGAGGAGCAAACAGCTTCTACCCAGCTGCCTCTCACCAACTTGACAAGCTGCAGGAGCTGCTCCTGGTTGGAGGAGAGCAGCGTACTTGGCGTGTGGGTAGCAGAGTTGGGATTGGTGGAAGAGGACTATAAAAAAGGAGAGAGACAACATGCACCAGGAACATCTATCTGAAGGAACACCTGTGCAGCCCCCGAGAGAGCCGGCCGGCGGTGTGCCGCTCCCCCGCGGAAGTGGGGAAAGTGGCAGGGAGAACCGCCCCTCCACGGAGGTGGAAGGGACGGTAGCCAACCCAGGAAGAACCAGCAGCAAACCCGGGGAGGGCCGAGCAGACAAAAGAACAGCGCAGAGTCCTGTGTCGTTCCTCCAGGAAGAGGGGGAGCGACAGACAGTAAGCAATAATCAAATGAAAAGACGTTCAATTTCACTCACATAAAGTAAATTTTAAGTTGCAAAATCATTAAAATGACATTATTAAATGTCATTATTAAAATATGTAATTACTATCAATTTGTTCAACAAAAATTGAAACAAAATGTGACCACTGTACTGCAGCAAAGCTGATACACACTGCTATCAGTTGGGTGTAAATCTGTGAGTCTCTTCTGAGACCTCTGTTCTGTTCCATGGATCTGTGTGCCTATCCCTCCATTAATAGCGCAGTCTTTATTAACATGGCCACATAGAAAGTCTGAAACTGAGGCCAGCATTAGATAAAGCCTCTGCCCACGAAGCCAGCATCTGATATAGGTGCCGGTTCGAGTCTCAGCTGCTCCACTTCTGATCCAGCTCCTTGCTAATAGCCTAAGAAGATGACTCATGTGCCCGGGCCCCTGCTACCCACATGGGAGCCCCAGATGAAGCTCCTGGCTCCTGGCTTTGGCCTGGCCCAGCGCTGGCTATTGTGACCATCTAGGGAGTAAACCAGTGGATGGAAGAGTTCTCTCTCTTTCTCCCTCTATAACTCTGACCTTAAAAATAAATAAATAAATAAATCCTAAAGAGAGTCTGAAACTGGGTAGAATGATTCATCATTGCATTCTATTCTTTTTCAAAATTGCTTTAGCTTTCTTAGTTCCTTTGCCTTTCCATTTAAATTTTTACAGAATCTTGCTTATAATCTACAAAAACTCTTGCTGGGATATTGATAGGAATTGAATTAAAGCTGTGTATTAGTTTGGGAAAAATTGATATCTTGTCTATGTATGAGTCTTCCAGTCTACAAACACAGGAGTTCTCTTCATTCATTTGGATTTTTTCTTTGTTTCATCAGATTTGCGTGGTGATCACCAAAGTCTTATCCACATTCATTAGATTTATAACCAAGTACTTATTTTGCTTTTCTGGTGATTGTAAGTGACATTGTAGTTTTAATTTCTGTGTGTAAGTGTTCACTGCTAGTATATATAAATACAATTGATTTCAATTATGTTTATCTTGTGTTCTGCAACTTTTCTGAATTCATTAATTAATTTAAGGGAGGTTTATTTTTTTAATTCCTGAGGTTTTCTGTGTGGATAATCATGCCATTTGAAAATGGGAACGGTTTTATTTCTTCCTTTCTGATCCCTATGCCTTTTACTCCTTTTTCTGGCTTTATCGAAACTGGCTAAAAATTCCAGCACAGTGTCCCCACTTAGGGGAAAATCATTTGTCTTTTCACCATTAAATATAATTTTAGCTAAGGGGAGTTTTTGGTCGATGAACATTATCAAATTGAGGAAATTATCTTCTTTTATTTCTTGAGAGTTTTTAGCAAGAGAAAGTGTTGAGTTTTGTCAAATGCAATTGATGCAATCATGTGATGCTTCTCTAGCCTGCCTATATGGTAGACACATTAACTGGCTCCTGGCTTTAGCCTTGTCCAGCAGTGGCTGTTGCCACCATCTGGGAGGTGAACCAATGGCTGGAAGATTCTCTCTCTCTCTTCCCCTGTCCCTCCCTCTTTCTTCATAACTATGATTTTCAAATAAATAAATAAATCTTTTTTAAAAAAATTGTGTTTTTGAAGTCTGTTTTTTTTTCTTTTCAGGATAATTTAGCTTCATAAAATGAATTGAATAGTGCCTCCCTCTATTTTCTGGAGAAGTGCATAGAATTTGGGTTAAGTTTTCTTTAAATGTTTTATAGAATTTTCAGTGAAGCCATCTGTGCCTAGAGATTTATTTCTTGGGAATTTTTAAATTATACATTAAAAATTATAATTGTTACATAGCTATTCAAGATAACTGTTTTGTGTTGGATAAGTGGTGGTGGTATTTATTTTTTATGGAAGTGATCTACTTCATCTAAGTTTTCAAGTTTATGTGTGTGTGGACTTGTTCACAGTATCTCCTTATTCTCATTTTTGATGTCTGCATGGTCTATAGTGATATCTTATGTCAATTTAATATATTTCTGATTTTTGTTATTTTCTTTTTTTTCTTTATCAATCTCACCAGCAGGTTGTTAATTTTGTGGGATTTTTTTTTCTTTTCTTTGTCATGCTTCAGATTTATTTTTTTCTCCTCTTTCACATTTTTTGAGGCAGGAGCTTACATGATTAATTTGAGAACACTTCCTTTCCTAAAGTTCTATAAATTTCCCTTTCAGAATTGCATTAGCTGTGTCCCAAATTTTGATATATTGTATTTTAATTTTCTTTCAGTTAAATGTATTTTTAAAATTTCCCTTGAGATCACTTATTTTCCCTATGAGTTTTTTATATTTATTTTATTTATTCAAAAGTTGTACTTTGGAAATTTATATTTATTAAATAAAAGTTAAAAAAAGAAGTCTTTCTCATAGAATGGCAGATGTCCTAAACAGCACTCTGGCCTCAGAATCAGCCCATAAGGCATGCGGATCCGGCTGAAAAGCCCATGAGAGTATTTCAGGCATGGAAAGCCAAGACACTCTGGCAAAAAAAAAAAAAAAAAAAAAAAAAAAAATGACCTAAATGAAAGATCTCCACGAGTGAGATCCCAGTGGAAAGCACAGGTCATCAAAGGAGGAGGTACCTTTCTCTGAAGGGAGGAGAGAACTTCCATTCTGACTACGACCTTGCCTAAATATGATCAGAGTCGGTGAACTCAAAAGGCTTCCATAGCCTTGGCAACTCATGACAAGAGCGTAGGGTGATTACTGATGCCATTAACAAGAGTGTCAATTTGTGAAGTCAACAACAAGAGTCACTGTGCACTTACTCCTCACGTAGGATCTCTGTCCTTAATGTGCTGTACAGTGTGATTTAATGCTTTAACTAGTACTCTGTGTGGGAGCAAACTGTTGAAATCATTACTTAATATACGCTAAACTGATCTTCTGTATATAAAGAGAATTGAAAATGAATCTTGATGTCAATGGAAGGGGAGAGGGAGAGGGAAAGGGGAGGGTTGTGGGTGGGAGGGAAGTTATGGGGGGGAAGCCATTGTACTCCATAAGCTGTACTTTGGAAATTTATATGCATTAAATAAAAGTTAAAAAAAGAAGTCTTTTCTCTGGCTAAATCCCTTTATTTTGCCCTGTTACTAGTGTAATTATCTTGCATATGTCTTCTACATGAATTTAAAATCACATTAATGTCATAATTCATACTTTAACCATCAGACATAATTTAGAAAACACAAGAAGATAAGGAAAAGTTACTACATTTACCCATTTTCTGGCTTACCATGTCTTTTTTATCCCTGATATTCCAAGATTCCTTCTTTTATGTTTAGAGAAATTCTGTTAGTCATTCTTCTAGAGTAGTTGGCTATGCTTGTTTTATAATGTCCAGGATTTTTAGTTACAGAAGAAATGGGGAAAATCATATCCATTCCATGTTCCTGGAAATGAAACTCTTAAGATACACATTTTAATCTTTCTAAAGTTGGATTATTCAGTTGCTATTGGTTAGGCTGCCATCACAACATAAGTTGTTTGGTCTCCATATGTGCATATATTTCATCAGTGCTATTCATGTATAATTTTGATTGAGATGGATGCATTACTTAAGCAAATATTAAGCCTGCAGGAGAAAGAAAATCACAGACGTAGGAGGTTTTCTCAATGAAACTTGGATGGAAGTGGACTTCCACTCGGCCAGAAGGGCATTCTCCTCGAGCACAGGAAAAAGTATGGAAATGATTAAATATCATCTAGACTCAGCGTTTACGGACTCCACATAATCCAACCACTATATTGGCTCCTGATGCATTTCATGGACTTGTACACCAACAGCTATAGATAAGTGTGCAGGAAGGTAAATTGTTATTGCTGGTGCCAAAACTGGACAACAGAATTCCCTTGGCATGGCCAGAAATAAATCACTTAAAGACCACTTGAGAGGGGTTGGCACTATAGCACAGTGGGTTAAAGCCTCAGCCTGCAGTGCCAGCATCCCATTCGGGTGCTGGTTGGAGTCCTGGCTGCTCCATTCTGATCCAGCTCCCTATTGATGTGCCCAGGAAAGCAGCAGAGGATGGCCCAAAGTCCCTGTGCCCCTGCACCCACGTGGGTAGACCCAGAAGCAGCTCCTGGCTCCTGGCTTTGGATTGGCTTAGCTCTGGCCATTGTGGCCATTCGGGAAGTGAACCAGTGGATAGAAGACCTCCCTCTCCGTCTCTGCCTCTCTCTCTGAAACTCTATCTTTCAAAGAAATGAGCCCTTGAAGCTGTCAAAACCTTCCACTGATACTTTCAGAATAGGTGTCAGGGTCCTAGAAGAAAACACAGAAACAGCAGCAGAACTCTGTTTAAAAATGCTACACTGGGGCAGGCGTTGTGGCGTACAAGTTTAAGCCTCCGTCTGCAGCACTGGCATCCCATTTGGGTGCTCCGCTTCTGATCCAGCTCCCTGCTGATGTGCCTGGGAAGGCAGCAGAAGACGGCCCAAGTGCTTGGGCCCTTGCACCCACATGGGAGACCTAGATGAAGCTACCAGGTCCTGGCTTCAGCCTGGCCCAGCCCTGGCCATTGCTGCCATTTAGGGAGTGAACCAGTGGATGGAAGGTCGTTCTCTGTCTCTCTCCCTCTCCTTCTCTCTCTGTATCTCTCTGTCTTTCAAATAAATAAATAAATCTTAAAAAAGACATGCTACATCACCAATGCTGTGGACAGCACAGAGGACACCTTGATATGGGAAATCACGGGTATCAATGACTCTGGTTCAAAAGTGATTCATAAAATTCACTTATTGTGATGAATTACTTTATTTGTGAATGAACAAGAATAATACATACGACAATTTTCCTGAAATAATTATAAAAGAGCTTTTTTCAGTAAATATTCAGTAAAAATTCTCAGATCTGACTTATCATTGTGCTGTTATTTAATTGGCACCATTTTTCCCTAGAAGTACATAAAATAGTGATATGTTTTACAGTGAGTCTCATGTTTTAAAACATTTTGATGATTTTTTGTTTGCAGTCTCTATTTTTGGGTTTCTCAGATTTTGAATTCTGGTTAAAATACACAGAATAACATTTGTCATCTTAGCCATTTTTAAGTGTACAACTTGAGGGCTCTAAGTACATTCACATTTTTGTACAGATATCATTATTTTCTGTCTCCAGAACATTTTTTTTTTATTTTCCAAAACTTAAACTTTGCACCTATTCCAGAGGCCCTTTCTATTTCTATGAATTTGACTGCTCTAGGTGCCTCAATAAATGGAATCATATAACATTTGCCATTTTGTGTCTGGCTTGTTTGGCTTAGTAGAAAATAATCAGGGTTCATCCATGTAGGAGAATGTGTCAGAATTTCCTTCCATTTCAAGGATGAAAAATATTACATTGCACATTTGTACCACATTTGGTTTATCTATTCACTCATTCATGGGCACCCTGGACTGTTGTGGGTGGTGCTGCTATGAACATGGAATCAGAAGTACCTGAGTCCTTGCCTTCAAACTCTTCTTTTTTTAAGATTTATTTACTTATTGGAGAGGTAGTGTTACAGACACAGAGAGGGAGAGACAGAGAGAAAGGTCTTCCATCTGCTGGTTCACTCCCCAAATGGCCACAATGCCCATGGCTGAGCAGATCTGAAGCCAGGAGCCAGATGCTTCTTCAGGGTTTCCCATGTGTATGCAGGGCCCCAAGTACTTGAGCCATCTTCCACTGCTTTCCCAGGCCATAGCAGAGATCTAGAAAGGAAGTGGAGCAGCTGGGACTCCAACTGGAGCCTATATGGGATGCTGGCACAGCAGGTGGAGGCTTAGCCTACTATGCCACAATGTCAGCACTGCCTTCTAACTCTTAAGAGTAGGCACTCAGAAGTGGGGCTTCTGGATCGTAACAGCTTAGACTGAGTTAAGTTCAATACTTAAGAATAAGAGTTAACACATTCAAAGCATTTAAAACATTTCATGTTCCATAGTAGCTCCTCTATAAACATGAGGTATTTTATTATTAAGTAAGTAGAAATGTTTTTCTGAACCTTGGAGGAGAGGTAAGGCAGAAAGAAAAAAACAAAAGGCAAGAACAACCCTTGAGAGGCAGTGAAAGGCAAGGCAGTAGATGAGGTGGCTCACAGAGAGAGTGCGGAATGAGAAGAGAAGAAACCCAAACTCAAACCCACAGACGTGTTAAGAAATGGAGCAGATAGGGTTAGTGAAGATCGAGAAACAAGCCCTGTAAGGTACAGAGTAAGAGAAGAAGAACTGAAGAGAAGAGAGGTTGTAGGCCCTGGGGAGAACAGTGGAGTGGCAGAGGTGGGGTGATTCCGACTGGTTACTGTGATGGATTGAACAGGACTTGGCTCCCCGAGCTCATGCAAGTGCTTAAGCCCTGAAGACTTCTGTCAATGATTGATGGGGGAAGGGTGGCGACCTGACCTCATAATGACATCCGAGACGGGGGTGGGGGGACTGATGGGGTGTCTTTAGGTCAATGGGGGCTTACCTCAGAGGTAATCCTCATGGTTGTTGGAGCTGAGTCCTGCCTAACTGCCTGCTCTGCTTCCTGGTTCATCTTGTGATTGCCCTGTCATCGCCAGCCCCCAGCAGGTGCTGCACGAACGGGGCCATCGGATCCTGAAGTATCAACATCCAAGCTATCAGCCAAAACCCTTTTTCCTCTCCAAGAGGCTCCTCTCAGCTATTTCAGTTGAAGTAATAAAAAAAATTGACTAATATATTGCTGAAGTTCCGAATATGGTCTTGGTAGGGTTGTGGGCAGATAGACACTAAGATCATTGGCTTACAAGAAATTAAGGAACTGCAAGAGAGGGTGTTTCATGTGATCTCATGTGATGGAAGGAATTGGGATGGAGAGGGAGATAGCAGACAGGAGTCCCATCTGCTCTCGGAAAGCAAGCACTGTTTGAACATTGGAGGAGCGCAACAAATGAATAGGGGACAAGAGGAGGTATGTTGTTATCAATTTATTTATGAATCCTAGAATACTTAGAATTTTTGTAAAATGTGGTAGACTAAATGACTATAATGAGAAAAGCTTAATCTAAATTTCTGATAGTCATTCATTACAATACCAAATGAGTTTCCTATAGAATGGAATCTTGATGGGGAATCATGGATTAAACTGAAGAGATTTACCCAAATATCTGGGTTTGAATGCTTCAAAACCTCATATAATTAATGTATTAAATTATTTCCATATGACTGTCATTCAGTGAAAGCCATGGCCATTGGAAATGCCTACAGGATGAAGGTGTATTTATATATTGAATAAGAATGCCAGATAGTGACTTATCAACTTGACAGTTGATATTTAAAGCCATAGGAAACAAAATGAATATGGCATGCGATATAACATTATATAATATTCCTTTGCTTCTCTGAAAACTTAAACCATAGTAGGATGATAGAGAGACAACAAGTTAGTTGGGTATATCATAAATTAACTCCAAAGCCAAATAAGCAAACTCAACTTTAGAAATGATCTCTTGGCTCAGATTCAATGAACAGAAAAATGGCAGTGGGTTAATCCTTCACTTGTTGTAGGCCAAAGGCAGAGATATGACCCTGATTGTTCCCAGAAGCTGAGAAAAACCTGTGCTTGTGTGAAGGTATTCATAATAAATAAATAGTGAGGGCATGGTCATGAGAATATGGACAAATTAAATTATAGCATAGGGAACAAAGCAATAATTTAAAGAAATCCATTATTTATGAAAATAATCACAACAACTCAAAACACATTAAGCATAGGGGCAGAAGAATTAAATAACTGTTGAACCTGAGTCCTTCTCTTCCCAGGAAAGCACTGGGTACGGGACAGCAACTGTTGGAAGGATCTAATCATGCATGCCTTAGCATCAAGGGAAAGATGGTCAAAAGCGAGACTTTGCCTCTACAGAAAGTAAGTTGAATGGGAAATGAAAGTTGTACATGCTACACTGTGTAATAGATGAATATTGAAGAAAATCTATTAGCATCACATATTTTCAGCATTATAGGAATTAGTGTGGGGAGATTTTTTTTCCCCTTACAAGATTCATAAAGGAGCCAGCCACTAAAAAAATGTTATTGGTGATACAGGAATGAAAACACTTTCTCTATTCATCTCTCTCTCTCTCTCTCTCTCTCTTTTTTTTTTAAGAGAAAAAAAAAAAAGCACTGAGCACCCAGGCTTTTAACTATTTGGTTTAAAAAGTACAAGTAATGAAATTAATGCATTAAAATCGGCTGTATTATGGTCAGTTAAGGGGCAAAAGGACAGCAGCAGGGGTGGGTGTCTGGCCCAGCTATTAAGTCACTAGGTGGGATAGCTGCAGCCTGTGTCAGAGCCTGGTTCCAGTCCCAGCTTTGCTCCTGATTCCAGCTTCCTGCTCATGTGTACCCCGGGAAGCAGCAGGTGATGGCTCAAGTGGTTGGGTTCCAGACACCCACGTAGAAGATCTGGGTTGAGCTCCAGGCTCCCTCCTTGGCCTGGCCCAGCCCCGGTTGTTGAGTACATTTGGGGAGTAAACCAGCAGGTGGAAGCTCCCTCTGTTTGTCTGACTGTCTATTTCTGTGTCTCTGCTTCTCAATAAAAATTTTTAAAAGGAGAGCAACAGATGAGGGAAGGAACAAAGGAAGAGAAAATAAGATCTAATTCAGTCACGACTTTTTCTCCCAGACTCTGCAAACCTGCTCAGGCCCTCATGAATGCCCTTGGGGTCCCCAGATTCACTCATCCTGCAAACAGCCCTGATCCTGCCCTCTGCCACCCACCCCCATGGTGGGGTTAGTAATAAGAAAGTTATTTGGCACCTTCTTCAGGTACCCCCAGCCCCCTGTGTCATGCTCATCTCCTAAGCTTGAGCAAAAAACACTACTGTTTATCTTCTTGAGATATTCGAAGTGGTTACCTTTATTTATTTGGCTTGTGGATTTATTTCTTTTTTTTTTATTTTCCCAAAGAAAGCTTTTATTTAAGGAATACAAACTTCATGTATTTCATAAGTATATTTAGGAATATAGTGATTCTTCCCACCATACTGGCCCTCCCACCCACACTCCCACCCCTCCTTCTCTTCCCTCTCTCATTCCCAGTCCCATTCCCGACTAAGATGCATTTTTGATTAACTTTATACACAGAAGACCAACTCTATACTAAGCTCTATACTAAGAAAAGAGTTCAACAATTCGTACAAAAAAAAAAAAAAAAGAACAAACTTCAATAGTGGAGACAAGGGCTGTTCAAAGTCATTGCATCTTGAAGTTAATTTCACTTTTTTTTTTTTTTCAGAAACTTAATTAACTTTAAAGAAGCACCCAAGAATGATACATCTTTTGTGAACACTTAGACATAATTACAGTACAGTTCTTTGAGGACAGAGGTCCTGCATGGGAACTTAGTGCACAGTGACTCCTGGCCACACCCATGACACGCCTCTAGATCTTCAAAGTGGCTACCTTTAAACAGGCCTCCATTTACCTCGCATGTACTCAGTGTGCTCTCATCTCTTAGCCAGACTTTTCTTTCTGCTCTACTTTGTTGGGAAACATGGTGTCCTTTCCCATGTGCGAGCCCAACCACTCCACCTTGACCATGGAGGGTCTCCCTAAGACCCTCTGCTTTTGACCTGCTTCTTTTTTTTTTTTTTTACAGGCAGAGTGGACAGTGAGGGAGAGAGACAGAGAGAAAGGTCTTCCTTTACCATTGGTTCACCCTCCAATGGCCTCTGCAGCCAGCGCACCGCAATGATCTGAGCCAGGAGCCAGGTGCTTCTCCTGGTCTCCCATGCGGGTGCAGGGCCTAAGCACTTGGGCCATCCTCCACTGCCTTCCCGGGCCACAGCAGAGAGCTGGACTGGAAGAGGAGCAGCCGGGACAGAATCCGGCACCCCAACCAGGACTAGAATCCGGGGTGCCAGCGCTGCAGGCGGAGCATTAGCCAAGTGTGCTGCAGCGCTGGCCACTTCTTTCTTTCTAAACATTTTTTTTTTTTTGACAGGCAGAGTGGACAGTGAGAGAGAGAGACAGAGAGAAAGGTCTTCCTTTGCCATTGGTTCACCCTCCAATGGCCGCCGCGCCCAGCGCGCTGCGGCCAGCATACCGCGCTGATTCGATGGCAGGAGCCAGGTGCTTCTCCTGGTCTCCCATGGGGTGCAGGGCCCAAGCACTTGGGCCATCCTCCACTGCACTCCCTGGCCACAGCAGAGAGCTGGCCTGGAAGAGGGGCAACCGGGACAGAATCCAGCACCCCGACCGGGACTAGAACCCGGTGTGCCGGCGCCGCAAGGCGGAGGATTAGCCTAGTGAGCCACGGCGCCGGCCTCTTTCTAAACATTCGAACGACATAACAGAAGCAATGCGCTCTGGTCCCAACACTGGTGTCTCCCCAGAGCTCCTGTGTGGAGGCTGATGCCCAGCGTCACAGTATTAACAGGTGAGGCCTCTCAGGGAGTGGCTGTTATGTTGTGAGGGCTCTGCCCTCACAGAGGATTTGTGCCCTTTAGAAAAGGGGGGGGGGGGTGTCTGTACTCCCTCCCGTTTCTGCCCTGCGAGTGCACAGCAACAGGCACCATCTAGGAAGCATAGCAACCCTTAGCAGACGCCAAGTCTGCCAGCACCTTGATCTTGGGTTTCTCAGTGTCCAGAATTGAGAGTGATACATTTCTGCTGTTTATAAACTGCTCAGTCTGAAGTATTTTGTTATAGCAACCCAAGCAGACTAAGACACAATAATAAGATAAAACACTTGTATGGTATTTTTAGTGTGCAACATGCCTTCGCACACCTCATTTCCTTGGAGCCTAGAAAATAGCTAGAACCACTTTTTTTTTTTCCTTTAAGGTCTATTTATTTATTTATTTATTTGAGAGGCAGAGGGGGAGAGAGGGAGAGAGAGAGAGAGAAAGAGAGAGAGAGATTTCCATCCACTGGTTCACGCCCCCAAATGGCTGCAATGGCTGGAGCTGAGCCAATCCAAAGCCAGGAGGCAGGAGCTTCTTCCGGGTCTCCCAGGAGGGTACAGGGACCCAAGAACTTGGGCCATCTTCTGCTTTCCCAGGCCATGGCAGAGAGCTGGATTGGAAGTGGAGCAGCAGAGACTCAAATGGGCACCCACAAGGGATGGTGGCACTACAGGCGGTAGCCTCACCTGCTACACCACAGCGCAGGCCCCTGCTTTCCCACTTTTAAATCTCTAACAGGTAGGCAGTGGCAGAGTGAGAACTCAAACTTAACCCCTGCAGTTTCAGGCCTTGCCTGTCTCTAGGTGGCCTCCTCCTTGGAACCCACATGGAAGAGTTTTCCAACAGGGGAGGTGGGGTGTGGTGCACCCAGCTCTCCCAGCTGGGCCAAGGAGTACTGAGTTTCCAAATCCCTTTAGCTTTCCCGGGAGGCTTACACAGTCAACAGCCCCCGGGCTGGTCACCTTTCCCAGTGACCCCAGGCCCTTTCTGATGATGACTGTCTTCCAGAATTTCCATGAATGAATGAGGCTGAGTAGTGCCAGGGCGACCAGTCATCCTGGTCCACCCCACATTTTGCTGGTTTTAGCATCCTTGGTCTGAGCAAACAGGAATAACTGGTCACTATCAGACAGCACTGACCTGCAGTTTTGTCCATTTCCCTCCAAGAGTACTTACCATATGCTGCTTTTATTAATGGGTTTCAAGTTCACTCAATGAACAGCTAAAGTCAAGAGCACTATACCAGTCATTGGTACACAAAGATAGCACTCTGTCTCCCTCTTCTCATGATGCTTGTTAGTCAAGTGGGAAAAATGAGCACACACAAAGAGAAGTATAATTTTTAAGAAACAAACTGCCTCCTCCCCCCCAAAAAACTCCTAAATACTAAAACAGCCAAAGAAAGGAGTCCAGGAAGGAAAGAGCGAGCAACTGAATCCAACGCTTAATGGGACAACCAGCAGGACCAGCACCAAGATGAGTCCACTGGATTTGGAGCCTACGAATGATCAGAGAGCAATGCAAATAGAGCTGTGAGAGCAGAACCCAGCAGGGAGGGAAGGCAACAGCCAGCGTCCCACTCCAACACTGAGGCCAGAGGCCTCCACTTCGAATCCTGAACGACTAGTACCATCCCAGCCCTCCCCCCATCAACCAGGAGAAAACTGGCCCACATATGGGAATCAACGTTAGACATTCGAAAACTGGCCGTGTCGGCACCGGAAGTGTTCAAACGGAAGTGGCAAGATCCATAAGAGCCCCAGCTTGCTGACCGGAGGCCTTTATTGGACCCTGGCTCAGGGAAGGGAACCTGAGCAAAGCGCTACACTGAGCGGAGCAGACAAAGCTTAGGGAGAAGGGAGGTGACCTCATTACCTACGCCCTCACCCTCTCTTTTATTTATTTTTTTAAGGGAACCATGAATCACCACCCAACATTATAAATTTGATTTGCTGTTGTTGTGGGTGTTATTATTATTGTCTGTCTCCCTGTGACTCTGTCCTCAGAAGGAAATCTTCAAGAGGGCTGGGCAGAGACTATTGTTGTATTCATTGTGTATCTAAAGCAGAGCATGTAGGGGGCCAGCAGTGCGGTGCAATGTGCTACACTGCAGCCTACAACCCTAGCATCCCCTATGGCACCAGTCCGTGTCCCAGCTGCTCCACTTCTAATCCAACTCCCTGCTAATGTGCTTGGAAACCCAGTAGTAGGCGGCCTAAGTGCTCAGGCCTCTCTCTCCCCACTCTGCCCCCCTCTCTCTAGCTGCCTTTCAAATAATAAATAAATATTTAAAAAATTAAATAGTGTAATGAGTTGATGTTCAACAAATATTTTTGAATGATTGAAACAAAAGAGAGTGAGTAGTGAAGAAATAATGACAAGAAACTGACAACACTTTCTAGAAACACATAGGGGAAAGGAAAGAGGAGATATGCAATATTGTAGAATTTAGGGGCAGTTGTTGGAGAGGGGGTTGTACAGAACAAGAACATGTTGGGGGCGGGGTTAGGTTTCCTAGGAGACAAGATTGATGGGTTGCCTCCTCTATAGAGCCCTCTAAACACTGGAGGCTCAGATGGTTGGTAGGGATGACATTGCAACAGAGCTAGAAAGTAAGAATGGTACTGCTAGAAAGAAATGCCACAGCTTGTGATTGGTTGGATTATTTACCTCTGCATAACTAATAACCCCACACTTAATGGCTTAAAACCATAATAGTTTATCATTTCTCTCACTTCTGCAAAGTTGGGTTGAGGAATGTCCATGGTGGTTTCTTCACTTACACATCTGTAGTCTGGAATGGTGGCTGGCCAGGCTTCTCTCTCTCTCTCTCCCTCTCTCTCTCTCTCTCTTTCCCCCCCTCCCCCACCCCCTTCCCTATGGCCAGCTTATGCTTCCTCACAGCGTGGAGGACTTCGTCCATGGCCTTGAATTCCCCACAGGAAGGAAAATGAAGCTGCCAATTCTCTTAAGGCCTGGGCTCCAAAGTTTCAGATTTCACTTCTGCCACACTCAGCCTAGATTTCAGGGGAAGAGAGATGGTTTATAAGCCTCGATGTATACAGGGAGGGGGGAAATGTTGGGAGTCATTTTTGGAGGCTCGCTACCATGGAGGCTTAGAAAGGAACTACTCGAAATGACTGCAAAGGCCAAGGACAAGAGGAGGCCTCCCCAGTAGCCTAGGGAAGTACAGTTGAGATTATTGTCCCTATTGCCTAAGAAGTCAAGAAACTGAAGTGTTGCATTGGTCAGAGCAGGTGCTGCCATGATAGAGATGCAGGCCCTGCTGTCAACACGGAAGACAGAGGCATGTTCTGTGAGGTGAGAGGTGATGGTACAAAGCATGGAGAGAGACTGGCTTAAGTAGATGTTGGACTGCAGAAGAGCAGGCAGTAGAACTCTTGCCAGCAATTAGCATTGTCCAGTGAGAGTCTCCTTCTTCCCAGCCCATGAGCAAAAAGAGTGACCTCTGTTGGAGCAGGCTGCAAACAGAATCGCATTCTGATGGAAACCCAGGTTTCAGTTAAAGTGAGGAAATAGGAGGCCAAGTTAAAAACGCAAAAGAAGGGGCCGGCACTGTGGCATAGTAGGCTAAGCCTCCACCTGCGGCACTGTCATCCCATATGGGTGCCAGTTTGTGTCCTGGCTGCTCCTCTTCCAACCCAGCTCTAGTGACCTGGGAAAGCAGTGCAAGATGGTCCAAGTGCTTGGGCACCTGCATCCACGTGGGAGACCCAGAAGAAGATCCTGACTCCTGACTTCAGATCAGCCCAGCTCTGGCCATTCAGCCATTTGGGGAATGAACCAGCAGATGGAAGACCTTTCTCTCTGTCTCCCTCTCTTTGTAACTCTACCACTCAGATAAATAAATAAATATAAAGAAAAAGAAGAAGAAGAAAATGTAAACGGGATACAGGTAGTCCCTGTGGGAGTAGACTGACTTGGGAAAGACGCAACTGGGGAGAAGGCAGCACTGAAACCTGGCTGATGGCTGTGGGAACAGGTTGCTGCAGGGAGAGCTGAGGGAAGGCGGGGCAGAGGCCCAGCACAATGGAGGAGGTGGAGGATTAGCAGGTGGGATGGAAGGCGGCTCCTTCTTGAGTTCCTTCATTCATCAGCACAGGGAAAGGCAGACGATAGCCGAGTTGTCCAGGTTGGGACCGAGACGTTTACATCTTGTTCCTTCTGAATTCAGAGCCATCACTTCCTTTCCGCAGCTTCCTTCAGGTGTGTGTTGAAGATGGTGGTGAAAGCTGGGGCCGGGGAGGAAAATGACGCAGAAGCAAGGAGAACCCCCAAGACAGCCCACAGACATCACAGGCAGAAGCTCAGGGCTGTCTCTCACTTCTGCAAAGTTGGGTTGAGGAATGTCCATGGTGGTTTCTTCACTCACACATCTGTAGTCTGGAATGGTAGCTGGCCAGGCTTCTCTCTCTCTCTCCCTCTCTCTCTCTCCCTCAACCCCCTTCCATGTCTAAACTGCCTTTTTTTTTTTTTTTTTTTTTTTTGACAGGCAGAGTGGATAGTGAGAGAGAGAGACAAAGAGAAAGGTCTTCCTTTGCCGTTGGTTCACCCTCCAATGGCCACCGCGGCCGGCGCACTGCACTGATCCGATGGCAGGAACCAGGTGCTTCTCCTGGTCTCCCATGGGGTACAGGGCCCAAGCACCTGGGCCATCCTCCACTGCATTCCCGGGCCACAGCAGAGAGCTGGCCTGGAAGAGGGGCAACTGGGACAGAATCCGGCGCCTGGACCAGGACTAGAACCCGGTGTGCCGGCGCCACAAGGCGGAGGATTAGCCTAGTGAGCCGCGGCACTGGCCTAAACTGCTTTTGAATTTGTTATCTGAAAGGCAGAGAAAGAGACAGACGCACAGAGGTATCTGCTGATTTACCCCTGCAAATGCCCACAACAGCTGGGGCTAGGGCAAGCTGAAGCCAGGGGCCCAGAACTTAATCCTGGTCTCCCATATGGGTGTCGGGGACCCAACTACTTGAGCCATTACTGCTGCCTCCCAGGGTGCACACTAGCAAGACGTTAGAATTGGGAGTGAAGCCGGGACTTGAACCCAGGCACTCCAGTATGGGATGTGGGCATCTTAACTGCTGCACCAGACAACTACCTCCCGTGTCTGAAATTGTAATCATTCTTCTCCCTTGCCCCACCAAGAAAAAGGAAATCAGTATTTAGTATATAAGTCTAATCAATGAGTTAAAGATGTATGGTCTTTCTTTGAAGCGAAGGAAGGAGGCAAGACATTCTGTGACATTTTAGTTGGCCAAAAGGAGGCAAAACTACCATAATGTCAAAGGTATTTTTATTGCTGTTGTCATATACCTTGAGTCAAAGGATTGCAAAGTATTTTGCACATGTGTTGTCTCTTATTCTGCGAGATAAGTCAGCAAAAGCACAGCGCCCAATCCAGCGCACACAACATACACACACACACACACACACACACACACCACTCTCTAAAAGGAACAGGAACACTCACTGAATTTTAATTTCTGTTGCCTTTACAGAGAGAAGTTAAGTTTGCAAAGGGAAGGACGACACAGTATTTTTCATTAAGATAAAACGACAATCGCGATGAAATAGGGTGGCTGCCATCCGAGTTGAATGCAATGTTTTCTCGTTGATTTTGCTTTGTGTTTCTCTTTTTCCTCTAAAAGAGCCAAACTGCTCCAGTGGAACTCGTTCCTCGATGGGAACAATCCACTCTGAGTGTGGAAGAAAAGAACACAGGAGCACTCGCCTGTTTGATCTGGTCGGAGTGGCGTGCTGCCTTCGCGCGGGGAGAAGGGTGAGCGGGCCCACACCGATGTTCGGCACTTCAGTGACAGGAACATGCACTCTCCTCTGATGCAGCACCGCAGGCCTGGAGGAAGGCAGCTTTGGTCTTGTGGGTGGGCTGTGCATACCGGGGAGGCCTGGAGAGTATTCTGCCTTCCTTCTTCACTAGCTAAAACGAGACATACTAGAATAAGCCACCTGCCAAGCTCTCTTGCCTCATGCTTAGCCAGTCATTGGGCACCTGCTCGGCTTCCCTGAGCTCCAGAAATGACTTGCTTAAGATAACCCAGGCAGAAACAGCTGTAGAAAAACCACGTCCTCCTCCAGGGCAGCAACTTCCCCTGGGCACAGATTCCTGCCCTTCATAAACAAAGGTAATTCACTGCCCACCGCGCCCAAAGCTCAGGCCAAAGCTGGATAAAGTAATGAATGTCCTGCATCTCCTTGCCTCTGCTTCCTTCTTCTTTTTGCAACGTTTCACCAAAATGAACTTCTCCCTCTCATTCCTTTGATTCTGGGAATGACTTACACCATAGGACACAAGAATCGGGAGGAAGGGAGTCTTTAATTTTCCTCCGCATTTGCTAATGAGCAGTCTGTACTGTCCCCAGGGACTCCAATACTTAGCAGACTTCCCTGCAACCTCTTAGTTCGAGCCCAGGCCTTTTATGCCAAACCAATCCATTACACTTTCTTTCTGGAGCCAGGAGTAGTGGACATCTGCTTTTGGCCACTCAGTGTCCACACACCCTCCTTCCTGGAACTACAGTCAGGAGAGGCTCGGCCACTCGCTCCCAGTCCTTGGCCTTGGGGCATCCACCACCAGGGCCTGCATAGGTCGGCGCAGTACCTCGCTTGCTGGGGTACTGTGACGGGGCAAAGGAAGGGCTTGGCCAAGTAAGCACCAGTGATGCACAGCAAGGCCCAGCAAATCCTTCTGGAAAAAAAAAAAAAAACACCTCTTTCTGCCCATGTGGAATCTGAGAGGGCAGAGAGGTAAGAGCTGAGCCCTCCTTTTGCTACATGGTCCAGTCTGTGATGCAAGCCATCCTCAGCCCAGGAGTTGCTGAGAAAGAGAGCAAGTGAGTCCTGAAGATGCTGAGAGAGTTGGGACTCCGGGGAGGCGCAAAGCCAGCCAGTCTCGGCGGCTCTCACAGAGCAGCTACACCATTTCTCTCCTTAAGAGAGAATTTTACCACCCAAACAGACCCACCGGCTACTGCTCCACGCATCATCCCAGAGACTTGCTTTCTGGATGCCTGCTCTGTTTACAAGTTTCCTCCTTTGCATGCTACAACGATCCTCCTCTCTCACCCTCCAACAAATGTCCCCTGGTCAGGGCTCCCTGTTCTGTTGGAGCTACCCTCACGGATTCTGTGCAATCACAGGCTCTTTGCACGGGTACAGAATCTTTCTCTTTTTCCCATTCCTTCTCTTGCAGTTCATGCTCAGTGTGTGTTTTTGGAAGACAGGATGCAAACCCCTGTTTCAGCAAGCAAGCATCATTGCAGAACAAACTGGTGCGCACCAGGACGGAAAAAGGTAAAAGGTGTTAAAATACGCAGAGCAGTGCACCTGCTTGGAAGGACTGAGGGCTCCCAGTATGACTCTGACCTTTTGAAGATCTTCCCTAGGCTTGGACATTTGAACAAGAAAACATTGTCTTCCTTCATGCTCACTTTTCCCTCTCCTATATTGGAAGATGAAGACTTTGGAATATAGAAGAAATATTCCAAGCACAAAATCATTCAGCATGAAATAAACATTTATGAGTATTTACTGTATGTCTTGTACTTTCTGAGCCCTTGGGACACTCAACTCACAGTCCAGTGGGACAGGCAAGCTCCAAATGAGTAAAACATAAAGAAATATCTAATATGGTGGCAGATGCTTACAAGAAAAAGTAGAGAAGTGGGCTGGCACCGCAGCTCACTTGGCTAATCCTCTGCCTGCTGCACCAGCACACCGGGTTCTAGTCCTGCTTGGGGCGCCAGATTCTGTCCCAGTTGCTCCTCTTCCAGTCCAGCTCTCTGCTGTGGCCCGGGAAGGCAATGCAGAATGGCCCAAGTGCTTGGGCCCTGCACCCGCTTGGGAGACCAGGAGGAAGCACCTGGCTCCTGGCTTCGGATCGGCACAGTGCACTGGCCGCAGCGTGCCGGCGGTAGCACCATTTGGGGGGTGAACCAACGGAAAAGGAAGACCTCTCTCTCTCTCTCTCTCTCTCTCTCTCTGTCTAATTCCGCCTGTCAAAAAAAAAAAAAAAAAAAAGAAAAAAGAAAAACTAGAGAAGTACAGAAGGGTGGAGGCGATTGGCTGCAGTAGACGTATGCAGCTGCTTTAGATAAAGGAGAGAACACTCCTCTGTTTGCAGAAACGTGAATTGAGTGAGATTGCATGTCCTGTGGCTATCCGCGGAAAGAACATCTCCAACAGAGGGAATAGTCACTCCAGGGGTCCTGAGAGGACCAGCTTCCCCAACAAGCACTGTCCACACTTGGCCTGTGATACTGTTAGGGGACCCCCAAAACTGTGTTCGTTTCTTCTGAAGTTGGAAGAGAAAGCTGAACTTTCAGGTCCAAGGAAACATTGTAATAGACTCGTATAATGTTCCTACCGGAGGCTGCTTCAGCAATTCATGGAAAAAGGACTTAATAGACTATTTGGAATTGGGGAGTAGATAGCCGAGGGGGAAGGAAGAGGGAAGTAAAAACCCTAGTGCTAGGTGTTGGACCCTTCTGGCCACTTCAAGCCAAGAGCTTCCATGACTTCCTAGTTTTCCCGCGATGCAAACAAATGGCTTCCTGTGGGCCACTAACCTACACTTGAATCCCAAGATCCGCCTCTGTGGCATCCAAGCTGGATGCTTCCTTCCGACCTTCTACCTTGCCCCACGGTGGGTGCAATGACAACTTAGAACGCCGCCGAAGCACTTTGCAATATTCAAATACCATAAAAGTGTGGGTTGTTGTCATTATGGTTAATAATAATAAGTAATAACGCTTCTGGCCGTAGATGGACTTTGGCTTGGAGACAAATGACCTTTTTTTGCTGGCTCGCTTACCTCGTGCTCAGACCCAGCACAATCAGGAATCTCTCAGCCACAACCAATATTTCAGGAAGGATTTGTCAGAGTGTGTTGTGAACTCATAAAGTTTATGGCACTGCTTGTAGCCACTCATTTACTAATACCGATGATATTTAAGGCTCCCGATGGTGAAGTCCCGAGCCACTTGCTGCATCGCCCCTTCGCTGTTCTACATCCTGTTGAGACAATGGAGGTCACCTCTCATTCTCTGCTGTGCACACTCAGATTTAACGCGACCTCGTGGAACTGGAGCCTGAGCCGGCAAGCCGGGAACTCCCAGCAGCCCCTAGACCTCTCAAGGTCCTGTGCAAAGCTGCTTGTTTGAGCAAGGAAGTCTTTTTTTCTGCCTCTCTTCTTAGGAGGAAACACATTAGACTATCTTGAAGTCTGGTAGGCCAAAAGTACTCACAGATTTTTGTCAGAGCTTGAACAAGTTGCTTTTTATTACATGCATCTAGATGAGCAAATAGCAAATTAAAAATAATATTAAAAGAACTCTGTATTTTAGGGTTGAGGAACACTTTACAGGAAGAAGAAAAATGGATGTCAGGAGAGGCAGGCACGTGGCACAGCAGTTAAGATGCCACGTGGGATGCCAACACCCTGTGTCCAGGCTGTGTGTCTGATTCTAGCTTCCTACTGATGTTCACCCTGGGAGGGTGCAGTTATGACTAAAATACTAGCTCCCTGCTACCCTCATGGGAAACCTGGGTTAAATTCCAAGCTCCTGACTTCGGCCTGGCTCAGCCCTGTCTATTGCAGGCATTTGGGGAATGGAACAGTATAGAAAAATATTTCTGTCTCCGTCTGTCTCTCCCTGCCCCGCTCCTCCCCTCTCCCTCTGTCCTTCAAATATATATCAACAACAAATAAACAAACAAACAATACCCATGGGTAAGAGGAATCCTACTGGAATGCCTGGGGTTCCAAAATGCAAACTTGTGAGATGACATTTACTTTTCAGAAGCAGGCATGTAGAGAAAAAAAATGTTTTCACATCCTTCAGCGTCTCTCCTTTCTGATCTTCATCTGATTTCTGGTGGACACAGATTCCAGATGGAAAAGTCTACAGCCGAACCAGAAAGCCCCAGTGGGACCTTTTCCAAGGATAGGTCAATTTCAGTGCAAATTCACTTCCTGCACGCTGCAGACCTAGAATTCAGGAAGGCACTGGAACATTGCTGTAGATCTGCCTTGAGGACACGGGATGAGGGAATAAGGGTACTGTGTGTCTGCTTTGCTCTGCTTCTTTTTTTTTTTTTTTTAAGATTTATTTTATTTATTTGAAAGAGTTACAGAAAGAAGTAGAGACAGAGAGGTCTTCCGTCTGATGGTTCACTCCCCAGATGGCTGCAATGGCGGGAGCTGCGCCGATCCGAAGCCAGGAGCCAGGAGCTTCCTCTGGGTCTCCTACATGGCTGCAGGGGCCCAAGGACTTGGGCCATCCTCTACTGCTTTCCCAGGCCATAGCAGAGAGCTGGAAGGGAAGAGAAGAAGCAGCCGGGACTCGAGCCAGCGCCCATAAGGAATGCTGGCGCTTCAGGCCAGGGCGTTAACCTGCTGTGCCACAGCGCCGCCCCCTTCTGTTTCTTTTCTTTAAGGAGTGTAGCATTCACAAACAAGTGAGCCATAAGGAAGGACCATGCTAGAACCACAGTCTCCAAGGGCCCCAAAGAAAATTAGATGAAACTTGAACATTGGAGTTGTGCAACGGGAGACAGCCTCCCAGAAGTCGGATACTTTAGGGCAGAGAGGTAACCTTGCTGCTCCCTTCTCCAAGTGCACTGCTGTGGTCTAAGGGCTGGGAGGCCCCGAAACAGGAGCAGCAGGATGGGGCTGATGTGACCATACAGTGGGTTAAGCTGCCACGTGTGACACCCGCATTCTATACTGGAGCACTCGTTCGAGTCCCAGCCTTGCCATTTCAGATCTGGCTCCCTGCTAATGCACCTGGGAAAGCAGCAAAAGATGGCCTGAGTATTTAGGCCCCTGCAGCCCACGTGGGAGACCCAAATGGACTTCCAGGCTTCCTGGCTTCAGCCTGGTCCAGCTCCCACTGTTGCAGCCATTCGGGGAGTGAACCAGGAGGTAGTCTATCTTTCTCTCTGTGTGTCACTCTGCCTTTCAAATACGTAAACAAATCTTTTTTAAAAAGAAAAGAAATAGCAGGGTGTCAGAAAGGAGCCGAAAACTCCTTGGTGATTCATGGAACAGAGTTGGCTATAAGCTCTACAGCTTAAGAGGGCAGAGGCAAGAGCAGAGAGGGAAATGCCAGATTACATTCTCCATTTTTTTATTATGATAAAGTACACATAATATTAAATTGACCACTTTAACCATTTTATGTGCGCATCTCAATGGTGTTAAGTATGTTCCCATTGTGGTAACCGTCCATCTCCAGGACTTTTTTGTCTTTCCAAATGAAAACTCTGTCCCCTTAAACCATAACTCTCTCAATTCTGCCCCCTCTCTCAGCCTCTGGCAACAGCTATCCTACATTCTTCTTCCCTAAATGTGGCTGTGCTGGACACCCATGTGAGTGGAATTGTATGGTTCTGGTCCTCTCGCGTCTGGCTCATTTCACGCGGCATCATGTCTTCCAGGTTCATCTTGTAGCACGTTACAGGATCTCCTTCCTTCTCAAAGCTGAACGCTCTTGCTCTGTGTGTCTATACCACATTTTTTTTTTTTTTTTTTTTTTTTTGGCCAGGCAGAGTTAGACAGTGAGACAGAGAAAGACTTATAGACAGTGAGAGAGAGAGACAGAGAGAAAGGTCTTCCTTCCATTGGTTCACCCCCCAGATGGCCGTTGGTTCACCCTCCAAATGGCCGCTACCGCCGGCGCGCTGTGCCGATCGGAAGCCAGGAGCCAGGTGCTTCCTCCTGGTCTCCCAAGCGGGTGCAGGGCCCAAGCACTTGGGCCATTCTGCATTGCCTTCCCGGGCCACAGCAGAGAGCTGGACTAGAAGAGGAGCAGCCGGGACTAGAACCCGGTGCCCCTACCTGGACTAGACCCCGGGGTGCCGGCGCCGCAGGTGGAGAATTAGCCTAGTGAGCCGCAGTGCCGGCCTATACCACATTGTCTTGATCCATATATGTCTCAATGAACATTTGGCTTGTTTCCACTTTTTGGCTACTGTAACAACGCAGCTATGTAGAAACAGCTGTCTGAGTCCCTGCTTTCAATTCTTTTGTGGAACTGCTGCATCCCGTGACAGTGTAATATTTAATTTGTTTTGAAGAAGGGCCATACTGTCTTTTTCAGTGGCTAGATACATTCATACTAGCAAGGTACAAGGGTTCTAACTTTTTCACGTCTTCACACATAGTTAATAACAGTCAGCCTAATGAGTGTGAAGAGAAATGCTGGACTTTGACCAAAGCTAGGGAAGGATGATCTCACAGTAAGATCTGTCCACTTAGACTCAGCCTTGTTCCTAGAGGTGGCAAAGTCGAAAGTTAGTCCCAGTCTTGGGAGCCATGATGCCTGTGGCACACAATAGCATTTGAGAACTGTGTATGTTTGTTTTGTGGCCTGGTCTATGTGAGAACATTGTATGCATTGCAATGATTTGTTGGGAGTTGTATGCATTTAAGACAGAGGTGACGTTCCACAGATCTGACCTGCGGATATATTTTGTTTGCTGTATTCCAATATGTCCCAAAGCATGTAGATTTCTCAATGAAATGAGATAACCTGCTTCTCTTAAAAGATGAGAAGTCCCAGTGACAATGGGCCCATGATCTGCGGAGTAGAGAAACAGGAGGTGCCCTCATTGCCCGTTCCACAGTGTGCAGCCCACTCCACCAACCCCAGTTGTCCATTTAGACCAGCTACCCAACCATAAGCAAAGGGTGAATTTAAGTGATTGCTTTGTACTTAAAGAACTTCCAGGGCCAGCGCCGCGGCTCACTAGGCTAATCCTCCACCTTGTGGCGCCGGCACACCGGGTTCTAGTCCCAGGCAGGGTGCCGGATTCTGTCCCGGTTGCCCCTCTTCCAGGCCAGCTCTCTGCTGTGGCCCGGGAGTGCAGTGGAGGATGGCCCAAGTGCTTGGGCCCTGCACCCCATGGGAGACCAGGAGAAGCACCTGGCTCCTGCCATCCGATCAGCGCGGTGCGCCGCCCGCGGCGGCCATTGGAGGGTGAACCAACGGCAAAGGAAGACCTTTCTCTCTGACTCTCTCTCTCACTGCCCACTCTGCCTGTCAAAAAAAAAAAATTAAAAAAAAAAAAAACTTCCAGTAGGACACAAACACTTTAACAAAAGCATCTAAAACAGGAGAAAGTTATCACATTTATCATTTTTCCAGGGTTGACATGTTCAATTAAAGAAAGTAACTAAAAATCTAAGTTGTTATCATCATACTGTGTATCCAAAGTATGAGTGACGTAGGATAATATAAACCATTACTACCATGCAAAGTTATTTTTTAATTAAATATTGAATGTATTTTGTGGGGAGTTGAATGCAGTTATCCAACACAAAAAGTTACAGAATCTTTAAAGATCTATTTTTATTTATTTGAAAGGCAGAGTTACAAAGAGAGAAGGAGAAACAGAGAGAGAGAGAGAGAGAGAGAGAGAGAGAGAGAGAGAAATCTTCTATAAACTGGTTCACTCCCCAAATGGCCACAATGGCCAGAGCTGGGCCAGATTGAAGCCAGGAGCCAGGAGCTTCTTCTGGGTCTCCCATGCATGTGAGGAGCCCAAGAATTGGGACATCTTCTGATGCTTTCCCACATACATTTGCAGGATCAGAAGTGGAGCAGCCAGGATTCTAACTGGTGCCCATATGGGATGCCAGCATTGCAAGCAACAGCTTAATCCACTATGCTGCAACACCAGGCAGCACCCCCCCCTTTTTTTTTTAAAAAAAGTTTTATTCAGAAAACAGTTACAGAGAGAAACAGAGAAAGAAAAATCTTAAAATACTATGTGATTAAATTCATTCATTCAAAGCACATTAAGACAACTAGATTTTTCTTGTGATTTTAGTCTTTTTTTTTTTTTTTTAAAGATTTATTTATTTATTTGAGAGGCAAAGTCACAGAGAGAGGGAGAGACAGAGAGAGGTCTTCCATCCACTGGTTCACTCCAAATGGCCACAATGGCTGGGCCGATTGGAGCCCAAGCACCTGGGCCATCTTTGGCGCTTTCTCAAGCCATTAGCAGGAAGCTGGATCAGAAGTGCAGCAGCCCAGGACTGAACTGGCACTCATATGGGATGCCAGCACCGCAGACAGAGACTTAACCAACTACACCACATGGCCAGCCTTGATTTGATTGATTAAATGTTATCAAAATTTATATATAGATCCGAGCTTTTCTGGATGGGTGGGGGATATGAAAAGTCATTTTCTGAATTCAGAGAAAGTCCTAGTTTACAAAACAAATTTTGTTTTTGATGCTTTCCTCCCTTCTTCCCTTCTTCCTTTTGTCTTTCTTTATTTGCTTTTAAAATGTCCCTTGCCTATCTGTTTTCGACAGCGATAGAAAGGTGTTAAAAGGGAAGGACAGTCAGCCTTCACTGAGCACCGTACTCTTCCATGGGACAATAATGTAAACTTAAAGGTAATCCAGTGCGGGTTATGATTTATGTCGTATGAATGCCAAATAATTCTGGGTCATTTATTTTGTTTAAGACCCAACAATGAGGGATAGAGAGGGAAAATAGGTTGATTTAAACCAAATCAAATCATGAAAACCTCAATAAATGTTTTATAACTGAAATTTATAACTGATTGAATGTCACAATGCCTAAAATTCCTATTGAGAAAGCCACTGCTGTGATAAAGCAAGGAGACTCCAGATAAGCAGAGGCAATATATTCAAACTTTTCTTCCAGTAACTAAAGAAAATGAAAAGTTAGCCCCTAGGAACCTGAGGATAGAACCCGTAGAGATTTCTGGGCAAACTCTTTGAAACCTTGCATCGTGACCTCAAGTTCATGCAGTGTGCGGACCTCACGGTGTGTTGCACACCTGCAGGAGCTGTGGCAGCATACTTGCTACTGTGCTTAGAGAATCAATTAAATCCACCCCCCAACCTCACATAGGCTAAGGATGGTATTATCATTATCTCATCTTTGATGAGTAAAGCCTCTGTGCATGGTATTTTCATACATATCTTAATAAAAGCATGTTTTACATTGTCTGAAGATGAAATGGTTGAACATCCCTCAACAAAATGTACATGCGAAAGATGCAGTCCACAAAGCAGGTCGTATCCATTCTATGACACATCACACACTTTCTGGGCATTGTATACAAATCCCTATTGGAAAAACATGATAAGCTATTTGTATTGCTGAAGATATTGGCATGGAGTAGCTAATTTACTTATCATTGTTTCTAAGAATTTAATTATACTAATAATGCAAGTTTAAGTGTTGGAAACTTAGAATACAGAAGAGGAAAAAATGGGGGCTGGCCTTGTGGCACAGTGGGTTAAACCACCATTGCAACACCAGCATCTTATGTCGGAGTGCCGATTTGAGCCAGCTGCCATCCTGCTTCCTACTAATGTCGCTGAGAAAACAGTGGAGGATGGCCCAAGTACTTGGTCCACTCATATGGGAGACCCGGATGGAGTTCTTGGCTTCTGGCTTCAGCCTGGTTCAGCTGCAGCCATTGCAGCTATTCGGGGAGTGAACCAGTGGATGGAAGATCTTGATTCCTTTTTGTCTCTCCCTCTGTCAGTCACTCTGCCTTGCCAATAAACAAGAATTAGTTCTTTGGCTATCAAGTTGGAGGAATGGAAGCATGAGGAGGCTTTGGATATTGGGAAAAAAGAAAGAAAAATTATATTTTGGATGAAAAAAGATGATGGGACCCAGGCCACAGTGGGTATTCCTGGGTATTCAAGGGACAGTACTGCTGAGAGCAAGGGGGCACCAAACCCACTGCAAAGGGAGATGAACAGGCAGAGGAAACATCGGAAGGAGTCCTGGAGATCAGTGTTGCCTGCTTAGCACTCTGGTTAGGTCACCCGGAATTTGTTCAGAGCATGGAACTGAGATCCTGGGGTAGCAAGACTTTCCTTTGGGCAACTGATTCTGCTTGGTCATTTTCCCATTCCTTATTTGCTGTTGGTGTGCTTAGTCGTTGGCTGGGGCCTCCTATTACCTCTCACACAACCTCATTCTCTGTTCTCCGACTTCCTGGCTTGCCTGGGGGCAAGTTCTGTTCTTCAAAGTTTAAAAAAAAAAATCTTGATTTTGTGGGAAATAACAAAGCAGAGCTAACTAAAGTAAGTCATGGAGTTCCGCAAACCCTACAGGGTCAGGGATAATCTCTCTATTAGCTCACCGTGATATTCCTGGTGGCTTGGGCGGCAGCTGGCACCTAGTATGTGCTCATTAAATATTTGGTGAATGAATGAAAAGAACTCCTATCAGTCTGGGTTCAGACAAGGAGCAGAATTCCCGTCAGATGATCGAAAGGAGGAGCCTTTGATGAAGGAGACTTCAGACGATTCCTTAACAAGGATTTGATTGATGGTTTTTGGACTTACGATGGCATGTAAGTGACACTCCTTCAGCGCTGCTAATTTTGTGTTTTGCTCTTTGCCTGTCCTGGCAATAGGCAGTTGTGAGCCTTTCTCCCAACACTGGGCAGCGGCAGTGAGCACAGCTCCCTCTCAGTCCTGAAATCGTGGGGGGAAATGACGGATACTCCACCGCGTGCTTTGCTGCTGTGCTGTGCCGTTCAGTGGGCTAGACATACGCGATGCATTTTCAGTGTGTGATATTTTCAACTTATGAGGAGCATCTGCAGCTACAAAGGTGTTTCAGGAGGTTAAGAGCACATGTGGGAGCACCCAGAGCCTGACAACCGAAGGACACTACCATGTTTAGGGCTGAAGGAACAAGAGAGGAAGCAGCTCACCTTCAGGCCCAAAGAGTCAGAGCTGTGCTCCGAAGCGGTGTGTGCAGAGGGCAAGAGTTACAGCCAGACACAAGGCCTCAAAGCAGGGAGGGAGGAAAAAAGAAACAGCCTTACCTCTCTCCCCTCCCACTCTGTTCGGTCTTGCAAGTACTTCCTGTTGGCTGAACCCAGCTGTATGTCAAGGGAGCCCGGGAGCCCGGGAGCCCGGGTGATAGAGTCACTTCCGGTCAGTTCTGGGCACAGAGATCCGAGCCGCAGAGGGGGAGATGAATGTGGAAGAACCAGTACCAAGCTGCGACACACACGTGCACAGGCAGCTAACATCCTCTGCCCCGCCTTTTCCTTCAGGTCCCTATCTCAGAGAATACTTCGCTGTCTCTAATAACCTAACATTCGATATCCACATGGGAGGGAGCTCACGTTTGCCTTTTAGGGCACTGGAAGCATGATCTCCTTGGGATAGCACTGGGGCATCTGGGTTCACCCCTTTCCTCCCAGACAAAAGCCAGAGTCGCTTGGCCTTCAGGGCATGAGGCATGGCCCATCTGTAAGATCACTGGGCTGAAGGAGAATACTAGTCATCCAATTACCATGTCTAGAGCCCCAAGGGAATGAGACTTAATTATATGGACTTGAGTAATTTCTTGCCTGGGCCATGCCTCAGTTTCCCCAGCCATCAGTGAACAAAGAAATGGTTCAGAAAGGAATGGGTGATGTGAAGATGAATTAGGTAGTCCTTGTTGATATTTTATTTTATTTTATTTTTTGCTATATATAACTATGTGGACACCCAGACACAAACACTTAACATTATGCAAGAGTCGCAACAAAGTTTTCCATGGACTCCCTACTACAAAGCAAACGCTCTGAGGCGCTGGGATATATAAAAAAGCAGTCAGCCACCTAGCCTTTCTCTAAAACAACAAACAACCTGGCACAAATGGAGCTTGAATCTCCTGGGGAGCGAATTTCTCCAGGCATGACCTTTGGAAATGAAGTAATTCCTGCGATGTCCGTTGTCTGTTTTCCAGGGCGTCTGTCACAGGAAGTATATGGCAGCCAGTCCTCGGTGTTCTTCGGGGACAATCCACGTGCCAGAGGAGCACTGCCTGCGAGGAGTTTGCAGAGGAACCTTCCCATGGCGTCGCTCCTCTCTCCCGGTGCAACGTCACACTAACATGTCCATCCATCCGCCAGGGTCTGTTTGCTGAAAGGACACTTGCTGAACCAGTTGTGCTTCGGACCCAGGACAAAGATGCGTATCGAAGTTTGTTCATTGGGTCCCTCCTGTTATTTTGAGCAATTTGTAGGGATCTTTTTTTTTTTTTTTTTTTTTTTTTGGTCCTGAACATTTCGCAGAATTCCATTTGTCCTAGTGTCCCTCAGACAGAGACTCCTGAATTCGGTATGAAGGAAGATGAGATTTCAGAGGCTGTGTCTGCAGCAGCACTCTCCCTTGCGGGGTGAGTGGCCTGTGGACCCATCGCCAGGCAAGAGTTGAGGGACTCATGGGCCGTTCTCTCAGCGTAATAGATTTGCGCTGGTGCATGGTACCTATGAATTGCACTGAAAGATTTTTAAGACAACTGGCCAATGCTAAGTGGGCCATTGGCTAAAATGAAATGGGATCTGAACTTGGGCTTCATGAACACTCCCCCCCCCCCATGAAAGTATAGAGTGAGCATCTCTCATCCATAAATCTGAAATTTGAAATGCTCCAAAATTTGAATGTTTTAGAGTGCCAGTGTGTCCGTCATAAGTGGAAAATCCCACACCATGAAGATATTTAACACACAAAATTATTAAAAACGTATAAAGCTACCTTTAGGCTATGTAAACAAGGTATATGTAAAACAAATGAAGTTTGTGTTTAGACTTGAATCCCAGCCCCAATGTAGATGCAGATAGTCCAAAATGTGAACAAAAATCCCAAATCTGAAACATTTCTGGTCCCCAGGATTTTGCATAAGGAATCCTCAACCTTGTATGAACATTTTATTTTGAAAGGTCAGTGAGATTTCTGCTTGAAGGATGGAAACAACTCCTCTACCCCACTAATTTTTTTTTTTTTTTTTTTTTTTTTTTTTTTTTTTTTTGACAGGCAGAGTGGACAGTGAGAGAGAGAGACAGAGAGAGAAAGGTCTTCCTTTGCCGTTGGTTCACCCTCCAATGGCCGCCGCTGCAGCCGGCGCACCGCGCTGATCCTGGCAGGAGCCAGGAGCCAGGTGCTTTTCCTGGTCTCCCATGGGGTGCAGGGCCCAAGCACCTGGGCCATCCTCCACTGCACTCCCTGGCCATAGCAGAGAGCTGGCCTGGAAGAGGGGCAACCGGGACAGAATCCGGCGCCCCAACCGGGACTAGAACCCGGTGTGCCGGCGCCGCAAGGTGGAGGATTAGCCTATTGAGCCACGGCGCCGGCTTCTACCCCACTAATTTTTACAGAATTCCCAGGTTTGGGGGCTGGCGCAGTGGCATAACAGGTAAAGTTGCCACCTGCAGTGCCAACATCCCATAGGGACACCAGTTCGAGTCCAGGCTGCTCCACTTCCAATCCAGCTCTCTGCTATGGCCTGGAAAATCAATGGAAAATGGCCCAAATCTTTGGGCCCCTGCACCACATGGGAGACTTGAAAGAAGCTCCTGGCTCCTGGCTTTAGATCGGCACAGCTCCAATCCTTGAGACCTTTTAAGGAGTGAACCAGCAGATGGACGACCTCCCTCTCTCTCTCTGCCTCTCTGTAACTCTGCCTTTCAAATAAATCAATAAATAAATCTTAAAAAAATTTCCAGGTTTTAATGAATAGCATCTATATTCTCAACAAAGAACTTTTTTGTTTGGTGAAATAAATTCTTGGTGTGTGTGTAATTTTAAAAAGTTTCTTTCTAGCCCCCTTAGCTACCCTTTCATTCATGTTTAACAGAACCTTCTGCGAACTAGCAAGACAATATCAAATCTATGCTAAATTGTCCATGTACACTACTTAAAAGCACTCAATTCCTTAATTCTGTAGGTTGCTATATTAAATGCTTCTAAGTTCTGGCTTACAAAATTGGTTTGCTTAAATCCATTAGGATACACAAATGCATCTTCACAGTACCTGTGTTCAAGCTCTTATTTTTTGGAATGGCAGAGAGCTCACTAGTCAAGAGCTCAGCTAGCAACATCACCCAATGTTTTAGTTTCCCTTGTTCCTCATCTGCAAAACACCAGGGCTACACCAAGAAATCTTCAAGGCACCTTCTGGCCATAAAGTTCTGTGGTTCTAATTTGAAGCTCTAATTTTCCCTCTTTATTAAAATATTAGTAAGAGATTAAATGATGGCAGAGAGGGAGCCTAAAATAGTTAAGTCCTGTGGTATTATTATTCGCTGTTTGATGGAAAAGGACTTTAATTTAAGTAAGTCCATTAAAAAGACACAGCCAAACTCCAGCAACCCAAAAGACACAGCTGGAGTTCAAGGTAACTTGGTCCTACCTCTCACTAGATACCAAAGTACATAAAGCAGAGGCAGAAGTGGAGTCCTAGGAACAGAGGTAGACTGGGGTGAGTACAGATGGTAGAGGCAAGGATGATGGAGGAGCAAGTTCAGGGGAAAGCCACAGGAAACTTTGTTGATTCTATTCTACTCCCATTTTCTTTGCTGATATTGAAAATCATGAGTCCGGGTACGTAATAATTTTGCCCTTCAGTATTCTTATAGCTTTATGCCTCACAATGCTGAATTCTAAGGAAGACATTGCTTGACATGCAAGTTGGGTCAACAATTTTGCCATGGTGCCCTGAGCATGTGGGCCATAGTAGGTGAAGGAGCAGATTTGACAAAGAGAAAGGTAGATGTTGGAGAGAAACTGAATCAGAGGTGATTACAGCCAGAGAGCAGGGCCTTGAGAGAAGCCATGGTGTAAGAGGGGAATCACAAGAGAGCAGGCCAGAGGGTGACTGGGCGGGGCAGCAAAAATGCACGTTAAATGATCATACAAATCAGTTTGAAAAATGCATGGAAGCGGGGAGCAGCTGCTTAGGGGAGTTTCATCCCTGCAGGTGAAAAAGGCCCAGGGAAGCTAAACTATTTGAGATCCTGAGAATCTTGGCAAAAAGGATTTGGAGACAAGGGTTTTATTTCAAACTGGGGTTCAAGTTAGGAGTAGATAAGGAAGAGCATCGGGGATTAGAAGATGGACCAGGTAAGGACAATGGACCCCAGCGCTCTGGAGTTTACCTAATCTCAGTAGACTTTGCACTCTGAAATGTGCGCACAGGGTGTTGAGCTGAAGAACTACCGGGAGATGTTTAAGCCAGGCCCAAATCCATGTGTTTCGATGAAAGACACCTCAAGTACCCAGAAGGGTGTTGGGTTGTGTGCTTGCACCTCTACTAGTTTTGAAAGCGAAGTTTACTCAAATTGTGAAAACACTCGCTGATCCTAGCCAGGCCCTCGCTGCCTAACAATATAAGTACATCTTTTTTTTTTTTTTTTTTTTTTTTTTTTTTTTTTTTTTTGACAGGCAGAGTGGACAGTGAGAGAAAGACAGAGAAAGGTCTTCCTTTTGCCATTGGTTCACCCCCCAATGGCCGTCACGGCTGGCGCGCTGTGGCCGGTGCACCGTGCTGATCCGAAGCCAGGAGCCAGGTGCTTCTCCTGGTCTCCCATGGGGTGCAGGGCCCAAGCACTTGGGCCATCCTCCACTGCACTCCAGGGCCATAGCAGAGAGCTGGCCTGGAAGAGGGGCAACCGGGAAAGAATCTGGCGCCCCGACCGGGACTAGAACCCTGTGTGCCGGCGCCACAGGGGGAGGATTAGCCTAGTGAGTCATGGTGCCGGCCATAAGTACATCTTACAGCAAAAACCTCCTGTGTAAAGGAAAGTGGGGTGTTGGCACCAGACGTGACTGGTGCGGACCAAGCCAGGAGGGATGCCAGACCCACATCTCTGCTTTGGGCCAGGCGCTCGGTATTCAAAATGTCAGACTTGAAGCACCTTGAGAGTGACGCGTGTCCTCTCTTCTCTCTTGAGGCAGATGGCTGGGGCCTCCGGAAAGAGAAGGGCCCTCGTGAGTTTTAATCTCCTTAGAGGGTCTGGGGCGAGATCTCTCTGTTCAGAGTACCCGGCTCCTCCGGGTAGCTGGATCACTCGTGTCAACAAGACTGGATACACTGCCCCTTCTCCACCCTAGCTGTCGTAAGTCATCTCATCTGTGGCGCTCGTGTGGCTGGGCACAGACCACTCTCAGTTCTGGGGTTAAGTGGACTTCATTGGACAAGGAGGATCAACTCGTTACAATTGGATTCTAGGATCTCTAGTAAATCCTCCTTCCAAGTTTTGTTTTCTCTTTAATGGCATCTTAATTTCTCAAACTTTTGGGTAGCAGGATCTCTTTATCCTCTAAAAAGTTACAGAGGACCCCAGAGAGTTTTGGTTTATATAGGTTAGATCTACTGACAGTTGCTCATTAAAACTGTACAATTGTAGGGGTGGGCATTTGTCAGGGCTGCTCATTCACCCTTGGGACACCCCCATGCTATATCAGAGTGCCTTGGTTCGAGTCTTGGCTCCTCTGCTTCTGATCCAGCTTCCTATTAACCCACACCCTAGGAGGCAGCAGATGAAGTTCAAGTACTTGCGTTCCTGCCACCCAAGGTGGGCTCCTGGCCTGGTCTGGCCTGGCTCTGACTGTGGCAGGCATTTGGGGAGTGAACTAAACGATGGAAACTCTCTGTCTCTCTCTGCCTTTCAAACAAATTTTTAAAATTTCAAACTGTACAATTTAAAAAGTTATTACTTTTATCTGTAAATCACAATATTCAACACAAGTTGCACTTTTTTTTATGAAAAATAGCTGTAGTTTCAAAACGAAACATTGCATGAGAAGAGGGAAGTTGCTGCTTTACATTTCTGCAAACCTCCATGATGCCTGACCTAATAGAATGCAGCTGCATTCTCAAATCTGCTTCTGCATTTTATCTGTTGCAATAGGTTGCTTTGGTTAAAGATGTACAGAGAGGAAATCCAGTCTCACACAGATATATACTTGGAGGCAGGAGGAAATTAGCATCTTCAGATAACTGTGGATATTCATCTCTGATCGTACACTAAAATGTGAGGAGTTTTTTATTTTTTAAAAAAGTTATTATTGTTCTAATTATATTTATGGGTATATTGTAACAATTTGATACATATATTCATGTGTGTGATGATCAAATTAGCTTAGTAAAAGTGTGTTCATCTCCTTAAGCTTTAAGATTCACAATAACTGTAGATATTTATGGGATACAGAGTGATGTTTCGATCAATGACAACTGGCAAAATCAGGCTAATTCACATTTTTCTCTCCCCAACATTTATCACTGTGATACCCTTTGTATGTGGAGTCTATGAGTGCCTGTCTTTTATTTATTCATAAAATGTGTAACAGTTTATTGTAAATGTGGTCCCCCTGCTGTGCCAGGGAACACTAGAACATACTCTTTTTTACCACTGTCTTGGTATTCCCTATCCAACCAGCCTCTCTGCATACCCCCTTCTCAACATCCAGGAACCCCTATTCTACATTCAGATCAATTTTTTTAGCTTCAACATAGGAGAGAGAAAATGCAGCATTTGTCTGTTTCTGTTGGACTTATTCACAACATAATGTCCTCTAGTTCCATCCATTTTCCTGCAAATGATAGGATACCATCCTTTTTTAAAAAATAGATAAATAAGATTCCACTGTATATATCTACTATATTTTCTCTATCTGTTTAGTTATTCATGGGCAGTTAGGTTCATTTTTGTGAATAGTGCAGCAATAAACACAGGAGTACAGGTATCTCTTTGATTTCTTTAAGATGTATATCCAGAAGTGGGATAACTGGATCATATGGTATATCTAATTTTATTTTTTTGGGGGGAAACTTCACATAGCAAAAAGAAAGTGATAGTTTCTTAAAGGTTATTTGGAGTGTGGAATCTGCAACCATAACCATGAACTTTTCAAGTAAAATCCATTGGTCTACCTTGTACTTTTAAGAAGATCTTTTATTACAGCACTATTTAGTAACACCATGCATTGATCATTTGAAAGATATTCGTTCAAGGTATTATGCAAATCTTCCAAAATGTTGACACAATATCAAAATGTCACATGTATTAACGTCACCACAGATCTCATCAGAAAAGCCTTTAGGTATTAGCAAGCTGTTAAACTCATGGTGATGGATACAAGTTATCTCAAATTCTAATTTCTGCTTGTAAGTGCAAGTGTGGGCATTGCCAAAACACACTATGCATTGTTTTCCTTGAGGTCACAGGCTCATGTCTTTGAGAAGTACCCAAGTCTGAGTTTGTCTGTCAGTCATTCCTTAAAGAAAAAGTCATGTTTGATGAGGAATAGCAGCTATTTCAAACAATCTCATGAGTGATTTTCCTTCAGACAACGGATGCACCTAAGTGTGCAGCAGAAGTGCTTTATATGTACCTACCACTTTGTCACAAAGACTATTTGAAAGGCTTGTACTCAAGGGTTGAGATTTAATAAAATTAATAATTTTTACTGCTCCATCAAGGACATTCTTAACCTTTCTTTTTTTTTTTTTCTTTCTCTAAGCACATGGCAGTGAAGAACACCAAGACTATCACTGCATTTTGGTGCCTGTGCCTTGATTTAGGCTAAGGCACCTGCATTTATCTGCCATTGCTTTTGCATCATTACTGCAAATGTAAACAAAGGTTCAAGGACAAAGAAGCCCTTGGTGTTATGATGAGAATGATTTTGACCTCCCGGACAATGCTGCTCTCTTTTTCTAATCCACCTTTAGCAATACCTGAGCGTGGAGTGAATTTACGCTTGTGAAAGCAAGCGCTTATGAAACATCTTCTTAGAATGCACAATCTATTTTAATCTTACATTTGGTAGGTAATGGAGATGGAGGTGGAGAAAGTGCTCTAATTATTAAGAAAAGATAAGCTTTTAAAATCTTTGTCCATGGGAGTGATTCAAACAGAATATTGCAACCATGGTCCACAATAATCCCTGCTAACAGTTCGTAGCTTTGGGCCTTCAAAAGGCGTACATTCTCAAAATCACTTACTCATTTCATATTAAAACCCATTATAGTAACCTTCAGCAATTTATCTTCCTAATATTTTAGGTTAGTCTTTCATTAAAATTAGTTTGTGTTGCCTGAGCAGAGAGCAATTGAGGATGAGATGCAAATGACCTTGAAGAGTGTTTTATAACACAGAGATACCAACGTGAGATTTAAACAGAGATTGTCCTGTCCTTATTTCCATTTCCATTGTTGTGTACAACTTCAAATAATTTTTGGAAAGAGGTGGAGGTATGAATAAATTCAATTTAAAAATGCTTTTGGCTGTTGATAGAACACCTATATAATTAAAAGTTGACAGCATTTGCCTCCATGCCTTTAAAAGGTCGCAGGAAATCTACTCTGTTTTGAGGAAAGGCCTAAAGTGTGTTTTCAATTACAGCGTAGTAAACATTGCAAGCAGTCACAGCAATTCAGGGAGAGGTGGTGAGGTGTCCATTGCAGAATAGTGATACTCAGCATCCCAGGCAAAGGTTCTGAGGAAGCAGTGGTGGGGTGTCAGGACCTTCTGTGTACCCTGTATTAGGTGGGAAGGATCCTACACACTCAGGGCAGTGGGTTGACTTAGAATGAATGATGTATCATTAGTCTGATGTATCATTCAAATATCAATTTCAAGTGCAGCGCTACTGACAATAGACAGAATCATGGCCAGCTGAATTTGTTCTGAATTGAAAGGTAGTTCTACTTCAAATGATAACACAGAGAAACTTCACGGACTACTTTTGTCTGTTTGTTTGTTTTGTTTTAATCAACATTCCAGGAAGCAGTGTTTTAAGGCTAAGGAAAACCATGTTAAACTTGCCTGCTCTCTGTTTTGGTTTTAGATTGAACTCAAGCAGGTGTTTTAAACTATTGCTTCATTCAGATGGCACACTTGTCGCTGGGAGGCTAGTTCTTCCAGTGGGAGCTGGCAGGGAGGGGTTCATCCTGAGATTTCATTATCAATGAAAGACATCTTTGGGGAGATACAGTGCTCTTTAAGCTTTGCTAATAAAAGTGTGCACTATAAAGCCCTATTGTTATTTTCAAAGGAGTGCTTTGGAACTTAACCCCCATGGCTCTCTGTAACACCACTGTAGTTGTCAGAACTAAGTCAGAACCTCAAAGAGACATCTGTTATTCACGTAAACTTATAGAGTGTCATTTGAATGTTCTCTATCTGCACCATGCCTCCACCTCCTCTGAGGGAAAAGTCTATTTAAAAATTGGTAGGAAAATATTTAACATAATAAGATGATGAGTCAGTTCTTCAAAAGCTAAAAAGGGAAGATGTAGTTAAATAATGCACCTTTTTATTTTTTAGCTACATCTGACTCATGACACATAATGTATTCTGCTAAGTTCAAAGTTTCCCTTGACAAAGAGAGTTTTATGAAACAACTCTTCTTCAGACCATTTTTTACTTCAATTATAGTAGCAGGTTTTGGAGTTTAAATCATTAACAACCTCTGAGTGAACTTTTATCCAAATGACTGCAAGTCACAAAGAGACCCAAGTCCTCTTTCACCAACTACCTTTTGTGCCAGAGTGAGACCCGTCCTTTTCTGTTTTTTTCCCCTCTCTCTCTGCTGCTCTTTGAAGAGCGATGTGTGATTTGTAAAGTAATCAAAGTGTGCTTCAGCTAATGAAAAGTATCTTGGGCTCATAGAATGCACACTGGCATTGGTGCAGGGTAAACTTCGCCTACCTGCTTTGCTGCTGGGGAGAACTGGACATTTCAGAAGTCAGGATTGCTGTGCCTGGTGCAGGAGTATCAGGTAGCACTGGAACCACCCATCAGGGGTGACCTAATCTTATTTTCCCCCTTTGTCAAGGGGCTGTAATTCTCATTTAGGACAGCATTTTTCAGTTTTAACTCCACTGGACAACTCCAAAAACCGAGCCACTCACACCATCCACCTCCTTATCGCCTGCACCATATGCTGTCTTTTTATTTTTTAAAAAATTATTTTTATGGGCACGTTTTGGGAGAGTGTAGCCCCCAGAGTCCAGGTGATGGGGGTGAGGGAGTCCTCCTCTGAGCGACCAAAGCCTTGAAGCCTTTTATACAGAACAAAACGCAGTGGAATAAACAAAAGAAAGTTCAGAGCAAAACCTCTCTCCTCTTCAGAAATCAGAAAAATAATGAGCCGATCGTGGTCGAAAGAGTGGGAAAAACTTTTTTCCCCCTAGATGTGGCGACTAGCGGGATAGACGCGAAGAACTCCATCCCACCCCCGCGCGCGCGCCCCCCAGTCTCTGCAGACCGAGCGGTTGTAAATCTGAGGCTGAGTCCGCCCTGGGAGCCTAGGGCACCTTCCTCTTGGCTGTGTGTGTGTGTATGTGTGTGTGTGTGTGCGCGCGCGTGTGTGTGTCTAGCTCTCGCTCTTTCCCTCAGTCTGTGCTTCTGTGTGTGTGTGAGTGTGTGTGTGACAGAGAGAGAGAGCGCGCGAGAGGAGAGAGAGAGAGCGAGAAAGAGAGCGAGCGAGCGAGAGAGCGAGCTGCGAGCTGTGCTGCCGCCGCCGCTGCCCTTTGATCCCGACATTAGTGTTAGGGGCTCGGAGACACAGAGCGCGGCCATAGACACCGCCGCACCGGCACTCATTTATTTATACCTCCCATCACACACGCGAGCACAGGACACACACACACTCACACCTATTAGATCCGTTTCCATTGAAGAATATTACGCTCGCGGACAAGCCAGGTGCACGACCAAAAATTTAAAAAAAAAAAAAAAAAGAAAGGAAAGAAAAGAAGAAAACCCCTCTTCTGGCTCCAGGAAACCAGCTTCAACCCATTGCCCACAGCGGAGAGAAGGGGTTTCCCCCTGCCCGCCCGCCCGCCCCCCAACTACCTCCCTGCTCCTGCCAGTGTCTGCCTCTGCCCCCACGGGGGTTTATTTGATCTCACATTAACCGAGGAGGAGAATGTGAGAAAAGGGGGAAAATGCCCAGGAGGAAGCAGGAGCAGCCCAAGCGCCTTCCCTCACGTAAGTCATCCCTTCTCCACCTCCTCTCGTGCCATTTTCTCGCCCTCCCTCTCCTCTTTCCCCTCCGCAGCCTCCTCCGTTGTTTTCTGCATTAGTTTAGGGTTACAGAGGTGAAACTGACAAAGACACAGCCCGGGTTACTCCTCGTTTAGGTCTATGCTGAGGCAGCCATGTTGGTGATGATCAGCCCCGTGCCCTTTCTATTCTCTCTCTCTTTTTCTTTCTTTCTCTCACCCCCCCTCTTTTTTCCCTTCAGATCGGGCTTTTTTTCCCCGTCCCCTCCCCCTCCCCCTCCTCACTCCGGGTTGCTGGGGGGAGGGGGCGGGAGAAGGGAGGAGGGGAGTAGTGTGGATGCCGGGGGTTTTTTAATGGGGGGGGGTGGAGGAGGAGGTGGGAGAGGTTGGAATCTTTAAAAAAAAAAAAAAATTCCTTGTGGATCCCGGTGCCCGAGGGTGCGGGGGTCGGGGCGCGCGGAGGGCCGGGGGCCGTGACATGGCGTTTGGGGGGTGCCGGGGCGAGGGCGCGCGGCCGCCCGCCGGGCTCGGGATCCAGGGAGAGGTCCGTCTCCGGCTAAAGGTTGCGCCGGGGTTGGTCGGCCCCGGAGCCGCCGGCGGCAGCGGCGGCGGCGGCGGCTGGAGCAGGAGGAGGCGGAGGTGGAGGAGGCGGCGGCGGAGGAGGGGAGTCGGGGGCGGGCGAGGCGGGAGCGGCCGGGGAGGGTGTGGGGGCACCGCACACAAACACACGGGCACACACGCGCCGCCGGGCGGGCTGCTCCCGCGGCGCCGGGGCGAGGGGGCGCGCCGGGGCGCTGAGGTGGAGGGGGGGCGCGGGTGTTGCGGGGCGGCCGGGCGGGGGGCGAGGCCGGGCAGCGGCGGGCGGATGTGGGGTGCGGGAGCTGCGCCGAGGCGGAGGCAGGAGGCAGGGCGGCTCGCGGCGCGCGAGGTCCCTGCAGAGGCGAGGGGAGGGAGGAGCAGGGCTCCTGGCCGCAATAAAATGCGGGGTCAGTGGGAGCAGACGGAGCCGGGCGAGACTTCGGGCTCTCAGAACCCCCTCCCCGGCGAGCCTGAGCAGAGTCCAGGACTAAAGTGCATCACAGCCCTCCCGGGCGGCAGCCACACACACCAACTGGAGACACACACCCGGCGGCACGGCCCGGTCCCCGTCCCCTCCTCCACCCGCGCCCCCGGTCCCTCAGCGCCCGCCCTCCGGCTTTTCTTTGCGAGACTCTTAACTTTTCCCCCACTCCCTCTCCAGCTCCCCCCCCCCCCCCAATCTTTCTCCGCTTTGAGTGTTCCGAGATGCTGCTAAAGCTAAAAGTGCAGGAGAAAGAAGCAACTAAAAATATCCCCCGGGGCCGCCCGGCTCCTTGAATGCAGGGAAGAGGGGGCAGGGGAGAAGGCGTGGGGCGGGGTGACGGGAGGAGGGGACGCGGGAGGCGCCGGAGGGAGGGGTCGGGGGAGACGGAGGGTCAATTTCTCCTCTCGCTCCCCCCCCCCCCCCGCGCCGCTCCCCTCTCTGCCGGCGGTTTGGCGCTGCCGGGAGCCGATCCTGCAAAAACCCGGGCTGGGGGGTTGGGGGAGCGGAGCCGGAGCGCCCGCCCGCCCGGGTGTCAGGCCGACGTGGTCGGTCACCTGAAGTTCACGGAGGGTGGGGGAAGGGTTAAGGTTATGGTGTCTCGGGCTCGGGCAGCGCGCGAGCGTGTGCGTTTCCGCTGCAGACAGGCAGCGCGATCGATCTCCCCCTCACGGAATCGCCGCGGCGGGGCCCGGCCCGGGGGACCGCCGGGGCGGCGAGGGGGGCGCGGGGCTGCCGGGGCCGGGCGCCCCCGCGGCTCCGTGTCGCCCCGGGGCCGCGGCCGAAGTGGCGAGCAAGGGCACTTGCAGGCAGTCAGCTAGCTCCGCAAACATTCCTCTTTTTCTTTCCCTTTCCCGGTACGCAGGAGTCGACGCGCAGGGCTGGGGTTGTGCTTTTTTTCCCCTTCCTTTAAAAAAAAAAAAAAAGCCCCTGTGCAGCCCTTTCTTCGCCTGCCCGCTAGAGGTTCTGAGGATAATATCACATATGTAATCTATATGCACATGAAATCCCTGGCAGGCGGCGGCGTGCGTGGGGAAGTGCCGTGCGGTGAGGGAGCCGGCGGCCGACCGGGGGCCGGGCGACTCGCCGCACTTGGTGGCGGAGTGTGTGCGTGCACATGGCCGGCCCGCCGCGCTCCCGGGCCCCAGCCGGGGGCGTGCGGGGGAGGCCGAGGAGGAGGCGGCGGGAAGCCTTGCGGGGGTGGGGGCGGGGGGTCGGGGGAGGCCTGCCCTGCTCGGACAAAATGGGCTTCAGTGTTCCCTGCGAACTTGCCCTTAGATGGCAACTTTGGGAGCTGGTGAGCTTGTGTGCGAAAACCAGGGCAGTGAGGTTATTTGGTCATTTTTCCCTTCTCTCCCCCTGCCTTAAAAAAAAAAATACTGACGGGGTGAGAGGGAGGGTGGGAGAGGAGAAGGGATTTATCTGTTTGGGCTGTGACGGAGATGGAACGCCTTCCGTCCCGTTGTGTGGAGCGCAGCCGGGCAGCTGCAGCCTGCCCTGCTGGTGACCTTGACCCTGACCTCCTGCGACTACCCTCTCTGTCTGAGAGGAAATTCAGGCTCCATTTTAGCTCGAGTGCTCGGTGGGCCTCTCCTGCGCCTTGGTGCCTGGTGATTAAGTTATATTTTGAGAGTGGGCTCTCCCACCCTGTTCTCTAATTGAATACTGTTATCCACTCAAAAAAAAAAAAAAATCCCCTCCCTCTTCCAGTCACATAAAGCCACTTTTTACCGAAGTAAGAAGCAATTACCTCTGGAAACACTGTAAATGTCCCTCCAGCCTTAATTTGCGAAGCTTTTCCACTTACCTTTGCATTGAATGGATTTTTGTGGATGTGTGCCGCCTGCTCCAAGCATGGTTTACACATGTTTTGTAAGCAATTTGCATTTGGACTAAGAGCAATTTCTGGGCAAATGGTGTATTTTGCAATTCAGTCACAGTAACCCAGGGCTTGCTAAGTGCCCAGTGAGTCTTGAAAAAACTGGCAAGTGCTGTCGATGTCATAAATATTGACAGGGAGGAGAGGAGTGGCGGGGGGGGGGGGGGGGGGAGGTGGAGGACAGGAATTAGTGTCTTAATTTGTATTTCATGTCTAATATGCTTAATTGTGGTCCTGAATCCCAGTTCTAATGCTTAGCGGTTTGCTTGTTTGTTTATATATGGAGGATGGATTTGTTTTGTATTAAAATGTAGGAAGTCTAGGGATTAAAGTTGCCTGATAGAAGGCATGCTGGGGTTTTAACAAGTTAGAGAGACAGAGCTAGAAGTTGACCCTAAAAGAAAGGAGTGATGGGTGTAATAGGTTGGAGTGTTGCGCCCTACTGAGTAAATTCTAGAGTGGTTAACAGCTATTATTGGTATTGTTTTTAAGAATCCATAGAACCTGCACAGTGCAAATTAGAATGCAAAAGAAAACGAGTGCAAACTGAATGTATAGAAAATTTGGAATGCTTTTCATTTCCTCTTTGGTCTCTCCTTGCCTCTGGTTCCGCCAGCCGCATGACTAAACAGTTCTAAAGCCTACAGGGTCGCTACTGAGAGACTCTTTTCCGTGTGTTTGAGTTCATCTCTGTATTATTAAGTGTAATACTGGCCAGGCACAGCCTGGATGGACAAAACCCACAGCCCTCCCACCAGACAGCACAGACTCCAGGGAACCTGGAAGTTCCACCCTCGAGTGGATTAGTCCTGGAAATCCAGACTAGCCCTTGGTATTATCTGATACCAAGTCTGGGGTGAGCCTCGGCCCCTGGCACAGAGTGCCAGCAATTCCCCAGGCTAGGCTCCGGCCTGCTAAGGTTTCCTAGCTCCCTCTGTTCGCCGAGACACCCGTGGGAGTGTTCAGAAGCGAATTAGCTTTGGAGATGGGTGAGCCTTTAACCTGACACTACTAACCTAAGCTTTGGGTTTCTGATTTAAAATTCTACACAGTCATTTCCTTCTGGCTTCTGAATGCCTGTGTGTGTATGTGTCTGTGCGAGAGAGAGCTGTGTGGGGGTGGGTGTGTGTGCATGTGTGTGCTTGTGCAGGTTTGCATGTGTTTGGTTTTGTGTTTGTTAGGTGGGCCTCATACATTTATAGAAAAAAAAATTGGCCTGCCCTATAGGGTTGGATTATGATCCCACTGCCTGTAAATCAAGGAAGTTCTGATTAACTTTTGGAGATAACCCTTAGCAAAGGGTGCTGAACTCACAGCAGAGAGTGGGATACATACCTTTGAGGGGTGACTTAAAAATTGTTACTCAAAAGAAAGCCTCTGTTTCTCGTCCTGGAGCAATAATCATTATTTTGGGGGGTTTAACTATGACTGTACTGCTGTTGACTGCTTTATAAAAGTTCTTTCCATAAACAAAGTCCCATATCATATATATATATATATATATAAATCCAGAGATCCTTTAGGCTATACCACATGCTTATGTTAGGTGAGCCCCCAGCTGCCTAACTCAAGTGTTAGCCTGAGAAAGAGGAAGAGAGGGAAACTGATACTTTGACAGTCTGCCGGGCCCAGGCCTGGGTACCTTTGGGGTCTCACACTGAAGGTGCATCTGCAAATCCTTTCATCACTGCTGATCAGCACTTTCAAGATTTCTTCATTAGCTTCATCTTAGCACACATGTGTGAGTTTAGAGCCTATTTTATTTATCCCTGGAAGTTTGTCCAGTGCCTGGACCCAAGGAGGAGCACAAAGGAAAAGTTCATGAAAGTGGTTTTACTGTTGCAGTATTTTCATTGTTTCCCCGGTTGTGGGTCACAGCCACAAGTCAGTGATTGTGTAGCTTCGGTAACAAAACTTTAACAACAACAACAAAAACTCTGTCTTGCTTTCTAGTAAAATTGAGAAGCAAAATGACTGAACAGCAACAGGGTCCCGTATTTTGATCGTTTTCTGAATCTTTGTATGGCTGATAAAAGATGGTGGAAGATGTAGCTCCGTCTCCCTATTCAGTCTTACTAATTTGCCCAGTGACCAGGCAATGCCTCCTGACTAACTGTGGCAGGAAATGCACGGGAAGAAATTGCAGTCTGAAGTAGCAAAATATTTCCCTGATCCTGTCAGCCCGGGCTAATGATTCTGAGCTACAAGAAGCAGTGTAGGTTGATGCCAGGTAATAATGCCTCGCTGTTCTCTGAAAAGAACCTCTACATATTCCTAAGACGGCAAGTAAGCTATCGCCGGGCTTTCCTGTTAAAATCAGGAAGGTGGCTCAAAATCACATTCCTGCTAATGCTTCCAAATAGTTTCTAATAAAAAAAATTGATTTTTAATCTATCTGTGTGCTGCCATCTCACTCTGGGGATGACACAGCTGGTGTGAGATGACACGTCTGTCTACACAAAGTGTTAATAAATCATGTTGGAGAAGTATAAATTGGACAGCTTTTGGCTAGTGTTAGAGCTTGCTGTGCATTTGAGATTTTAGAGACTTTGAGCGGCCTCTATTAGGAAAGTTCCAAGGGAGGCGCAGAAAATCTCTGTCTTGGGAGGCTTGGGAAATGAGGTGGACCAAAGTGTGGACACGCCTAAGGGAGAGTGTGTGGGGGTGGAGTGACCAGGCTGGTTTCTCTTGTGGACAAAAGTTGGTTTAAAATCCAAGACTTCCTGTCAATATCAGCATGTTCTGGTAGGACAGTTCAGAGTAGATATACATGGTGTTGGGGCCGGCATTGTGGCACAGCAGGTAAAGCCACCACCTGTGACACTGGCATCCCATATGGGTGCTGGTTCAAGTCCTGGCTGTTCCACTTCTGATCCAGCTCCTTGTTAATGTGCTTGGGAAAGCAGTGGAGAATGGGCCCCTGCACCCACGGAGACCTGGAGGAAACTCCTGGCTCCTTGGCCCAGCTCCAGCTGTTGTGGCCATTTGGGGAGTGAACCAGCGGATGGAAGACCTCTTTCTCCCCCTCTCTCTAACTCTGCCTTTCAACTAAATAAATAAATATTTACAAAAAGAAAACAGAAAAAAAAAAAAAAAAAAAGAAATACATGGTGCCTGGCTGGGTTGGTAAACTAGTTGTTTGAATAATCCCAGGAGCTTGGATTCGGATTTTGTCTGGATGAGTTAATGTCACAGAAGAGAAAAACCTCTCAGCCAGTTTCACTCTCTGTGGTCATTTATATGCAAAGTGTTATGTCTGGACTCAAAAATGACAAGGTGTCTTTGTTTGGCCTCTACTAGAAACTATCCTAAGACTGGGTAGTTTATAAATGCTACAAACTTATTACAATTCTGGTGGGTGGGAAGTTCAAGATCAAGGTAGCAGCAGATTCAGCACCTGGTACGGGCTCTTCTCTGTTTTAATGGCAGTGCCTTCTTCCTGGGGCCTCCCTTGGGCCTCGTTTATGAGGACACTAATCCTATTCACCAGGGCACTGCCCTTCGACTTACTCAAAGGCTGCACTTTGTACGGTCACACTGAGGATGAAGTGTGACTTGGTGGGGGAGGGAGGCACATCTACATTAGGGCCGTCGCCCAGGGTATGAGGGAAGTGGTGGTGGAACCCACACGCCTGCCCTGTGTGGAGCTCGCTTGGCTTCTGTGAACACCCTTTGTGGAAGTCCAAGGACACCCTCCCCCAAGTCCAGGTTAATGTATGTCCTCTCGGCCTCCTTGTTTCAGGATGCCCTGCCCACCTCTGCTCTTCATTTATAAGGATCTACTGGAATATTAGAATAGAAGGAGGAAAAACAAACAGAACAAGCTGGAGCTGGGCTCCTCATTCTGAGTGATGGATTAGTAATTTTCTATAATTTAATCAGGTTGATTGCTGAAAAAGATAATGAGAGTGTGACCTACAAAATAGGACTTCTGGGTGCATTAAAGGATTTCTAGCCTAGGTTTTATAAGACTAAGGGCATTTGGTGAAATAAAAGATTTGGGTTCATGTGATTGGAAAGACATTCAAAGGAGGCCTGGTTATGGTAAGACGTGAGTTTCTGTCACCAGATTTCATCGCTGTTTTGGCTTAGTCAAGCTACTCCTAGAGCTATTGTTTTAGAGGGATAGATTGTAAATGATGATGTTGTTTGCTCTTTCTGATGTACTCTTCTCTGTCTCCTGCTCTGTTCGGAGTAGCTCAGTCATTCCTACCATCTAAGGTTAAGTGTACAGAACACTGCATGGTTCATGGTAGCCGAAATGTCTGCTGTCATATCGTATAAGAAAATAATGTGCGAAACACAGACTTTAGAAATAGCTAAGAGTACTTGATGGGCTGAAGTTTCTGGCTGCGTTCTCCCTCCTCTTTGAGAGCAAGTTTTGTATTTCTGTCCTCTATATGTAAATTATATATTTTGATGCTATCGGGGATTAGTGTCTGAGTAGGTGCTGGAGCAGGGGATTCTCAGAAGACTTCACCACTCCCCATGGACTCACCTGGGCTAGAACTGCTGTGGTGACAAGATAGCTTGAGAAATTAAAATCAGACTGTGGCTCGTTACTCATGTGGAACTGCTGGGTGCCTATTGCTCTTCTTATATAAAAGTCAGCTTCACTGTGCATCCACACACAGAGGCTGCACTGTAGCCAATTTTATAAAATATGCAGTGATAGGCGCCCACGGTCTGAGGTCAGAATGTGGCCTTTAGCAACTGTGCTTTTCCCAGAGTGACCTGGGGTCCTGTTCAATGCAGCCGATTCGGTGTGCCTACAAAGGGGATTGTTTCCATTCCCTTCCTACCAACAAACAGCCGCTACGACTCTGCTCCTCCAGAGTTAGGAAGTGACCACGGCTTAGCTACCCTCTGCTTCTGTTTTTAAGAAAATCTAAATTCAGCCAAGTTTGAACTCCCAGCAAGCAATAAATATATGAACCTTCTCGGAGCCCGCAGCCTAGAGACATCGCCGCTAAAATAACTTTTCTCTCTGATAATTTCTGCATGGGCCAGAAAAGTGGTTAGACCACCTCGTTAGATACAAAGTGCCAAGGAGAAAAGACAAGAGGTGGGAGAAAGATGGGGACCTCGGGGTGAATTGTTCTGAGTGCTGTGTAGAAGCCGGCCTTCAAAGGGGCCTGGAGAAGGCCAGGTGAAAATGATCTCCACGGTTGACCAGCCTCACGGCGCTGATTTGAGCTTTTGAAACGAGCCACTGGGTGCTAGGTCTTGTCTGGTGGTACACTGCTGGTGTCTTAGGTTGTCTAGGGGTGTCGTTTAGAAAGCTTTGTTGTTGTTTCGCAGTGAGAGGGCGAAGCTTTGCCTCCTGTCTACAGTAGGCGGACTTCTGCGCAAATGGAGAGCTCAGCCACCTTTGAAGTTCATGGGGTAGCGGTCAAGTGTACAGACTGTGGGCCCAAGCTGTCCACATCCCAGCTCAGCCACTGTCTAGCTGTGTCTTGCTGGTCACATTACCTATCTCCCCTGTCTTCCATTTCTTCATCTTCAGTGGCAGTAGTTCCTACCGCATACAGTTGTTATAAGGATTCATTGAATCCATTTATAAATGTAAATATTATACATATACAGAAATCATGCCTAATTAGTGCATGCTGCATAGAACGAGCTCAATAGAGATCACCTATTATTAAGGCTTTGAAATGCATTTCAGTTTGCTTATGTTGTGATTAGAGGGAAGGCCTTTCTGACCCAGAACTTTTTGGTGTTTTCTTTGTGTGTGTGTGTGTGTGTTAATTTTAATTTTCCATAGATCTCATTAGAGTCATGAGTAATAGTAATAGGATATGGCAAAATTCTTTTACAAGGCTATTATTGTGGAGCTGACTAATACTGGTTTCATAGACCTACAATATAAGGCTTTTTACTATAGGAATGAGTTCCTCTGTTTATATGATTTGACCTGAATTATATCTAAGTTATGTAGTAATCATAGTAATTATGAGTAGATTTTACTATAAAGTGAGGACAGTAAATCTTCCTTCAGAGACTTACAGTGAGCTCAAATGAGAGAATAAGTGTTTAATAAATGTTTATTTATTCATTTATTCAACAGGCAGTCTGCTGATTAAAATAACCTAGGGGAAATTTATATTAGGGTCTCCATATGTTACGTAAGCAATTCCAATTTTGCCTAGAAAGCAGGAAAGGCAGGGTCTGCTGTTTCTAATCATAGAGATCCAATCGAGAGAAGACATTAAATAAATCTGAAGTGAAGGATTGAGAGGGGTGTGTGTGTGAAAGAGAGAGAGAGAGAGAGAGAGGGAGAGGGAGAGGGAGAGGGAGAGAGAGATAGGTAGGCAAAGAGGGGAGAGATCGTGTTAGAGTTCAGAAGCTGGTGCCACACTGATGTGTTTTGCCCCACACAGCATGCTTTGAAGCTTGAGACAACGTTTTGGAAATTTGCAGGTTTTTCATAGAAATCCAATTTTCAGCCTCTTTTGAAAACTTGGCAGAGCCAGCAGCGCTGGGCCCACCTCCCCACATGGCAGCAGTGTGCTGTTGTCGGTGGCGGCTGTCTGCCTTCCCCAGGCACGTGCTCATCAGTCTGCCACCGTTCCTAGCGCTCAGCCACTGTGTCCCCATATGCATATACACCTGTCCACCTCCCTCAGGTGTCTTACCTCCGGGTCTCTGCAGGCATTTGGATTAGAAACTGTTCACCAGTCCCCAACCGTCTTTGATTTTTTAATTCAAAACTGAGTCGAAAGTGGCCCATGTTTTATGGCTCTGTACCAAGAAGCAGTAGAAGGCAGAGATTAAGATCCTGTCTGCACCACATTTTAGCCATGACACGAGCAAGTTGCCGCTGATCTCTGCCTGTTTTTCTCATCTGTAAAACAGAGGAAGCCTGTAGGTCCTGTGGGAATTAAGTGAGCTCAAATGTGTAGACATTTAGATTTGGCATATAGTAGGTGCACAGTAAGCACCAGCCGTAGTAATCCACCTGTGGTGGGATTCATTTCAACTGAGTGCCTCAGTAGGGTTGCTGTGTAATTAATCAAGGCCCACTATTGCTGCCCCTGAGTTTCTGATCACCACCAGCCACCCCTGGGGTCTTCAACCTTGCTTATACGCGAGAATCACCTGGGAGATTTAAAAAGTATAAACACCCCCCAAGATTTCAGTTTAATGGGCTCAGAGCAGAGCCTGGGCATGGACCATGTGAACAGCTCCCCAGGTGATGAACGTCTAGCCAGGGTTGAGGACCCCTGAACTAACCAACCAGCACAACCACTCTGGGGTGATATCATTTCAACCCCAAATAATGACACAGGATGCTGGGCACGGGCAGTGTATTGACAATAATTGGTTGGCCTTTTAAAAGCTGAAAATTAGCTCCTGGACTTCAGTAATTGACTCTTAACTCCTTCAGGTTGGAAACCAGAGACTCTTGGAAGCAGCCTACCCAGACAGGAGAGGGGGTGCAGCCTTTCCCCTCCCACTTCCTGTACCAGGGCGGGGAGCGGGGGTGGGGCGGGCACCGTCTTCACCCTCACCCTTTGCTGTCATCAGGGCTTCTCCCGGGCTTGTGACCTGGGGCAGGCCACTTAACCTCACTGTGCTCAAGATGCCCCTCCATGTTGTGAAACGGACAATTGTGCATGACCCAGTACTTCACTGATGTTATGCTTTATTGTGCACGAAGCACTCTCTCTGATATCATCTGTCTATAGGGCAGGCCGGAAAAGCTGCTCCTCCCACCGATCGGACAGAAGTGGAAACTGAGTCACAGAGGGTGCAAGGGACTAGCAAGTGCAAGTGTCAGCACTGCTGACAGCTGGACCATATGACGCCTCTTGAGGCCCAGGGCAGTGCTGAGAGCGGTGAGGTCTTTATGTACTGGCTCTCCCAATGCTGAAGAGGTGCCTCGGCCACAGCCAGAGCTGCCCGGGGCCCTCCACCCGCAGGAGGGGTCCTTTGGTGCTGATGAGCACACTGCCTCCATGATTCCTGAAAACTTGTGCTGCCAATGGCATTTTTTCCCCCAAAGATTTATGATCCAGCATTTTGACCTTAGACTAGGCACGGGGGCAAAAAACAGAGCCACGTGCAGTGACGCTTTCCGGGGCCTGAAGTGTGTGCTCCACATGCAGAGTGCTGCCCTTGGTAATGGCCTAGAATTAGGCATCGTTTTCTAATCTGCAGTCATCTGGCCCTACTTGTTAACCCAGCCGTCCCCTCTAGAGCATGCAACACAGCTGTATTTGGGAGGAAACAAAGTGGGAGACCCTAGCTCCAGGAAACATTCCTGAAATGTGCTGTATGAGTTCTCCCTCGTAGGGGAGAGAAAACCTCAAGTCATAACTTACGGGTTTTAATGGACCTTAAGAGAGAAATCAAATTAAAGTGAGCTGCTTTCTGACATTGATAGGAAGAGAGAAATTTCATAGTCTAGGGTTTGAGTTGGCTAGACTACTAGATCATAGTTAGAGAGACACACTTGGGCACCATGGCTACTCAGATACTTGTTGACAGGTGAAAAAATATATACAAAAGAAGAGAGAAGAGCACGAGTGGTTTCAATATGACGTGGGTACACTCCATAAGGCAATCGTAAATACTCCCTCATTTAAAAATCCATATCGACTTCTAATGACAAAAGTAGTGCCTGCTTAGTATAAATAATTAAAACAGTGTGTAGATAGTTAAAGTGTGAAAATCCTCTGATCTCAGCTTCTACCCCAGAGATAACCACTATTCATCAACGCGTAATATTTAAAATTCAGTCCTGACTCAAAAATGGATGTGTTTCAGCAGAGTTGGTCAAGGTAATTTAGGTACTGAATTCTGAGCAGGAGCACAACATTGCTCTTGTAAACTAATTAGATCGCATCTATCATATTGAATCCCAGATTGGGTGCTCCGGTTTAAAGGGGGAAATTGATAAACTGTTTACTGGCAGGGAGACAACTAGAATGTTGTGAGCTCTTGAAAGCATCAGGAGGAATTAATTATGAGGCAATTGCAAGCGCTTATTGGATGATGAGGGTGGGCATGGGTAAAGATTGTGCAGAGTAGCTACATTCAAATGGATGAAGTTCTGTCAAGGAAAAAGGGAGTAACCTTCTTCTGAGCTGTCATTCATTTGTCTCAGCTTGTGTGTGATTCCTGACATTTCATTCATGCGTGCATTCATTCATTCTACCAGCACTAACAGTGCAAGTGTGTCAGGGATTAGGGATGTGCAGAGTTGAGCAGAGCATGGTCCCTGCTGTCCAGGAGCTCAGAGCCAAGTGGGTGGAGAAAGAGATGGAAACAAATAATTGAAAATCCACTTGTAAAATATTTCCATTGACTCATGGAGTGCTGTGCAGAAAACAGCGACCTGGGACCAATCGGGTAGAAGTTATAAAGGAGATAAACTTGATTTGATAAGATAAGGACCTGTTGAATAAACAAAACTGTCCAAAAATGAAACAGAAGGTCTTGTGTTGGTGAAGCAGCTGCCTCAACCACCTGCCAGGGATGATTTTTCTAAGGACTTCCAAGTAAAGTAGGGTGAGATAGAGACGAAGAGTCTTGAACTCTAAAACTGAAATAGTAAGAAAAATAATTCTATAAAGCAAATGCTCCTTTGCCCATTTTCTGTTATGAAATAAGAAATCTGTTCCTACCTAGGGGCCACCTCTTTGAATATGCTGAACTGGAATTGGGAGCCTTTGAGACGTTAGGAAAAATGGCGGCACACACACATGGTGCCATGGGAGAGCAGTGAGGAGTTCATGGATGGACAGTTGGCGTTCCCACTTGGTGCCCACTCATCAGGAAAAAGTTTTGAGCCTTTACCTGGTTCACAGAAATTCTGTAGAGTGCAGTCTCTACCGAGAGTTCTTGCAGATGTTAAAGAAAACCAATCGCAGAGTGTAAGCTCAGATCAATATGCTAACGAGTTCAAGGTGATGGACTGTGAATCGGGCGTGCACATGTTTGGGGAAACACAGAGTGAGACTGACGGGTCAAAGACTCTTGACGATGAGTGACATCTAAAGCACCCTTGAGGAAGTGACAGATTCAGGTCGTGAGAAGAGAAACTTTCCCAGCAGAAAAAATGACCTTAACCAAAAAAGGTTGAAATAAACCAGAAACATGCAGGAGGCACTAAGAGAACCAGAGGGACCAGGGTGGTAATGTAATGATAAGTAAGAGACAGGAAAAAGATGGCAGGAGCTGGCCCAGGTGCTCAGAGATTATGATTGCCAAATGTAGTGATTTGGATACAACTCAAAAAATCAACTGTGAAATGGGGTAGTTTCTTTCACTGTAACGGAGGAGGATGGCCTAAAGGAAGAAATGGCCTTTTCAAGTGGAAAGGCCACTGAAAAGCTGAACTAGGATGGATGGCGGTGGCTCGACCTCCGAAGGTGCCTGTGGGAGAGCCCTGCCCGGTGATGGGCTTCTCTGGGCCAGTGCTGCAGCGGCTCAGCTGGGCCTGCACCTTCCCTCCTGCCCTCCCTCACCTTGTTGGCTCCTGACTAATTAATTAGCAAGGGAAGCTCTAATGCAGGGCCTACCTTCAAAGGTCAAAAAGTATGTGCTCATTACAAACACACACATATAGGCACACACACACACACACCCCTAACAGTTACATGATATTATATATTATACCATGAAACATAGTAATAAACTACCACCTGGCCCAACAAGTTCCAGTACTGTTGGACACTCGTGTACTCGTCTGCAACCCTGTCCCCAAAGAGTTACATCATCCCCAGCTGGACTGTTTCCCTTACATTTTCTCTGCGGCTTTATCATATTTAATTTTGCTTATCTTGGAAATGTATAAGTGTGGTGGCATCTAGCATGCATTTTGCACTGTGGTCTTTCATTCAACCATTGCCTTTCTGAGATTGTGCTGCCGCCTGCCTGTTGCTGTGGTGGGTTCATTTTCACTGCTTTCTGGTGTTACACTGTAGAAACATATTACAGTGGATGTTTGCTTTGTTTCTGCTTCTTGCTGTTCTGAACACTGCTAACCTAAGTATGTATGTTCACTTTGGCCTGAGTGCAGATTTCTCTAACATACTAGTTCTCAAAACATTTTGGTCCCAGGATCCCTAAATGTTATTGAGGATCCCAAAGAGCTTTTGTGTATATTCCTTATATCTGTACATTTAAGAGGTTCAAACTGAATTAGGTATTTTTTTTAGGATTTATTTTATTTATTTGAAAGACAGAGTTACAGAGAGAGGTAGAGTCAGAGAGAGAGGTCTTCCATCCTCTGGTTCACTCTCTATATGGCCGCACTGGCCAGAACTGCACCAATCCGAAGCTAGGAGCCAGGGTCTCCCACGCGGGTGCAGGGGCCCAAGGACTTGGGCCATCTTCTACTGCTATCCCAGGCCACAGCAGAGAGCTGGATCGGAAGAGGAGCAGCTGGAACTTGAACCGGTGCCCATATGGGATGCCGGCGCTTCAGGCCAGCTTTATTTATTTATTTGAGAGGTGGAGTTACAGACAAAGAGAAGGAGAGAGAGAGGAAAAGGTCTTCCATCTGCTGGTTCACTCCCCAAATGGCTGCAAAGGCCAGAACTGGGTGGGTCCAAAGCCAGGATCCAGGAGCTTCCTCCAGGTCTCACAAGTGAGTGCAGGGGTCCAAGCACTTGGGCTGTCTTCCACTGCTTTCCCAGGCCATCAGCAGGGAGCTGGACTGGAAGAGGAGGAGCTGGCACATGAACTGGCACTCATATGGGCTACCAGCACTGCAGACAGAGACTTAACCTACTACGTCATTGCGCTGGCCCCTGAATTAAATATTTTTATCCTTAGAAAATGATTCTGACCCATTACATGCTAACTACAAATAGCACATTTTTTAATGAAAAATATATTTTCCCAAAAACACACTTAATGAGAAGGGTGGCATATTTTATATTGTTGCCAACCTGTAATGCCTGGCTTAGTAGGAGACTAGATTTTCAATTCTACAGCTGTATCAAGTCTTTGGCAGCATATTTTGATAGATTGTATGAAGAAAATCTAACTTCACAGACATATAATAGCATTTTCCAGATAACTGCAGACATTCCTTGATACTACACCAAGACTCAAAAAAGAGGTAGTTTCTTGAGGGTTAGTTGCAATGTTCAATCAAAATATGGCAGTGAACTTTTTGTAGTCTGTTAAATTAAGATTTGGTTTGTCTTGCATCTTGAATGGGTCATCAGCCATGTTAACAGCAGACACTGAACATTTGAAACTACTGGTTCACTGAGTTAAGTAGATCTCCCAAACATTGACACATTTCATTACACAGTATAAGAAATTTCATTCATATTAGTCAGTGCCAATCTTACTTAAAAAAGTCTTCAGGTAGTGTATTGCTGTCAAGTTCACAGTCTAGGATACAAGTTTTCCAGAGTTTTAATTCCAACATGAAAACTTGCATTTTGTCATTGACTAAAAAATGCTGGTATTATTTTTCCCCCGAAAGTATCAGCTTTAGCACATTCTTGTCTAGGAAATACTGTGAGATACTCATATGTGAACGGTCACAGTTTGTCAGTTAACTGTTCAGTTAGAAACGTTGTTCCGCAAAAACAATGTCCAGTTCAGTTCCCAATTCAAATGTTCACAGCCATCATACTTCAATAATGACAGAAGTGCTTAAAGCATATGTTTCATCCATCTGATTTTTGGAAGATTTATTTATTTATTTGAAAGGCAGAATTAGAGAGAGAGGTGTTCTAGCCTCTGGGTCACTCTCCAAATGGCCTCAATGGTTGGAGCTGGGTCTGGCCGAAGCAGGAGTCAGGAACTTCTTCCGGGTCTCCCAAGTGGGTGCAGGAGCCCAAGCACTTGGACCATCTTCCACTGCTTTCCCAGGCACATTAGCAGGGAGCTGTATCAGAAGTGGAGCAGCCTGGACTGAAACCTGTGTCCATATGGGATGCTGACACTGCAGGTGGCAGCTTAACCTGCTGTGCCATGGTGCTGGCACCTACATATAATTTTTAAAAGATTTATTTATTTAATTGAAAGTCACACATTCACACACACACACACACACAAACATGCACTGGGAGAGAGAAAAATTCATTTGTTTGTTCATTCCTTCCTCAAATGGCCAAACAGCTGGGGCTGGGCCAAGAAGCCAGGAGCCAGGAACTCCATCCTGGTCTCCCTCACGGCTGGTAGGGACTTAAGTACTTGAGCCATCATCTGCTGCTTCCCAGGCACATTGGCAGGGAGCTAGATTGGAAGTGGAGTAGCTGGGACTCAAAATGGCATTCTGATATGGGATATGGATTTCACAAGTAGAGGCTTAACCTGCTTTGCCAAAATGCTAGCCCCAAAAGATATTTACTTAAGGGTCAGTCTTAATAAAATTAAATTTTGCTACTTCATCAAAGACATTCTTAAGTGAGACTGGCAAGGTTTTTCTGTTTGTCATTATGTTTGTGTGTTGGTTTATTTTTAACCTTATGTGGTGTGAAGAATACCAGGGTTTCCTAGTAATGATTCTTTGTGTGAGTTGATGGTATTGCCTTGGATTGAGCTAAAGCGCCAATGGTTTTACCCATCAGTGCTTTTGTATTATGATCATAAATGTCAGAGAAGTGAAAGGGCAAGTGATTTCCTAGTATTGCTATGAAAACAGTTTTTAAATTATTTATTTATCTATTTTCATTTGAAAAGCAGACAGACAGGTCTTCTATATGCTGGTTCAATTCCCAAATACCCACACAAGAGCCAGGGCTAGGCCAGCCTCAAGCCAGGAGCTCAGAACTCCATCTCAAGCTCCTGTGTGGATGGTAGGTAGCCAAGTACTCGAACCATCACCTGCTGCTTTCCTAGGCCCATTAGCTTGAAGCTGGATCAGAAACGGGACAGCCAAGATTCAAACCAGCACTGCTGTATGGGTTGTGAACACCCAGAATAGAAACTTAACTGCTTGGGGCCAGTGCTGTGGTATAGTGGGTAAAGCCGCCACCTGTAGTGCTGGCATCCCATATGGGCGCTGGTTCTAATCCCGGCTGCTCCACTTCCAATCCAGCTCTCTGCTGTGGCCTGGGAAAGCAGTAGAAGATGGCCCAAGTCCTTGGGACCCTGCACATGAGTGAGAGATGCGGAGGAAGCTCCTGGCTTCAGATCAGTGCAGCTCTGGCGGTTGAAGCCAATTGGGGAGTGAAGCAGTGGAAGGAAGACCTTCCCGGTCCCCCCCACCCCGCCTCTCCTTCTCTGTGTAACTCTGACTTTCAAATAAATAATCTTTACAAAAAAGCAACAACAACAAAAAACTTAACTGCTGTGGCCCCATGAAACTAGTCTTGATCTTGAAGCCCTCTGAAAGGGTGTCAGGAAGCACACAAGGCACACTTGGAGAACTACCCCTCTACGCTGCCTACATAGGGATGGAGGGGTTGGTCTTGGTGCGTGTAGCTCTCCAGTTGTACTAGATGATACTGTAATGCAGCACTCTGCGAATCTGTTCACTGAAGAATGCTAAAGACCAAGAACCCTTTCCTCACAAGGATTCTCACAGTTTCTCTATAAGTACCTTTGAATTCTCTTGCTCTATCTACAAATTTGGATGAAAATATGCATTTCAAATACGTATTGGTTTTTGGAATAAAAGTAATGATTTAATTACCATCTTGAGTTAAGGTACCTTTCTTCCCCTTCAATGTGTATAAAACATTATTGGTCTGCAATGATGCTCCATGTTTGTCTTACGACTTCCTGGTAGCCCTGTAGGAGAACTCCACTGGGGACCCTGGTCCAGTGTGAGCTCCCTTGGAGATTTGCCCAGTTACATACAAGAGATGGCTAAGATTTTTGGTGTGAGCTAGGAGTATTTCTGGATTTCTAGTGTTTTCTTTCTGGGTTCCTGTCTTCACCATCCATTAACCCACTCACCCAAGACAGGAACCTGGCTGTAATCCAAATGCCACCCTCTTCTTTTCCTCCCCCATTGCATTGATCATGAAGTCTTCTTGATTCCACTCCAAAATATCTCCAGAATTCATCCTGCCCACTTCCTGCCAGTGCTTCTGTTTTTGCTCTTATTTTCTCCCATACGGAACTGAAGTAGTTGCCAACCGACATCTCTTGTGGCCTTCGTCTCACCTCTCCCCTTCCCCACCCCAGCCTCTATAATCCAGTCTTCACAGGGCTACCAGACTTTCTAAAACACCCACCTAATCCAGATAATCCTTATTTAAGATCTTTCAGGCATTCCCTGAAAGGATAAAGTTTGGACTTCTAGACTTTGCTTCTTAGCCAAGTCTGGAAACTGCTTCATCATCTGAGCCCCCATTCCTTTGCCCTCCTGTGTATCCCTGGCTTCATTCGTTTATCTGTTTAATCTTCATGCAGTCACCTGTTCTGCAAACCATACCTCATCACATTGGTGCATTCTTTTTCCTATTCTGGGATATTGTCAACCTGTCTAATTGACCTGATAGCCCCCTACTTGGCCTTCAACGCTAAGTTCTCTGAGAAGCTTTTTCTATTCTCCTTCCTCCTCTACCCTTGTCCCACTTTCTAGGAAAATTAGACATTCTCTTCCCAGGTTCCCAGAGCTCTAGCGTAGTGTCTTCTATACACATAATTGCTTACTTATTGATATCCTTATTGACTGTGAGCTTTTGAAGGTCATGGGCTATTTCTTGTTCACTTTCATATATTCTTGCAGATAACAGTACCTGGTATGTGGTCAATAAATGTCGTTGAGTAGATGAATGGAGGGAAAGTTAAGAACAAGTCACAGAATCAAAGACGTGGGAGGCGTTCCGTAAACATGGCTGAGTGGATGAATGAATGAAGTGAAAAACGGGTCAGAGAATCAAAGACATAGGAGTGTTCGCTAACAAAGAGGTTATGAATGGGTCACAGCATCCACACGTTTCAGATGTGGACAGGACTTTAGAGACCATCTCCTGCTGTCTGCCTCTTTCAGACAAGAGATAAGGTTGGCCTGAATTGTACATCTGGGCTGGCTAAGAGGGGACGAACAGTGCCATGGACATTCACATGCACATGGCCCAGCGATGCCTGGATAAAGTCCTGTGCTCCTGGAGGAGCCTTGCCGAGAAGAGGCCATGGCCTACACCACAAGGGGATACCACAGTGTAAGTGCAAGAGGGAACTTTTGCGGTTGGAAGTCTCTGGCACATTCCGCACTGTAGCTTCTCCCTCAGCCATTGGCTGGTGTTCTCATTCTGTTCTCAGACTGTGCCAAGACTGTAAGATTTTCCTGATGACGGGGCACATTCTGCATCTGGATTTCATGGTCACCACAACCAGAAGTTTCCTGTGCTGCTTGGTTGAGGTGATTATGATATAGAGCCGGGTGGAAATAGCGACAGTCCCAAGGTGAGCCCTATTCTTGAAAACACAATGTTCTCTCCTCTGAGATTTCTAGGTGTCTGGGAGGAAGGCAAAGGGGAAAGTGTTACACGCTAGGTGCCAGCTCCATACCAGGTGCTTTACTTTCACCATGCTGATTTACTTTGACAATGACCTCGTAAAATTGCAGCTGTTGGTATCCTAGTCTGTAAATGGGAGGAGGAGCTGGTAGATGTCTCGTTTAGATGGGCCCGATGCACAGAAGGATTGGATTCGAGTGGGAGTGCATCGTCCCAAAGCTGTGCCCTCTCTGTTCTGCCATGCTGGCTCATACTCTGTGAATGGCTTTTTTTTTTTTTTTTTTTTACTTGTTATACAGGCCTTCTTGAGGCCTTATATTATCAATCTGGTAAATTCTGAAAGTTGTATATATTTGATTTACTTGAAAGGAGGAGCATGTGTAGTTTTCACATCCAGTGCTGTCCATGCTGTTCAGTTTACAAATACTTGGCCATCTCTGCAGGCCCATCGTGTATGAGACAGGGAACAGGTGTTACCACCCTAGTTTAGGGGTGGGAAAGCTAAGTAATGTGACTCAGGGGACTCCATGCCTGGATTCCTAACACATTGTCTATGGGTTAGTATACGACAGGATGTCCAATTTTTGTTAAATAAATGCCAGCTCCAAATTCAGAGTGGAACTGGGCTTCCAAGTCTCAGTACGGTGTTCCTTTCACCGCTAACCCAGGCTGCATTCCCAGAGCCTTAGGCAGAGAGATGCTTCCCCTTGTAGTGTGCGGAGTCTCCTGAGTCTACTCTCCAGTGGATTTCCACAAATCCAAACATGAGCACAAGCCCCTGATCTTCTTGTTGTTGTTGCTTTTGTTTCTCTTCCTTTAAATACTCAATATAGGATTTTCAAATCACTTTCTATCTATCTGACAATCCCTGATAAAATGATTGAAAAGGGATCGATGATCCAATTCACAGAGGATTAGCACCAGGAGTATCCCTGAGATCATCTAACACAGTGTTTTTCAAAACTTTAAGAAAATTGGTGGCGTCTTCGTTGTTAGGGAGAGCTGCGCTATATTGAAGAGCTCAAGCAAGGCCTTGTTTGTGGGTGTTTGCTAGGAAGGGGGTGTGGTCGAGCCACAGACCCACAGCTTGCCCTAGAGGCCAAGGGTTCCTTGAGGTTTGGTTTGTAATCCACTGATCTAGTTTAATCCCTCATTGTATTGATTCAGGAAGGGGATTCAGGACTCACACAAGTGACTGGATTGAAAAGATAATGAGATGTATGGCTATAATCTGAATTTTCAATACTAGTCTAGAACACCATTCTGCTTTTATTAGAGCAGGAATCAGTGAATGACAGCTTTGAGCTAGGAATGGTGTAAGAATTGTAAAGGCGTACTTTAAAAAACCATCAGCAACCACCAGCACCACCAGAAAAGACCATGGGGCAGAAACTATATGTGGCGCATAGAGCCTGAAGTAGGATTAACTACGGCTGCTATTAATGTGGAACTACCAACCAACCAACAGAAAACCCCCAAATCAGGCTTTCTATATGTAACTTCAAAATATGTGGATTGAAGACAGCGTAGGGGTGGGCACTTGGCACAGAGGTTAAAAAGCCTTGTGGGATTCCTGAATCCCGCAACAGAGTGCCTAGGAGTTTGAGTCCCTGGTTCCACTTCCAAGGCCAGTAGTTGAGTTCCTGTCACCCACATGGGAGACCCAGATTGGGCTCTCAGCTCCTGGTTGTCTCCTGTCCCAGCCCTGGCTGTTGTGGACACTTGAGGAAGAGTGAACTAGCAGATGGGAACTGTGTTTCTTTGTCTCTCCGCTTTTCAAATAAATAAGCAAGAAATTTAAAAAAATAAACCAGAGCCTGATTAGTCTAGCATATGCGGGTACTTCAAAAAGTTCATGGAAAAATGGAATTAAAAGAAAATATATTTTAGTGCAAACATTTTTTGAAATCATATGTAGTTTTTGAACTTTTTATTATTAATATAAAGAAAACAGATTTCATGTATTTCACAGATATTATTCTAAGATGATAGCCATACTTTCCCCCTCCCTCAATCTCCCCTCCTTTCTTTTTTTTTCTTAAGTTTTTGTGATAGCATATTTTCAATTTACTTTATAATCACAGGGGTAATGCACCACTAACTATAGTGTTCATAAGTAAAAAGATAGACCATTGGTGCACAGGAGTATAGATAAGGGCTAAAAACAATAATCAAATCCTAACCTGCTCATTATTATATATTTTTGTATTCTACATTAACTACCACATATCAGAGATAACATGATTATTTGTGTTTTGGGGGCTGGTTTATTTCACTATGCATAGTGGTCTCTAGTTGCAAGTTTTTTCATAATACAGTTTTCCATGAACTTCTTGAAGACTCTTTGTATAAATGGATTTCACAAATTTTTGCACCAAAATGTTTACCTTTTCATTCCATTTTATGGGAACTTTTTGAAGTAGCTTTGTATTTTTTTTTTTTTTTGACAGGCAGAGTGGACAGTGAGAGAGAGAGATAGAGAGAAAGGTCTTCCTTTGCCATTGGTTCACCCTCCAATGGCCGCCACGGCTGGCGTACTGTGGCCGGCACATCGAGCTGATCCGAAGCTAGGAGCCAGGTGCCTCCTCCTGGTCTCCCGTGCGGGTGCAGGGCCCATTGATTTGGGCCATCCTCCACTGCCCTCCCGAGCTGGCCTGGAAGAGGGGTAACCGGGACAGAATTCGGCGCCCCGATCAGGACTAGAACCTAGGGTGCCGGCGCTGCAGATGGAGGATTAGCCTAGTGAGCCGCAGCGCCAGCCAGTAGCTTTGTATTTATATCAAAAAGCTTTTCAAATGAATGTCTTTAAATTACCCAATACATTTTCCTACTCCTTTTTGAAAAACCTCAATTTGGTCGCAGCTAAACTCTTACAGTGGGAGGAAGCTATTGCTTTTGGAGAACTGAAGCAGTGCTAAGCTCTGTAAGATGAAAAAGGAGAGTATGGTGGGAAAAATCACCAGGTTCCTAAAGTTGTAATTATGAAATGCATGAAGTTTGTATTCCTTAAATAAAAGGTTTCTGGGGGAAAAATACAATGGAAATAAATAAAAATTTAGGGAAAAAAAAAAAGGAGTGGTGTGCTGATTCACATACAAGTCAGGGCATTTTAGTGACTCCCGAAGGCTAAGACCAAGAGCAACTGACGGGGGAATAAGGTTAAGTGGGATTTTCATGGAATAGTATATGAATGGCGAGAGGGTTTTTTTTTTTTTTTAAAGATTTATTAATTTATCTGAGAGAGTTACAGAGAGAGAGAGCGAGAGAGAGAGAGAGAGAGAGAGAGAGGTCTTCCACCGCTGATTCACTCCCCAGATGGCCGCAAAGGCCAAAGCTTCTGAAGCCAGGAGCCAGGAGCTTCTTCCGGGTCTCCCATGCCAGTGCAGGGGCCCAAGGACTTGGGCCATCTTCTACTGCTTTCCCAGGCCACAGCAGAGAGCTGGATCAGAAGTGGACTCGAACTGGCACCCATATGGGATGCCGGCACTGCAGGCAGCGGCTTTACCCGCTACGCCACAGTGCCAGCCCTGAGGGTTGAGGTTTTTTAAAATTTTATTTTGTTTTATATTTACTTTTTCCTTCTCCCTTCTCTTCCCTTCCTGTTTAGTTTCTTTTCCTTCCTTCCTTCTTTTCTCTTTCTCTTTTCTTTTTTCTCTTTCTCTTTTGAGCATCTCTTTTGGAGTTGAGCCTTACCTAAAGCAGCAGTAAAGGCCATGTCTGAACCTCTTTAGGAAAAAAAAAAAATTATTCATTTTGAAAGGCAGAGAGATAGAGGCTGCAAGAGTCAGGGCTGGGCCAGGTTAAAACCAGGAACCTGGAACTCCATCTGGGTCTTCCACCCATGTGGGTGGCAGAGCCCAAGCACTTGGTTTATCTCCTTTATGCCTCTAGGTGCATTAGAAAGGAGCTGGATTAGAAGTGGAGCAGCTGGCACTGGAACCAGTGCTACCATATGGAATGCCAGAGTTGCGGGCAGCGGCTTCACCTGCTGTGCCACAGCTCTGGGCACACATTCCTGAATGGCAAGCTGAACACTTGATGCGTTTCCAGTAGCATCTGAGCTTTATTGGAAAATGGACTGAAATGTCTCCTCTGGAGATTCACTAATGGTGGCAGAGAACTAGAAAACAGCTCTGAGAGATCTACACAGCTGTGAGAGATCTACACAGCTCTGTCCATGAAAACCGTGAAAAACGGTTGGCTGAGAAATGCCCAAGAAGACAGCAAGGGTCACCCCCAGGATTCATCAAGAAGAATTGAGTGGAGAGAACCACCACATTCTGAGTTGTTAAGGGAATGTTAATTTAGCTCCAAGGTGTCCTGGTCCTTGGAATTACCTTAATTTATTGGGTGATTGTATGCATATAGTTTCTGTTAATTTTCATTCTGACCTTCCATTGTTGACTTCTTACGTGTATACTGGAAGGTGGCAGGGAAAATAAAAGGAGACAGTGAATAAAAATACATTTGACCAATGGCTAGCAGCCCTGGCACAAAGCCTGGCAGAAGTAAAGGTTACAATTGTTGGCCTACATCAGTGTTTCAAGTTTACTTTGAGTTAGGTTGCCCTTGTCTCGGCCTGTCCTTAGGTGTCATGGATTCTTGTGTGCAACCAGTAAAGACAGTCTTACAATCAGTGGCCCCAGAGTCCTGTGGTGAACATGTATGGGGGTCTGGGGGAGTTGTTTCCTCTGCAGTGTGTTTAAAATATGTGTTCAGATACTAAATGAGAAGCAATTTCATACCTTCTCCCTTGCTAAATATGTTTTTTTTTTTTTCACAGCCCCCTTTTTTCTTGGCACACACACACACACACAGGTTTGTGTGTGTGTGTGTGTGTGTGTAAGTAAATAAAGGACTTACTATGTGATGTTTTCCTTTGGCAGGCGGCCTTATTATGAGCATATGTTTCATTACAAGGTGCATGATGCCACGGCTCTAGGTATATGTGTCGACAAAGAAATATATCATGTTACGTGTAGCTGAGAGGTTGGGAAACAGCCATTTCTCTATCTATAGAGTGCAGTTCTTAGATTGTAGAGAGTACTCTGATGTTATTAGGGCTTTTTTTGGTTAAGTTCTTTTCTGACCTATTAAGGATTTCCTGATGATTTCAGTAGTTTGGTAATTTATCGCTCATCTTACAACAGGTATTGGTAATGTTACGATGAAAACATTTATACAAGAGGAAATAAAAGTCAGGGAAGCAGATAATCGACCGATTTATCAGCCTTAGCAGACAATTTTTCTGATAACGATGTGGTAGCCATGGTAAATTTACTTTTGATTGCTTGAGGGGACAGATTCTATATGCTTCTTGTACCACAGAGGTGCGTGAGAGGGTGAAAGAGCAAGTAATCAATCCGTGGGCTAACCAGCGCTGCTTTGGTCTAGAGATTGGCCTTTTGGCAAATAGATCCAAGCTATACTTGGAACTAACTATCCCTTTCTTATTAATTTGCTACAGTAAATGCAAGAATGAGTGTTTTTCCCCCCCCTTGGAGATTTCTAAGCAGCTTAAGTAGTAGAAGGCTTCTTTTGCTAATGTCTTCTAAAAAACTTTCATTTGGGCCGGCGCTGTGGCTCACTAGGCTAATCCTCCGCCTTGTGGCAACAGCACACCGGTTCTAGTCCCGGTCGGGGCACCGGATTCTGTCCCAGTTGCCCCTCTTCCAGGCCAGCTCTCTGCTGTGGCCCGGGAGTGCAGTGGAGGATGGCCCAGGTCCTTGGGCCCTGCACCCCATGGGAGACCAGGAGAAGCACCTGGCTCCTGCCATCGGATCAGCGCTTTCTCTCTGTCTCTCTGTCTCTCACTGTCCACTCTGCCTGTCAAAAAAACCCACAAAAAACCAAAAACAAAAAAAAAACCCTTTTACTTGAAAAACATTTGGCTAAAATCTAGAGAGGCAAATATAACTTGAGAGTCTTCTTGAGGTCTTTCTGGCTTCAGAGGACTTAACACCGACTAGTAGCGTGCTCAGTTTTGTGCTGTAATACTCAGTGTATGCAAAAAACCGTGTTCCTAAAAGAAGCAATTTAGAATCCAGAGGTGATAAAATGCAGACAAGGCTCAGGCCTTCCTCCAAACCTAAGCCTGTTAGTTTTCTGGGTTTTTGGTGACAAAATGGCACAAGTTGGAAGATTAAACAACAGAAGTTGCTGTGGTTTGAAAGTCTTCTCCAACGCTCATGTTGAAATGGAATTGCCATTGGAACAGTGTGAAAGTGTGGGCCCCTTCAGAGGGGATTAGGTCACGAAGGCCCTGCCCAAGAATGGATTAGGGCTGATAGCGGGGGAGGGGGTTCATCACCCAGGAGCAGGCTCCTCACGAAGGCTAAGCTTGCCTGATTTCCATTCTGCCTTGTTCAAGCTCCCTTGCCCTTCCACCACATTCCGAAGCAGCAAGATGCCTGCACGTATGCAGCCCTAGGGTCTTGGACTTCCCAACCTCCAGAACCATGAACCAAATGAGCTGCTGTTGCTTCTAATTTCCCTGAGCTGTGGTAATGGGTAACTGCGTACGAAAACAGAAAAGTTGGACCTGAGGGGTGGAGGTGTTATTACAACAAATACCTGCAAACAGAGAAGCAGCTTGGGAACCAGGTAATGGGTGGAGGAACTGGGGAACAATGAATGTGTGGTCTCTCTGCTGTCCAGACTACAAGTCTGAGAACAAGGTGTGAGCCTGGTGGTTCCCAACTTCTTCATTGACTGCGGCTATACGACTCTGGTCTTCGCAGGTGTTCTCCTCGTCTGTGTGTCTGTCTCTGTCCAAATTTCCCCTCTTGATAAGGACACCCTGGTTCCAAATTCTAGTGCACCCTAATGACCTCATCTTACTCATTCCCAAGGCCTGATTTCTAAATGAGGTCACCTTCACATGTGTTAGGGGATTGGAACTTGACATATTTTGGGGTGGGAGGAGGGAACCCAGTTCAACCCATGGCTCTGGTTATCACGCCTAGTTTTCACACAGTCTTAATAAGCTGGTGATCATTCGTTTAGCTCATGGCAGAAAAAGAACTACACATTTAGAAGCAAAAGTCTGTGCTTAGGGCATAGTAGAGAACAAAAAGTAGTCAAAAGGACTAACAAGGTAGGAATAGTAACTTAAAATACACAGTTGCTTGGGACCGTTTAATGTGGGGATATACTGTTGAGAAATCCCATAGCTTCTGAGACAGATCTGGGTTGACAGACACCATAATGGTGTCAATGTTTGGTTGAGGGTGTGTGCATTTTAAAATCCTGCCAAAATAAAAATTTAAAAATTGGAGTACCTTATGGTACTTTGGTAATTTTTGGTTTCCTGAAAAGTTATTGATATTATTATTATTATTTTGTTGAGCTGTTCCTTTTCTTTTAGATGTTCTGAAGATTTGGGTTTTGACTTGGCTTTTGTCACCCATTAGGTGTGCATATTGTATAAGCTGTTAACTGTTTGGAAACTTGGTTTTCTACGAGGTTTACTGACAAATATGAAGACATCTCACTTAGTACCAGTTTTTCAGTGCTCTGTGCATGATTGTTCATTCAGTCAACGGAAGTTTATTAGGTGCCTAATATGTGGCAGGGTTTATTCTAAGATTCATTCATTTGCTTAATGACGCTTGAAAGGCACCATGATTTAGTTGTACAAGTCCAGGGCATCAGATTGGGACATCTGAACTCAAGTCAGTGCCTATGTCTGGATGTCAACTGTGGGATCTCGGGCAAATCACTGGCTTTCTCTACACCTTTGCCTAGAAGACAAGGTTCTAGATCTGCAAGGTTCTTCAGCTCTAAAACTATTCATGGGGCAGGCTTTTTGTGTTTAAGAGGCCATTTGGGATGCTTGCATCCCCTATCAGAGTACCTGGCTTTGTGTCCCACTCTGCTACCAATTCCAGCTTCCTGCTAATGTGCACCCTGTGATGCTGCAGGTCATGGCTATTGTTCGTGGCTCCCTACCACTCATGTGGGAGACCCAGATTGAATTCCAGGCTCCCTGGCTTTGGCCTGGCTTAGCTCCAGCTATTGTCAGCATTGAGAGAATGAATCAGAAGATGGAAGGTCAGTCTGTCTGTCTGACTCTGACTCTTTGTTTCCTCATGTTTCTAATAAAAAAAGAAGTAAAAGTTTTTTTATAAGATTTATTAATTTTATTTGAAAGGCAGATTTACAGAGACGCAGAGGCAGAGAGAGAGAGAGAGAGAGAGAGAGAGAGGTCTTCCATCCACTGGTTTACTCCGTATATGGCTGCAATGGCTGTAGCTATGCTGATCCGGAACCAGGAGCCAGGAGCTTCTTCTGGGTCTCCCACGCTGGTGCAGGGGCCCATGAACTTGATCCATCTTCTGCTGCTTTCCCAGGCCAAAGCAGAGAGCTGGATGAGAAGAGGAGCAGCTGGGACCCGAACTGGTGCCCATATGGGATGCTGGCACTGCAAGTGGCAGCTTTACACCCTACGCCACAGCGCCGGCCCCAGTAAAAGTTTTAAAAGAAAAAATTCATATGACAAAATTCAAATGCAACAAATAGCTTTTGGTATCCTGCAAACCTATTGTATGAGCTGGCCAGTTACTTCATCCTCTGGCTGTTAACATTTCTCTCTGAAACTGGGGGTAAGAGAACTGGTACTATCTGTTTTCTCATTAATAGTAACAGCAGTGCTAGCCAACCTTACCGAGTCTTTGGCACTGTAGTTGGTGTTTTCATATGTTCTTTCTTCTCCAAATAGGGTACATGTTTCTCCAAAGCAGATGGGTATCTAGAGAAACGTGTTGCATCTTTCCAGAGAATAAATTTTCCTTGATCTTTTGGGGGAAACATCAGTATTAAGTTTGAGACAGGCATAGCTGTGTATGGAGTACAGTGCAGAATCCACTTGAAATGTTAAGCTAAAGTTCAAAGCTATTTGGGCCTCTTAGAGGGGCTGCAGCTTTAGTCTCAATTTCTCCCAGGGAGCTATCCTTTTTCTTGGCCATTAAGGAAGCAGGTGGAAAAATCTGTAAAGCAGACTCTGGTCCCTGAACCATGGTTGTCTCACATGAGGAAAAAGTGTTTAAATTTGTAATTTTGAAAATAGCTCTCATTTCCATCGCTAAGAGCTTCTACCTTTTGGATTGTCAAGGTCATTCTTCCTTTTCATTCATGCATTTGACAGTAATTGAGTGTCTACTCTGTGCTCAGTATCATTCTAAGTGCTAAGGATATAAATACAAAGACAAAGTCCTCTCTCTATCTAAGGGACCTCTATCCTAATAAACAGTGATGTTGGAGAGGAGAAGGGAATGATGTTTGAGGAAGTAATGGAATCAGTCACATGGCTGCTTTTTAGGGGAAAAGATTTCAGGCAAAGGAAGAGCAATTGCTAAGGCCCTGAGGCTGGAGTGTCCAGTGGGAATTGTGGGAGATTGCGCTGGGCCTAGAGGTCATGTTAAGAGGTTTAGATTTTATTCTGAGAAACATGGAAGGCCATTGTGAAGCTTGGGGGTGGGAAGGGGATGGAATATTTTTGAAAGCTTATTCTGGCTGCTGGTTGAGAGTAGTAGGACAAGGAGCCTCTTGGAAGGCTACTGTTATAGTCCAGGTTGTGCTGTGTGGATTATGATGGTAATAGTTAACATGGTGAAATGTGGCAAGATTTGTATGTGTGTCTGTGTGTGTGTTCTTTAAGATTTATTTATTTATTTGACAGGCATAGTGGACAGTGAGAGAGAGAGACAGAGAAAGGTCTTCCTTTGCCGTTGGTTCATCCTCCAATGGCCGCCGCGGCTGGCGCGCTGCGGCTGGCACACCGTGCTGATCCGAAGGCAGGAGCCAGGTACTTATCCTGGTCTCCCATGGGGTGCAGGACCCAAGTACTTGGGCCATCCTCCACTGCACTCCCTGGCCACAGCAGAGAGCTGGCCTGGAAGGGGGGCAACTGGGACAGAATCCGGCGCCCTGACTGGGACTAGAACCCTGACCAGGACTAGAACCCGGTGTGCCGGTGCCGCTAGGCGGAGGATTAGCCTAGTGAGCCGCGGCGCCGGCCCTAAGATTTATTTTTAAAGGCAAAGTTACAGAGAGAGAGAGAGAGAGAGGAAAACAAACAGATCTTCCATCTGCTGGTTCACTCACTAAATGGCTGCAACAGCTGGGGCTGGGCCAGGCTGAAGCCAGGAACCAGGAGCTTCTTCCAGGTCTTTCCACGTGGGTGCAGAGGCCCAAGCACTTGGGCCATCTGCTGCTGCTTTACCAGGTGCATTAGCAAGTAGCTGGATAGGAAGTGGAGCAGCCAGGACTCAAACCAGCACCCAACGGGATGCTAGCGATTACAGGTGGTGGCTTTACCCACTAGGACAAAGCGCCACCCTGGGATGTGTTTTGAAGGTAGAATTTACAGAATCCGTACAGGTGAAGTGTTGGAGAAAGAGGAGAGTCTGGGGTGGCTACATGGGTTTTGGTCTTGGCAGTTGGAATTTATGTTAGGAAGAGCAAGTGGGTGGGAGTATGTTCTTTCCCAGCCACTGAGAGATGTGGCCAAGCACTACATAGAATACCAAACTGGCTTAGAGACTGTTTGTAACACACTCTGAAGGCAAGAAGTGATGTGTCCATTTCTGTTCCCTTTGTTTTACTTGAAAGGCATTTAAAATGATATGGGAGAATATTGTTGTGTGTACTGACTCCTTCTGAGCCAGGAGCCCACCCTGCTCTCTCGGACTGCTGGCTGTTAATCCTCCCGGACTTCCTCTCGCTTCTCCCTCAACCCTCTGTGCCTTTTCCCCAGCTGGACTGGTGACAGGAACCTGGTTGTCATCTCCACCCAGGCAGTTTTACATAACTAGCAGTTCTTGAATTTTCTTCTTGGCTTGGGGGCCTTAGGCGTTGATGTTGCTATACCTGTAATCTCTCCGGATTGGTGTCCGGAGAGCTGACCGCCACAGCACAGTTGCCTGGGGACAGCCAAGACTGGGAACCCCGGCTCCTAGTTCCAGGCAGACCTGGTGTGGCGACCGTGCAGAGGCTTTCGGGCTATAAAGGGAACATTGAGATATTGGCAGGTAAACCTGGCCTAAACGCCGATGTATTTTGTGCTTAACATCGTAAAATTGGTTCAGAACAGCTTGATATGCAGCAGAAAAAAACCTTTATGAAACATTATAGAGGCCAATGCTTTCGTCTTCCTGATACCTCTTTCCTCGCCTTTCTTCTGTGACCCACATTGAGTCAACTGTAGAACCCGCCCTCTGGCTTCAGGGATAGGCCCAGGGAGGGGAGCGTGACCTCCAACCGGCCAATCAGAGGGGGAAAGACCTTGCTCTAGGGGAAAGTCATTGAAAGTGAAAACCCAGAACCGGTTACAGCCAGGTTTAGCCTCCTGGGAAACGTGGCCCAGAGGAAAAGACTAGAGGCAAATGAGAGAGCGCCCTAGTGGTGCCCTCCATGTCCTATCTGATGCTAGCTCCATTGTGCCCCTTGCTTTGTTAGCTACAGGAACACAGACTCCCCCACCTCCTCACGCAGCCCAGCTGCTCTGCTGTCATTTACCATCACAGGAGCCCGAATACCCTTCCTATGGGTAGAGCACTGGGCAGGAACACGATAATGGCAGTCATAGTTGGGCCTCAAGGGATTTGTAATCTAACGCTTTGGTTTCGAAACTAGTGAGTGAGGTAAGAGAATTGATGAAATCCATCTTGAACAAATCAATAGGTGGTGTGTTTTTAAAATGTGAAGAAGAATCTAAATAAACCTTTTTCTCCCCACCTTAGAGTTAATGTAGTCATCAGCTGAGTGTTAGCTTTCTCATGATTGGGATAGTCCTCTTTTGATAGACTGCTTACAAATGAATTCCCATCGACTTTTGTTAAAATCTTCTTCATCCTTCAAGGTCTATTTCCAAAGCCATCAGCACCATTGGAATTAATCTTTTTTTTTTTTTTTTTTTTTTTTTTTGACAGGCAGAGTGGACAGTGAGAGACAGAGAGAAAGGTCTTACTTTGCTGTTGGTTCACCCTCCAATGGCCTCCGCGCCCAGCGCGCTGCGGCCGGTGCACCGCGCTGATCCGATGGCAGGAGCCAGGTGCTTCTCCTGGTCTCCCATGGGGTGCAGGGCCCAAGCACTTGGGCCATCCTCCACTGCACTCCCTGGCCACAGCAGAGAGCTGGCCTGGAAGAGGGGCAACCGGGACAGAATCCGGCGCCCTGACCGGGACTAGAACCGGGTGTGCCGGCGCCTCAAGGCGGAAGATTAGCCTAGTGAGCCGCGGCACCGATGGAATTAATCTTACCCTCTGTGTTCACGCAGCCTCTGCTGTGTTCCTCCGTGGTGCCAGCCCCCGTGCTTCGAGTGCTTGTGCAATGCTTTTCTCCCCTGTGGATTATTAGCTGTGGGGTTGTCTGAGCTCCCTGTTGCAGAGAACATTTCCTTGCACATAATAAATGCTCAGTAAGTGCTTGTTGAATTCAGCCAATTAGCATCAGTTTTGCTAACAGCTTTTCTAGACAGTTCCTTACACCTGACGAACCACTTTGCTTTAATACTGCATATAAAAGCTGATTGGATGGTTTATGATAGGTATGAGATATACAGTTGATGATACTGACAGAGATGTGTGGCCTTAAAAGACAGGCATGGATATTTAGCTATAGAAGTGTGTTAGGTCGAGAGGGGGAATGTGGAAAAATTTTAGTTGAAAATGAAGGGTAGGTGGTCAGGACCAGATGAACACATCCGTCTTTGAAGTCATTGACCATTGACATTGACTGTTAGAAGGTTGATCATGAGTTAACCCCATGCCAGATAAGTCCTAAGAGACTGAGCCCTGTTCTCTTTAACGCCTGCTGGCTGGATTCATGCGGACCACTATGGGACTAGTTTGTAGGCAGAAGTAGAAATGGTACACTTACTCCAAGCCCAGCCAAAAGCTGCGGGAATTAATAGGTGTCTCTTTCTTACATCTTTTCTTTCTGCTCCTGATCTTTCTGATCAAGGATGTTTTGAGTTAAATATTGGTCCAATTAAGTGCATCTGATTAAAACTGTCAAACTGGAAAGGAAGCGAGTTGAAAAGGTGTTCTCTTCTGAGGATGCGGCGAGAGTTGTGGGTATTGAGTTACTGAGTTGCTGCTTGAGAACTGAATTATAAATAAATGTGTTAGGTATTCGAATTTTGTTTTGTTTTCCCCTAAGGAGAAATGTTTCTGCCACATGGCAACAAAAATTATTCAGCATATTTTCATCCTGTAATTGTACCGTTTTTATTCTTAATTCTTTGAGTTTCTGAATCCAAGGGAGCACACACACGCAAACACAAACTGTTGTGTAAAATTGACAAGAATGAGTGTGAACCAGGCAGAGGTGGTGGTGGTAAAATTAGCAATGGAAATGGCTTCTGTTTCTGGAGGTTAAACATGATGTATTTATAAGACGTTATTTACAGTGGCCACTTAGAGGCTTCCCCGGATGCCTTCGTTAAGAAAGCTGTGAAATCCGCAGGAAGCATGTGCAGGATCGCACAGTGCTCTGTGATTCTGGGCGATGACTCCATGCTGCTTGACAGACAGGAAAATGGAGGGGTCTTGCTGCCGGGGACTTCCCAGATTGTGACACAGAGAGACAAAAGTCAAGGCTTGCCTGTCCTGGAGTTGGTGGCGGGCAGCAGGTTGACCCTGTGCATTGCGGCACAGCGTTGCTCTGAGCTGTCCCAGCCGCAGGGAATTCCATGCTGGGGAAGGTGCTGGTTGTCCCACAGACCCCGTTGGAAGTGACCTCATCATTCAGTGGTCCTAGGCAGCTTTCAAGGTCACCTCCTTGACGACACTGAAAGTGAAAACAGAAGCACAGCAGGCAAATAATAAGTAGTAATAATAACAAAATAATATTTGTGGGAGAAAATCCTGGCAGTCTGTGAACTGGAAACGCATTTGTTTGAGCCTGTTGTTCTTCCCCGACCCCTCCACATCCCTCAAAGCCTCCTCTACTCCTCAGTTGATCTCAAGTGATGCCAGAATAATTTCAGATATGTTTCTCCCCAACTTTCTGCCCTCGCTCTTTCAATGGCGTGCGTTCAAATTATTTAATGGCTTGTTACTTTAATGACCTCAATTTCAGTAGCAGCATCTTTGGAAGAGCTATTGACAGAGCATTATGAATTTATCAAAATATTCCTTATGTCTCTGAGTTTTCTTGGAGTCCAGAGGAGTGTGTGTCTTAGTGATCGTGTTTGCAGAGAATGCACGCATGGGTGATTGAGAAATATCTAGGTGCTTTTGGGACACAAAGAGTTCTGATTAAGAAATGCTTTCCCTCATTTGTTTGTTTGGGCTTGGGTTTTTGTAAGGTTGGAAATGTTGCCTTAAATGTAGATAGGAGCGTTTCCTATCATTCAAGAATGCTCAGCCCTCCTTGTCACTGCTTGATAGGATTAGAACGCCGATAGACAACTTCTGTAGTTTTTAGCACACTCATCGCTTGAGCACATTTGCAGGGGGATATCCTCGCTCTCTGAAGGTGTGGAGGGGGTTAGAAAGTTAAGCTTTGCCTTTGGGGCTTTGCCAGTAGATGTGCTATAGTCTCCTGCAACAAAGAGGCTGAGAAGGAGTGGAGAGAACAGAGCGCAGGTAAAATGAGTCCTTTCACCCTGACTTGGCTCAAGTGAAGAGTGCATCCCTGGCTGATTTCTGATTCTAGAGAACAGAAGGCTGACTGGAGGATGGAGGAGCAGTTGCTCAGAGCCCTCTAGAAGTTGCCATTCGGAGGGTCTCCTGGGAGTCTGTGCAGAGAAGCTCTGGACTGGATGTTGAGAAATGTGGGGTTCCTGGTTCAAACATTAGCATGAGTGTGGCTTTGATTCAGCCAGTCACCTTTAGCATATTTAATGATCTCTGTAAGACGACAAGACTGGACACGCGTTTGTAACATTTTGTGGTTCGGAAAACCTTGATTTTCTTTACCTTGCTAATTGGCTTTATTGCATTAGTTTGGAACCTGTTTGACCATCTCGAACTACTTTACTATGACAAAAATGTCATCTAAAAGCACTTAATTTTGAATTGTGTGTTTTCCTGTATACTCATTTAAGGAATGTCAATGAAGAGCAAAGAAGAGATATTCAATTAATTCGTACTGTAATGATTTTTAAATCTTTTGTGCGTCTTACTATTTATAGTAGAGTTCCCATGTGATTCTCTCGGAGGCTAAGATGTTTAATCTGAAATCAAGAAAGGTGGCTTGCTAAAGCAACGCCAAATTAGCCCCATTGTTGAAACTGATGTTGACTGCTAGGTGTTTGGTAGAAGGCATCTGTACAAGAAGCTGGTGGGGAGATGAGTTCAGGGTCACTGCCGATTTGAGGAAAGATGAAAAATGTAGAAATCAAGTGGGGAGATGGAAATGTGGCAACTCACAAGGAACCAGACTGTTTTTTAACAGAGAAAATTCAATTTTATCTGCTTTTTCCCCACAAATTCCATTTGATATTTTACATTTTCTTGATAACTTAATAAAGAATCTCGGGAAGGAGTTGCAGAACTTGAGCTCAGTGAACGAGAATTTGTCATTCGTGACATTTCTTCTCTAAATAGCTTGGGAAGATCAATGTATTAGCTTGTAGTTCACGCATTACTAGTTCTAGCTATTTCTATTCTGAAAAGAAACAGCATGTTATATAGCACAACTTGGCTCAGTGAGGAATTTTTGCTCAATTCCTACACGTTGTTGAGCTGTGGGACCAGTCATTGTGCATGGAAGGCATAGCATGGGCTATGTGCCTAGTAAAACACTCTCCCTGCCCTCAAGAAGCACCATTTGAGAAGAGAAGCCAATACTGTGAATAGCATTTAGAGTGATATAAAATCAGGATAAACACAGCATGAAGCTGTTGGCTCCGCTTTCAAAATATACACAGAAGCTGGACACTTTCCTCCACCTGCGGTCACCTGTCAGTATCATCCCCCATCTGGACCCAGCATCCTGACTTCTCTCTCTATTTCCTACCATTCTGTATTCCCACCTGTGTGGAAAACAGCAGTCAGAACAACACTTTGACAATGGAAGTCACATCATATCACCCCCCTGCCCAACACCCTGCAGTGTTTTCCCGTTTCGCCAAGACTGTCAGTAGTCCAGGAAGCCCCACACTGCCTCGCCACCCCACACTGTGTGCGCACACCTCCTACCCCTCTGCTCTCTGATCATCCAGTCTTCATGCCGCCCAGCCACGCTGGCTTCCTTGTCCAGTGGACATGCCAGGCTTGATTTATCAAAGCCTACACAACAGCTCTTCCTCTGCATGGAACACTGTCCCTGAGATAGCTGTCTGGACAACGCCTCGCTTCTTTCAAGTCTTTGCTCAAGTGTCACCACCCCAGTAAGGCCCCACCCTAACCACTCCATTTACAATGACTTTTCACCTCCTATCCATTACCCCTAGTCCTCCCTGTCCTGCTTTGTAGGTTTCTCCCTAGCACCTAGCACTCTCTGGCATACTATCTGAGTTACTAATTTATTCATTTTGTTTAACATCTGTTTTCCTCCCCTGGAATGTAAGCTCCAGGAAGGCAAGACCTTTGTTTTGTTCAGTGTTCAATTTAGAGCAATCTAGAGCAACACCTGGTATGCTGCAAGTGCTCCCTAATTTTTTGTTGAGTGAGTGAATCCATGAATGAGGAAAGACAAATTCTGACTGGGAGCTCCCGGGAGAGTCATACGGAAGAACCTGTGACCTGGGTGTTGAAGAATGAGTGGACTTGGACACTTGGCTTCTCTGGGATGGACATTTCAGCTAGAAAGAATGGTTCTATCTTTGTTCAGAGTGTTCATTTCTAACAGGGCGTCCCAGTTGACTGGCGCCTGGGAGTCATGGGAGTGGGAGTGGTGGTTCAATAAATTAATATCTAGAAAATAACTCAAGGGGGCTCTCAATGGAGTGAGGGAGCAAATTCCCGATCACTGCCAGTGATAACATGGCGAGGAGGTTGGTGACTGGAATCGAAGACTCTCAGACAAGTAGCATGCACGATGTGGGAGATACTGTCACGGTAAGAAATCAGCAATGTTAATAGTGTTTGCTAATGAGATCTGGATTTTATGTAGTACTTAACTGTTTTCAAACTATGGTCACATGGTCATGTAACAGCTGGTAAAGTGAGTTACACAGATATTATCCACATTCGTTGATACGCTTTTTGAAAAATTTATTGCATCTTATGTTGGAGGAAATGGATTCTCAAACCAGCTGAGTGCCTTGCCCGAGGTCAAGGAATTAGAAAGAAGGGAAGCAGCTTCCCACTATCTGTGTCTCATGGTCAGAATTTCCTGACTCTGCCAAGCTGCCCCTAATTCAGTTTTTTAAAGATTTATTTTATTTATTTGAATGGTAGAGTGACAGAGGGAGAGAGAGAAAGACATCTTCCATTTGCTGGTTTACTACCCAAATGGCCACAGCAACCAGGGTTGGGCCAGGCTGAAGCCAGGATCCAGAACTCCGTCCAGGTCTTTCACATGGGCTTCAGGGGCCCAAGCACTCAGGTCACCATCTGCTGTTTTTCCAAGCGGATTGGCAGGGAGCTGATTTGGAAGTGGAGTCACTAGAACTGGAATCAGTGCTCCAATACGGGTTGCTGCTGTTACAAGCAGTGGCTTAACCTGCTGCACCACTACACCAGCCCTGGACTGCCTCTGATTCTGGCACGGTACCCAAGATACCCTGTTGTTTTTTTCTTTTTTAAAATAAGACCGCAGACTTCTTTCCATTTCCTTCACTTATTGAAAATAGCTGTTGTTTTTTTTTTTGTCCATCCAACCAACCACGTCTTTCCCATATCCATGTTTCTCTTCCCTCTTTTCCCATTCGCCTTATCTGCTGTCTTTCATTCGGGTTCTCGGGTGGGAGGGCCGAGAAGGCGGGTGGGCAGGTCTGTGTGCGTGCCTTTGGGCCTCCGGATTGTCTGCTCTGAGAGTAACCCTGACCTTCTTGCTTCCCCCCAGATGTTAGTAGGCAGGAAGAGGCGGAGGCAGAACTCAGTGAAGGAGAACACTGGTATGGAAACTCTTCCGAGACTCCGTCCGAGGCCTCCTATGGAGAAGTCCAGGAGAACTATAAGTTGTCCCTGGAGGACCGGATCCAGGAGCAGTCCACATCCCCCGACACCTCCTTGGGAAGCGCGACTCCCAGCAGCCACACGTTGGAGCTGGTGGCGCTGGACGGGGAGGTGCTGCGAGACTCGCTGCCGTGTCAAGACCACCCTTCCCCGGGCGTGTCGTCTTTGTGTGAGGATGACCCCCCGGGCTCCAATAAGCCCCTGAGCAGCAACTTGAGGAGGCTGCTGGAGGCTGGTTCCCTCAAACTCGAGGCCACAGCCACGGCCAACGGCAGAGTGGAGTCCCCCGTCAACGTTAGCACGAATCTCTCCTTTTCCCCGCCATCCCATCATGCCCAGCAGCTCAGTGTTCTGGCCAGGAAGTTGGCTGAGAAGCAGGAACAGAATGACCAATACACTCCAAGCAGCCGCTTTCTCTGGAACCAAGGTAAGTGGTTGCCGAACTCAACCACCACCTGCGGCCTGTCCCCGGATTCCGCCATCCTCAAACTGAAAGCTGCGGCCAACGCTGTGCTGCAGGATAAATCTCTCACCAGGACGGAGGAGACGCTGCGCTTCGAGTCCTTCTCCTCCCCCTTCAGCTCGCAGTCCGCCAGCTCTACCCTGGCCGCTTTGTCCAAGAAGGTCAGCGAGAGAAGCCTGACCCCCGGGCAGGAGCACCCACCTCCCGCCAGCTCCTTCCTGTCCCTGGCTTCCATGACCTCCTCAGCGGCCCTGCTGAAAGAGGTAGCGGCGAGGGCTGCTGGCAGTCTTCTGGCTGAGAAATCGTCCCTGTTGCCTGAGGATCCTCTACCGCCACCGCCTTCAGAGAAGAAGCCAGAGAAAGTCACGCCGCCACCTCCACCTCCGCCGCCGCCGCCGCCACCGCCACCGCCTGCGCCAGCACCAGCGCCTCAGTCCTTGGAATTATTGCTACTCCCCGTTCCCAAGGGAAGAGTTTCTAAGCCCTCCAATTCAGGTAGGGAGTCTTTTCTTCCAGTCATCACGTAAGTCTGTTTGGCTGTCCACCGCCATGTCTTATTCATCGACTTTTCCAGTTGGGGTCCCCTTCTGATCTGAGACATGAATGAAAAAAAAAGGCAGGAGACAACAAAATACTTTAAGTAAGCAGCGTAGTAGTCTTTCATGTGTGTATTACACAAAGACTTCACAAATAGCTTCATTTTTGAAAGGTAATGAATAATCTTAGAGATGTACAGTACTCCCTCCCTTTCATACAAATGATTTTTTTTTTTCTTACCAAGTTCAGGCTAGGTCCACACAAGGTATATTTAATGGGGGAAGATCAAAGCATCTTTGTCATGGAGTGCATGGCATCCCTGAACATAGGAGGAAAAAAACCCCTCTGCTTTTGAAATAGTGGACAAGGGAGAGCTCACCCTCCTGCTGCCTCCATCACAAATGGACTTTTGTGTAATCAGTAACTGCTCTGCCCTAATTTATCACAGTAGATCTTTTTCTGCCAGCATTTTTATGACTTTTTTTTTCTTTTGGTGAAATATGAGCCTTTTTCACTTAGCCTATTCTAATGTAATTTCTTGTCATCTAAGAAGACTAAAAAAATATTGTCCATCAAACATAATCAAAGCAGTTCGTGCAGATGCTTTATTTTATTCATATCCAATCAGACTTTGAAAGAATGTGCATGTGGAAAATTTGAGTCATACATCTCTGGTGGAGATAGTCCTTCCAAAGGAGAAGTTGCTGTCATATAGAGCCTTGGCATTCGCCGTTATTCCTCTGGGGGAGAAAGTTCATCATTTCAGTGCACACAATGGCAACAGCATTTCTTATACTGGTTTGCTTTAAAACTGTGTGCCCTGATGGATACATGTTCCTGGGGATGGATGGCTGTGTATGGTTTCGGATGTCTCTTTAGGATATCCTGCCAGACTGGAACAGGAAGTGGGCGCTGTGTGCCCTCATCAGTATAAACACAGCCCTGTGTGTGTCTAGCCAACCTTTGGTTATCTGCAGCAGCATTGAGAACAAGCGCTTGGCATGGCAAATACTTGATTGAACCATCATCGCTTACAACACGTTGATGTCTTTATGACAAATTTCCATTTACATTTTTGAGTGAGCTGTATGCACTAATTATAATTACTTTAAAACTTGTGTAAACAGCAGAATAGAATGTGGAGGATGGATTTCTGGGACTTTTATGACTCTGAGCGACCCAACCATTCACTGTGGAGTTCCTGAAGTGTCAATAAAATCCCAGAATGTTTATCAATTCTGCGTTTCATTTTTCACTTCTCACCTTCCATCTGGTGAAATATGGAGAAATATGGCTAAAATTAAGAAGCGAGGAGAAAAGCAAAGGGAACTGGATAATTTTGCAATGGAATAAAGCTCTCTTAACAAAGAGAAATTTCAGTTAGGGATAGCAGCAGAAAGAGAGGCATGGCCATATATAAAATATTTACATAAAATATTTTATAAGTAGTCTCTGTATCTAGTGGTTGAGAAAAATGTGTGAATATTTACATATAAATTCATTGGGGTGTTACTTACCTGGAAAAGCCTAGACACAATTAATAATAAGCTTAGTTAACTGAAGACTTGGAAAGAAGTGGGTGACAGGACCAGTGTCCTACAGGCCACACATTGCAGAGCCTTATCATTATAAAGTGGTTGCGGATGTAACCAGCCACGGTTGTGACATAACTATTTTTTTCACTCAAATGGCTAGATGCATGTAAAGATGAGAAAGAGGCCATGAGCTTCTGATGAAATGTAGACTTTTGGTTTGTTTCATTCTAGGATAAATACCCCAGGGAAAAGATGTGTTTTCTGTTTGGTTTAAATACTATGCCAACATCTCGATGGCTTCTCAGCAGAATTTAATATGGGAGATCTGTGAGACATTGCATTTTATTTCTACTGAATTCCATTGCAGAAACACTTAATATTTTAACCAGGGGATGTTCCAAATGTTCACGCTGGAACAGGAGAGAAAGAGGATTGACTTGCACCTTACACCTCTGTTCATAATCCAAGACTTGGTGACATAGCACCATCATCAGAGTAATTGTACTTAAAAAGTCATTCATTTTGTGAAATTCATGCAAGAGGGAAGATTACTTGCAAAGAAAAACATGGAGGTCCTTAAATTTATTACTCAGAAAAAATATTCAATGTGTCTACATAGATGTATGCTAAAGTCAAGTCCGGTTTATTATTGCATGGATTGGAAGTAAGAGGGAGGATGAGTGTACTTTTTCAGCTAACAGGGATGTCACTTCCCAGCTTAACCTTGTATGGGTTAAGAAGGAGTCCATAAAATATTCCATTTTCTTACTTAACTTTATATCATGGAGACATGCTTTAGTGTCGCACAGGGTCACTGATCTTGGCATCTGAGTAGCAGAAGGGCAGGTGGGTCTTCCCCGTCTGTTCCCACTTCTCCCATTTGCACACACTGTATGCACATACTGTGTTGCTGGTTTCACCACAGCCTGGGGACTGGATTCTGCTATAACTGGGCTTTACCTCAAATGCATATAGGAATGTGGTGAGAGCCATTGCCCATGTTTCTAAACTTTTCTTATTTTTTTCCTTTACCTAAGAAAAATTTATAGTGTAATTCATCATAGGTAGGTAGACTGGCTTTTCACAGCAGGGATCAAGTTTCTGTTGGCCAGTGACTTCAATAAACAAATAACAACAACAGCAAAAGCCACAAAAATAAACTACACAGCATCTGATTTCAAACAGGGCTTAGATATTTTTTAAAGAAGCTATTTCCCCAAATGTTGCGAAAAGGGCACATAAAGTTGATTTTAGAGTTCCAAAGAGATATGTGCTAGAGAAGCTAATCCTGTCTTGAGCAATTTAGACACCAGCATTTCTTTGACCTTCTTCAGGTCAAGAGAAGTCCAAACCATGGGGGGAGAAAGTGTGTCTCAGGTCTGGCCTCATTCTTCTCTGAGCAGAATTCCGTTGTTGCCAGGTCATGGTGTATTTAATTCCTGAAGGAGTCCACCACTGGATAGCCTTTCCACCCCGCAAGAGAGGCGTGACACGGGGGAGGAGGTTTCTTTCATGTGACCCTGCATCCCCAGCCCATGCAGCACTGCGCCTCTGAAAGGGGACGTGAGCGAGGGAAGATGATGTCCGTTTGCTATAAAGATAAATGTCACACATTGACTCAATTCTCTTTGAAGCTACTGTGCTGTTGCAGCTAAGAATAAAATAAATGGTTTTTATTTTTAAGACAAAGTTTCTTGTAGAAGACCAGCAAGAATCTCACGATGCCAAGATCCCAGTTAAAAGGAATAACAGGGAGAGTTGCAGAGAGAGGGTCTCCAAACCATCTCATTGTACTGAGTCTAATTTTAAATAGCTTAGAAGACACCTAGTCCCCACATAGCTGATAGGTAAAATTACTTCCTGGGTCCATACACAGGGATTTTCAGACTGCTGTTTTCTTTCATATTTATATGATACTATTATTAAATAGTCCAGAGAGGGAGAGATAACCTCTCGTGACACTCTCATTAAGTCTACGGTGATGACAGCCTTAATCTGAAACTGATCAAATACATGAACTTATTTAGAAAATTCACTTTCCAGCCAAGATTCAGAACTATCACTGATCTCAATTATATTTTCCCAGTGATTTAATCTTGGGCTGTCTGTAGCTATCGGGTGTCTTTATTAGCTTTATTGAATGCCAATTAGTTGTTAAAATGCGTATTGATAATGTCAGCATCACTAACAACAGATACATGCAGTATTATCCACTAGTTTTTATTGGTGGTGTCCTGAAGTAGCATTTGAGAGACATGCCGAGGACTTCTTGCTAAAAGATGTTAAGCCCACATATGTGCTTAAGAAGGAAGCTGGGGCCGGCGCCGTGGCTCAATAGGCTAATCCTCCGCCTGCGGCGCCGGCACCCTGGGTTCTAGTCCTGGTCAGGGTTCTAGTCCTGGTCAGGGTGCCGGATTCTGTCCCGGTTGCCCCTCTTCCAGGCCAGCTCTCTGCTGTGGTCCGGGAGTGCAGTGGAGGATGGCCCAAGTCCTTGGGCCCTGCACCCGCATGTGAGACCAGGAGAAGCGCCTGGCTCCTGGCTTCGGATCAGCGCAGTGCGCCGGCCGCAGCGGCCATTGGGCGGTGAACCAACAGAAAAGGAAGACCTTTCTCTCTGTCTCTCTCTCACTCACTGTCCACTCTGCCTGTCAAAAAAAAAAAAAAAAAAAAAAAAGAAAAAAAGAAAAAGAAGGAAGCTGGTCAGCCTATCCACGTGTGCACTAGTGTCATGAGTAGATCCAGAGTGGTGATTGTGAGATGCACAGATTATGTGCACTCAGGGTCACCTGCTGTCTTGGACTCTTTGTCTATGGTAAGGTCTGTGGCTTGGGTATGGTAAGGTGTTGGACTTCTTTGTGTTTGGTAAGGTCTGTGGCAGGAACTACCCACTTGCAGGTTACCCTGACTTTCTGCAAATCGCCACAGAGGGACTAACAAGAGAAGGTTTCCTTTCAAGCCCTACAACTCAGTTACACTGGTTTTAAAAATACTTATCTTGAGTTAAGACAAATAACCTACTAACACCTTCCGTGATTTCTTTATGTTTTTAGCCCAGTGAAGTTTTGTTTTCATTGCTTTGTGAATTTATTGTAGACGCTAAGGTGGAGCACCAAACTGGCAGCCAAGGGATTGGTCTAATCCCAGCCCTGCTGCTAAGTAGCAGCAGGATTTTAAGAGTCCCAGCTCAGTTCAGTGTCCCCATCTGTAAGCGGAGCTGGTCTGGATTTCTCTCGAAGATTCCCTCCTGTTTTAAAATTCCTTGCTTTTACTTACTGCTTATTTTTCACTCTGCTTGCCGATTAACTCCAAGCAAACACTTTTTTTTTTCCTATTTTTGAATTAAATATGTTGCTTCTTAAAATTTACTCTCAAACCTCCCCAAAGACTGTCTCTGCTTTGGGCAGATCTTGTCCATTATAAATAGTTCAACATATATCACTGTACTTTATTAATGATGTAGTCACACGCTATGAATTTTTCATGCAAGCTGCTCTAAGTTCACTTTTGGAAATAGCTGAGGGATAAGTACATAAACATGTATCTGCTTATCCATCCATTCACTGCGAACGTGTATGGTGTATACTTGTTTGTGAAAGGCATGCCGTCTTAGACTAACACTAGTTCCACTGGGACTCGCTGGCAGCCTCCTGCATCATTTCCTTCCATTTCCAGAACTCATTTCATTTTTTTTTCCTACTCTCTTGGCCCAGCCCTTTTCACTTAATCTCATTGAAGTCCAACACACGTTCATTGAGTCGTGTGTTGAAGCTGGCACTCCCCTGGGTGCTGGAGACACAAAGGTAAGGCCTTCCAGGCCCTGCCACAGCCAGTTCCCCCTTCCACTCCATTCTTCACTCTTTCTATCTTTTCTGTCTCTCTCTCTCCCCTGCTCAGTTGATTTGGCCATCAGAGCTGTAGGCGGAGCCAGATCACAGGCACAATGGAGCCCTCCTTCATTTCTCTTTAGCTCCAGTGACAAACTCCCATGTTGGGCCTGGCCTGGAGCTGTGTAACTATTATGTGATGCAGTTGTTCCAATTTACATATGCTCTGCTGTGAGTTTTCTGCTTCTGAGGGTCTGTTTAGAGTTTATTGTCACTCCTATTGCTGCAACAGCCACTGCTTACCTGTAGCTTCCATTCACTGTGTGACAGGTATTTTACGCACATTCAAGATCTCTTTTATTCCAATAATGTTATTACCCATAAACAGAACATGTTGTCTCCAAAGGAGCAAAGTAGCAGCTCTTCATCCCACTGGCTCTATTAGTGTTTGGTGCAATTTCGTTTTGTTTGCACTGATACTAACTAGCTAGTCATTTACTTGGGGGAAGATGTTTATCAGGCGGTTGTATGCTCCAATCTGTATTGCCTCAAGGAGGGTGGTTCATTTTGAGGAAGTGGTCATGTTTCCTTAGGCTCTAAATTAGAGTGAAATTTACAGCTGTCAGTTCCCTGAAAATAGTTTTTGTACAAATAGAGTATACCCTTGCTTCCTGCCTGCTCTAAAGTCGTTAGCAGCCTCCTGTACACTTGGCGAAATAATGAAATGCTTTCTTGAGTCAATAAAAACACAAATATGACCAGTGAAGTTTACTGGCCAAATCTGAGAAGCCATTGATTATTTTTCTCCTTGGCTCCTATCTTCTTTTCTTGACTTGACCAGTTAAAATTTGTTAGTGACAGAAGTGTAGCTATTTGACCATATTTGCAGCAGTTAGTCTCTCTTCATTGGGAGATTTCTAATCATTCTCCCAGTGAATTCAAGGACATCCAGATTTGTACATGATTCATGTGTATCTGGGTGTTAATTAACACTAAAGAAGCATATGCTAATATGCCTGGGCTAATGTGTGTACTGCAAAAACATGAAATACAGAATCAGTGATTAGGGTGGGGATTGGGGGCATCACAAAGAAGAGGAGGCACACTGGTCACATTAGACAAGGCAAGGCACTAGGGGAAATCAGCAATATTCATTTTTATTCAGTAAATGATTTTTTATTTTAAAAATTTATTTCTTTAAAAGGCAGAGTGACACACACACACACACACACACACACAGAGGAATCTTCCATCTACTGGTTTGTTCCCCAAGTGCCGGCAATGGCTGGGGCTGTGTAGACCAGACAGAATCAGGGAAGCTGAAACTCCATCTGGGTCTCTCCTGAGGGTGGCAGTGACCGAAGTACTCAGTCCATCGTCTGCTGCCTTCCCAGGCACATTTGCAGGAAGCTGGCTGGAAGTAGAGCAGCCAGGACTTGAACAACCAGCACTTCCGTATGGGATGCGATGTCCCAAGCAGTGGCTTAACCACAATGCCCACCCCAGTTAATTAGTTGATTTTATTGCTCTCCCTAGTGTGCCATGAGATCTCAGGCAAGTGGAGGATATCTTAGCTTTTCTCTTCTATCAAATAAGGCAGCTTCAGGTTTCTATAGTGAGAAATACCTCCTCAAGAGGAGGAACAATGGCAGTGTTTGTGTGTCACTGATTACTTTGTTGTTCTTAACCACCCAAAATAGGCATCATGGTCATTCTCCTCCCTCCAGCATATGCCAGTAATCTCTCAGAGCCGACTCAGTCCTTTCTCTCAGATCTGTTGTTCGGTATGTAGTCTTTGTGTGACCAAGATACCATCACAGAGGAGATGGCAATGAAGGAGAGAAGATGAGAGGCACAACTGGGCTCCAGATCAGCAGTGGAAGGCAACCAAAACAGGGTGCAAGAAAGCTACAGGGGGTTAAACCAACGTGCTTGCTTATAGGTCTCTGCAAGGTGTGGTTTCCATCCCTCCCCCCCACTCATCACCATAGGAAATACTTGGGGCAGAGCCGATCACAAGTAGACTTTGCAGATTTGAAGAGTATATTTTTAGCTAGCGGAGTCTTTCTCAAGTGGCATGGTTAGGCTAACTGAAATCACTTCATTTATTTGAAAGAGAGAGATCTTCTGTCTGCTGTTTTATTCCTCAGGTCTGCAACAGCCAGGTCTGGGTCAGGTGAGAAGTCAGGAACTCAATTTGGGTTTCCCCCATGGGTGGCAGGGACCCACATACTTGAGTCATCACCTGCTGCCTCCCAGGGTACGCATAAGCAGGAAGCTAAAAACCAGGCACCTGATAGTGGATGTGAACGTCCCAAGTGGAATCTTGATGGTGATGCTGCCCAAATCACTTATATACCTGTATTAGTGGAATTTCATTTTTGGAATGCCCTAACCTTTCAAGTTCCACCCATTTTTAAGTGATCCTTTACATGTAAAAACTTAATTGGCTCAATAAATAAATAATGAGATGATTTTAAAGTATACACTTTGGAATATTTCCTCTTCAATTATAAAAGCAACCTGTATGTTTCAAAATTCAAATAGTGCAGAAGAATATAAAATGAAAACACAAGTTTTCTTCTTGATTCCTTCTTTTTAACCCAAAGTCCTTTAACCGCAGCTGCTTAGTAGTTTCTTGGGTATGCTTCCAGAAAATGCCCTTGCAATTAAAAGGGTATCATTTTTCATTTGGTCATACCATTCTTCCTAGTCCTTCCTTTTTTTCCTTCAAGTATTTGAAAGCAAATCCCAGTTACCATATCTGTTTGCTTGTAAATATATATTTATATATATCTCCAACAGATAAGGACAATTCCTTTATCACATTTAACAGGATCATGCTGTTATGGAATTCCCAGGCTATAATCAGTATTTCCTCCATTTTTTTATCGTTTTGTTTAAACAGAATCCAAATAAGCTTCACACCTTGCATTTGTTTCATGTATCCCCTAAGTCTCTTTTTTATCCCTAATCCCTTCCCGTTTTGAAATGCCATTTGTGTTGAAGAAACTGGGTCATTTGACCTGGGGAACTCCCACATACTAGATGTGGCTGCTTCCATCCCCTTGGTGTGTTTTGCATTTTTTCTGATCACCTGTGTATCCAGTAAACTACTCGTTATATAAAGACTTGATTAAATTTTTATAAGAATATTTCACTGATGGCATACCAGAAGGCACACACTGTCCCATTTTTAGTGATGAGATTCATCAATGGTTTCAGGTGTTGTCAGCTTGGTCCATCCCGATCAGTCTTTCGCTGGATGCTTTTAGCAGCCATTGATTCTGTTGTTTTAGAAAACAAAAATAGAATCACCCTGGGCCCATGGTTTTGTATCTTGCTTTATCCACTAACTCTGATATCTTGGGCACGTTTCCATATCAGCATCTGTGGACTTTGTTCATTTTTCAAACTTGCTTCATATATTTTATGTTATGAATGTATCACAGCTTATTTAGCCAGCTTGGAAACAATTTCTGATTTCTCAGGACCAAGAAAGGAATGTCTAAATCCTTAGCACTACTTGCTTTTAATTCTTTGTTCCTCCAGACTGCAGGCGTTCATGGGTACTACGATACAGCGTCACACCAGACTCTTTCCCTTTGGGCATCCTGCAGGAGACAGTGACCTTAGCTTTCCTTAAAGGAGGGCATTGATTTGTTTGCATTCCAGAAAAATGGAAGGATTTCAGTGAGGCCCACTTCAGTGCACAGAAGCCAGCCCAAACCGTTAGTGCCAACCAGAGGGACAGAAACAACACAGTAACAAACCTTGACCTTAAGACCGCCCTGATGGCTAAATTGGCAGCAGCATCTGCTCAAGCCACAAGCTAACAAGTCAGCAGGAGGGATCCTAAAATTTGTGTCCATTGGCGCTCGGGGTGTGAGGTTTATGACAGCTGTTTGGTTTTCAGTGCAGAGCAGAGTGTTATCCTGTCCCATTTGATTTGTCAAGAAATAAAGTTGAGGAACTCAGATACGCGGGTCTGGGAGTTCCCCTCAGGAAAGGAAGCTCCTGAAGTCAGGCTTGTCTGGCTGTGTGCAGTGCCCAGCCCGGCCAGCCCGGCCAGCCCAGGCCAGGGGAAGCCCCTCTGGGGAGGTCCCTTTCTAGAGTGAGGGATGGTCTTTGGAAGTAAGCCTTTGGCAAGATGGATGTGAATTTCTGCCTGAGGGGAAGCTGTCCTGAAACTTCTCCCGGATAAAATCTTGGAATTGCAAAGAGCGAGCCTCCAATCATTTTTGGTGCTTTTTTATGGCGATGCCTGTTAACTTAGGGCCAGCTGCAATATTCCTTTTTTGTTTTCCTAATGTTCCTCTCTTCCGCCCCCTTCCAAGCCTCCGAAGAAGAAAGCGGGAAGCCTTTCCAGTGTCCGATATGTGGCTTGGTCATAAAGAGGAAGAGCTATTGGAAGCGACACATGGTGATCCACACAGGTTTAAAAAGCCATCAGTGTCCGCTCTGTCCATTCCGGTGTGCTCGCAAGGACAATCTCAAATCCCACATGAAGGTAAGCCACCTGGGGACCCGCCTCGCCCGCAAGGCGGGTGTAGCCAGGGCGCCTGCGCCCCCGTCGGGTGTGGGCGGGGTCTCGGCTGAGAGAAGGCGCCACAGGCGGAGCATGCGCAGGGGCATGCGCAGTGTGGGAAGTGGAATTCCCAGCGACCGAAGGGCGCTCACGTGGGGCCCCTATTAAAGGTACTGCTGCCCTTGTATTAACAACCCGGAACTGAAAGGCAGCGGAAACTTCAGTATCTGACGAACATTATTCCGTGTAGAGCTGCCTTCCCCATAGGGGCGCCGCAGCCTAACCTGACCTTGCCTGACAAGCGTTTCTGGGGGCGCTGCCAGGAAGAATTGGGGAAGAAAGCAGAGAAAGCCAAATCCAGGAAGAGCTGCTGTGCCTGCCGCCCAAAGGGAGGCTCTCGCGCCCGCTCCCCTTCCTGGAGAGGCTCAGGGAACATGCGGAGACACCCGCAGGCCCCTTTTAGCCCTGGGGGAGGCTTGGCGGTGGGCATGTGCCTCACCTTCCCACGCGAGGCTGTTGGTGCTTGGTCCCTTGTATTCCCACCTTTCCCTTGGCCGCACCTCCAAGAACGTGGATTTCAGTGTCCTGTTGAGAATCATTGAGGAGCTTGCACCTGCAACAGTCATGGAGCACAGTGACCAGAGTCTAAGACAAAAACTTAGTCTAATAGAAGTCTTCTAGCAGACCTCACTAACCCTCAATCCTAAAAGCTTAGTCTCAAACTCAAGGAGGAGACTTAGGAAATCCAAAGCGCATGAGCTTTTGGATTTGATAGGTCTAAATTTAAATTTTACTACACAGTTTGCCAGCAAAGTGGCCTTGGGTGAGTTGACCTTTGGTCTGTCAGTTTCCTCATCTATTAAATGGGAACGGTAGCGTTTGGAAGAGCTGTCGTTGGTATTAAATAAGATGATGTGAGCAGATGTTCAATGGGAGTTTATTAATTTTAAAAAGTATTATTGAACATCTTGATAGGAACAATCAGGTTTTCACTGATATTTTAAATGTGGTTTGGCTGATGGCGCTGTTTATAAAATGCGTTGTTTCCTGCCGTAAGAAGTACAGGGTATGTGCATAATTAAGATGTTTGCAGATTTTGAAATCAGGTCTAACCGTTCTGAATAGATCGGTCATCGCTGTTCAGAACTGTAGGTCCACAAAAGTGTGATCAGATGGAACTGCTCCCAACTTTAGGAAACAACTTAGAAGATTAGAACAAAAATTAAATCCATGATGTAATTTGTTTTCTATCATTTGCCTGTTTCTCCTGGGAGAAGCATGCCCTTCATCTTCAGAATCCATTTAAGCAGGAGTTCTGGTTGGTTGGATTTAACCAAGCCTGCTTCGTTTTTACTTTAACCCTCCTCATCCTGTTTCACCTCTTCCCAAAGGAAAAATGCATATTTTAAACCTGCAGAATTGCATTTCATTAGGAGGATGAGGGTTCACAAGAAATGCCTTTAAGAGTAAAACTTGTTTAAGTTACTGTGATGTCCTGAGCTGTGTTTAGAAATCAGGTCTGGGGAATTTAAAGCTTCAGTGAGCAGAAAACTTGCATCTAGCCTGACACCTTGTAAGCTTGGTTTCAGCTCAGGGTCACTTAAAACAACCTATTTATAAACCCATGGGGAAAAAAGCTGGGTTTTCAATAGCGGGAACTACTGACCCTGAAACTGCAGGGAGATGAGTTGGGTGCCTTGATGATGCAGACAGGCGGCCTGGACGGTGTTACAGATGAGAGCTGTGAGGGCTTTGCGGGTCGTGGGGTCTTAGAATGCTTTCAGAACAAATCAATAACCAGTACAATAAAGCAGTTGTGTGAAATTACTACTTTATTCAAACTCATGGTGTCTCCTAACCTGTTGAGCCAGGACTCAAGCTTTTGATAAGGGAAGTGCGAGAAGGGCTCATACAAGGTTAATGTCATCAAACGGCGTGCTTTCTTTTTCCCTGCTCTCCACTTCACATGTCAGCTTTATTCTTAAGATGAAAGAATTCACGATTTTATTTTAATTAGACGTGTTTTCGTTTTGCTAACTTCAGCAAGCATTGTCTGTACAGAAATTTAATGGCTGTGGTTTTGCATGTAGATAGCCTCTGCTTACAATCACTGGAGACTATAGATATGGATAGATTTCCTAAAGCAAATTCTGCCTAAGAGGTGGGGGCCACATAACCAAAGATTAAACCATCAAACTATGTGGTCAGAAGAACTTTAGTTGAATCTCAGTGCCACACTTAGTAGCTGTGGGACTTTGGAAGAATCATTTCACCTCTGTAAGCCTCTGTTTCCACTAACGGAAATAATCATACCATCTGTGGCACTGGGTTGTTAGAAGAGTTAAATGAGATACTGTACTTAATACAATGCCCAGCACAGAGAAACAAGACTCAGTAAATGTAGCTATTATAGTAAACATCCTCAAAACATCTGAATGTTCATTAGTGTTGATATTTAGAAATAATTGATGAAATGGTTTAATGTACTGTAAAATAAATCTCACTGCATTTCTCTTTTTGTGATATCTCTTGAGTGCTGAGAATTTGGAAAAACTAAAAACAGAATATAAACTTTACCCTTGGTCCCATCAACCAGAGATAACCATTGTCATTCTGATGTATGTTCTTCCCTATTGATTATATAGAGTCGTTTAGGAGAACTGGCATTCTGCTTGTCTGTTCAACAGTAGTGCCTCCTGTGTCCCTACTACGTGCTCTGCACTGTGCACATTTGAATTCGGCCTCCCCTCCATAATGTATTGTGCAGATGTTTTTATGACCAACTGCGGAAAGAGCTTGTCAATGCCTCCAGGTTTCCTGAGGGTTATCTGAGATTTCCATTAAGTGTTTTACAACTTTCCTGGATGAGTGAGCATACAGGAATTAAATGTGAAATTCATAAGCGAAAACTGAACAGCCAGGAGAATGGCTAAGATAAAGAACGTGGGTGACGTGATGGCAAGAAAGTGGACAAGAGTCAGGGCGCTCAGGTCTGCTGTCTGGGGTCCGCCATTTCTGGAGCTATAACTGTCAGGGTCCACGCCTGCCTGGCCTGGTTGCCTCACGGGGATGGAGTAGATGTATCCCCAAGCTCCGAAGGACCAGGCCCCCGGACCGCTGCTAGGAGAGAGCCCTCCAGTTGGAACAGCGCAGGAGAGGGACTGTAGGTGTGAAATGGCCAGAGAGGACCTGCGTCTCTAAATGTGGCCTGCAGAGAATGACTTCTGGGCAGTAGACTAGCACGTCACATGAGTGGACTGAGAAGGACTTGAGGGTTAGGCTCCAAAGAGTGAAACCATGTAACAGGGAGGGATTCTGTCAGGAGGGAGAAGGGGCGAGAGGACCACTGGAGGGTGGAGCTGACACCTCTCTCAAATGCCAAGTGTGATAGAGGGAAGAACGTCGAAAAAGTCCATGGAAGTGCTTATTACGCAAAAAAACAAGCAGGAGTTTTCATTTTTTTCCCGCCAAAATACACTTACCTTTTAATTTCATTTTCCATGAACTTTTTGGAGTACCCTGGTATAGTTCCCTTTGGGAAGGTTTAGCTCACATAAAAATTGTCAGTGCTGACGCCAGCCATGCTCTCTCTCCTTTCAACGTTTGCTGATTTTCCATCACTAAATAAAACAAGGCCAGGAGGTGGTGGGAAAGGACGCCCACTCTGCCTCTTCGCAAGTAATCCAGGGCTCCCTTGCCCTGTGAGCACTTGGGCCATGCACCATCCTTTTCTTTTTCCAGAAGCTGTTTCCGGAGCGAGCTGCTGTTCCTGGATTAGCGCCGCTCCTCTCCTGGGTCACTAGATCTAAGGACACTTCTGAAATGGAATCTCCCACAGCTCTGCTCTGGGGACGGCAGAAGCTCCCTGCCTCGTGACCTTTACCACCTGGTTCCCCGGGCATGATTCTTTGGCAGCACCTGTCAGGGTCCCATGAGACTGTGACCTTAGGCCCCCACAAGGTGACTGCTTGTGTGGGAGCTGCATGGAGGAGGTGGCAGGGGAATCTTCTCAATTCTGTGAGAAAGCCAAAGAAGTGCTTAGCCCCAGTGAAATCCTTTTGTGGAGAAAGGACAGGGGTGATGTACCGCCAGGGACCATGGCTGTGTTATCCCAACCCTAGTCCTCGCCCGAGGCACAAGGGAAGGCTTTTCAGGAGCAAGACCTTGCTGCAGCTGAATTTAAGATTTTAAGGTTGCTCTGGTCAGTCGGGAAACTCACGCTTTGGGGGACCCAGAATGTCTTGTGTTGTTTTTTTCAGAAAGCCACAGTGGGGTGCTGTAGCGACAGGATCTCACCATTAACTTTTAATTTCTTTGCTTTTGTTGGTCACTTCACATTATTTGAAAGTATGTTTTGGCTGGTGAATAATGCTTTTGGATTGCATTCAGAATGCATAAACAGCTGTAGTAAAACTTGCTCCCTTGGACAGGAGCTCTGCACAGAGGGGCCAGGTGGTGCAATGGATTAGCAAAGGAGCCCTTAACCCCTGAAACCTGGGTTCAAATCCTGCTCAGGTCACCACCAAAAGATGAGGTGTCAGCCTTGTTTTGGTTCTGAATTCCAATCACTTAGGTGCCTGTTTGTTCAGAGCACACAACTCCCCAGATGATTTGGCCCAAAACTACACAACTGGCTGATTCTACTCAAGGGAGGGCCAATCCTGAAATAGCAGGGTGTAGCAGGTCAACACTGCAGCGCATTGGCAGAGATGAATGGGGAAGCTACAAGCTTAGGAGCACCTGCCAGCTCAAAGCCTGGCTCAGGCCAATGCAATGATTTCCTCACTTTTTCAAGCACTAAATGTGGTAGAGACGGGAAGAACAAAGTTTCTCGCAATTTTTACAGGTATCGTGTGTGTGCAAGACTGCAGCTGGATTCAAAAGTCTGCATTCTTTCATTGTAGACGTCAGAATCCGGAGCTTGATTTTATAGCCACATTTGGAAAAACTGGCTTCCTCTTGCCTAGAATATTTGCTGAGGGTCAGACCCTGTTTTTTCTCCTCTTTTGCTTTCTTTTGCTCGAGCCACTTATTCTGGGGTCTCCATGTCTCTGGCTATGAATTGGGAATACCCTGGAGATATTATTTTCTACCTACTTAATTACCTAGGAGCAGCGTTTTGAAAATTGAATTCATGTTTGCAAAACATAACTAATTCTCTGGGTGAGAATAATTGGTTACATGCGAAGTATTAGTATTGTGAGAAGAATTACTCCACTGGTTACCTCTCTTGACCTCCAATTAGTAATTATGTAAGGGTGCATAGTGGCTTTCTAATGTGTGTTCTCTGCAGACATCGCTGGAAATGGGGTGCCTGGAATATTGGGAGGATTCTACCAAAAACAACACCTGTTGGCAACCAGGGTCCCGAGCTCTGGGCACGGCTCTATCATGGACAACCTACCCCATGTGAACCTCCATTTTATTTAGAGATTGACCTCCCTGGCCTGGAGCACAGTAAGAAAACGCTCCTTGGGGCATTTTCTTCCTGGGCCAGTTCTCTGGGCATTGAGGAGAGTGTGGATGCGCAGGTGGGGTGTTGTACAACAAGGCATTTTCCAGAATCGCGCGGTGGCCAGCTCATTCTTCTTGCTTCTCCGTCAGGTTCATCAGCACCAGGACCGGGGAGAGACCTTTCAGTGCCAGCTCTGCCCTTTCACTTCCTCACGCCACTTCAGCCTGAAACTCCACATGCGTTGCCATCAGCACTTCCTGAGGACAGAAGCCAAGGTGAAGGAGGAGATCCCAGACCCAGATGTCAAGGGATCTCCCCACCTCAGTGACAGTGCCTGCCTGGGGCAGCAAAGGGAAGGAGGAGGGACAGAGCTAGTGGGGGCCATGATGACGTCTAACCCTCCAGAGAGGACTAGCCAGGGTGGGGCTGGCGTCTCGCCCTTGCTGGTGAAGGAGGAACCCAAGGAAGAGAACGGCCTGCCCGCCTCCTTTAGCCTGAATCCTGCCGACAGGCCCGCCAACCACACAAAGCTGAAAGACCCCTCCGAGTATGTGGCCAACAGTGCGTCAGCATTGTTCAGCCAGGACATCTCTGTTAAGATGGCGTCTGATTTTCTCATGAAGCTGTCAGGTACTTGAATAGGGTTGTATTCATTCTCTCTCTTCTTTCTCGCTCGCTCGCTCTTTCTCTCTTTCCCTGCCAGTATATTCTCATCTGTAAAATGAGCTGGTAGGACTAGATTGGTTTCCAAGTCCCTTTGTTTCTAATAGTCTGCACTTGCCTAAGTTTTCTGTTGTATGTTTTTTTTTTCCCCTTTACTATTATTGTTATTATTACTGTGCAATGCTTTGGAAGTAGGCATTTTCTGACTTAGGTCTGGAGACAATAGGGATTGTTGGTTTTGTTTTTCTGTTTTTGTTTTTTTAATCCTCTGTTTGGGTTCTTCTGATGGGGGGAAGTTCACATGGTCAGCCAGGTTTGTGTCACTTGCCTTGTGTGACCTTGAGCCCTGTTTAACTTGTCTCTTCCGCACCGAGTTCTCTAAAGTACTTGTACATGAAGTACCTCATTTTGTGTTTTTCAAGTCATTTACTGTCTTAATTTGAAAGATTGTTAAGGATCACATGTACAGAGACTACTGCTAGAAATCACAGACTTTGAAAATTTGAGCAAATGATAAATATTATCTTTATGAATTTTTTTAGGATTTATTTTTTTTTGGTGGAGAGATTTCTTTATTGTGGTAAAACGTACCTCCCATGATATTTACCATTTTCCCTATTTTTAGGTGCATGGTTCAGAAGCTTTAAGCACATTGAGAATGTTGTGCCACCGTTACCACGACCCATTGCCAAAACTTCAACCTCCCCAACCAAAACTATAACCATTAACAATAAGCCTCCATCTCCCCATAACCTCTTTTGTACTTATTTCCTATCTTTATGAATTTGATTACTCTAAATCCTTCATGTAAAGTGGAATTTAAAAATTGTTTTAAATTAGTTTCCGATTGTCCTATCATGCCCTTTGTAGAGAAGATGAAGCATACACTGTAGAAATTTATTCTCATTAATTGGCATTGTTTTCCATCACTGTCAAATTATACCTGATGCGTCTCTTGGTTTCTGCCTTTTTTTTTTTTCTCCCCAGTGTCTTTTAAGTTGTGCTGTTGAACAGGGTGTAGTGGGGTAGGGGCACAGTTTCTCCTGACTCTGTTAGAATAAGACAGGGGTGGGATTGTGCTGCTACTCATTACGCTTTCAAAAGTCTGATTTAAAATTTTAAAGGAGATCTAGAGGGTGGGGAAAGGTCGGTTGAGAATTGGTTCTGTCTTTCAGTGAAGATGGCAGTCCCCACGATGATTTCCAAATGCCATTTCAGCGCTTTGGAGATTGACAATACCCTTTAAATGGAGAATAATTGGTCACCACCTTCCTTTAAATGGGCTGTGTGTCGCATTTCACTAAATGTCATTGCCAGGTGAATTAGAGGTTCAGCTTCACTCCCAAGTCCCTCTGCTCAGTGACACTTCAGTGAGTCTTTGGGGAAGTCCTCCTCACCCCAGATCTTTGCCCCTTGGCAGTGGGAGACCCTGGTTGGGAGAGCAAATGGTTGGAAAACGAGGTGTCCCAGAAACGAGTGGAGGAGCAAGGGGGCAGAGAATGGGGCAGGGGCCCTGAGGAAGCCCTGCTGGAAACAGTGGGCTGCAAGAATTCTAACACTTCCAACTTCTGCTCCTCTTCCCTGCTGCCTTCTCTGTCTTCCAGCCCAATCTCTGGAAAATGGGATTTTAAAAACTGAGTTTTATATTAAAATTGTTTAAAACCATTGGGAGAAATGCACGTTTCCCATTTCCCTTTAGGATTTTGCCTCTGCGGGGTCTCCAACTCCATCTTGATGGAATTACCTGCCAACGTGAGAGCCAAAGGGGTTCCTCTGGGCTTTGCTCAGGGCCACCCCAAGGGAAGAAATGCAGAGGATATATGAGGGGTCTTCAGAAAACTCACAAAACATGCATATCATGAAAAAACTATGAGGGGATTTCTAAATGCTTTTGCACCAAAATTTATCTTTTTTTTTTTAAGTTATTTATTTTCACTGTATATGAGAGGCTGACACATACATACAGAGAGAGACACACAGAGAGAGCTCTTAGCATCTGCTGATACAGTCTCCGCAACAGCCAGGGCCAGGTCAGGTCAAAGCCAGGAGCCTAGAACTCAATCTGGGTATACCATATTGATAGCAGGGATACAAGTACTTGAGTCATGATCTGCTGCCTCCCAGGGTGTGCAGTAACAGAAAGCTGCCTTGGAAGTAGAGGAGTCTGCACTCGAACCAGGCAGCCTGAGTGCCCCCAGCAGGCGTCTGTCTGCCATTAGCTTCAGCCCCAGTCTTAGTAGCTTTCAGCTGCTCAGAGCTAGTATGGCACACAGTGGAGCCACCAGGGGAGAAGAAGCCTGTTCCAAGGCTGGGGTGAAGGGCCCTGCACTTGCACAGGAGCCTTCTATGGTGGTCTCCTTTTTTTCTTTTCCGGTTAACTATTGATAGGGAGTTGTTTTTGGTTTGGCAGAGTATTTCCTGGCTGATCAATCAGCACAAGAAAACAGATAACAAATGCACACTATTTATGCAAAAGGCCCATGCAGCTATTTTATGGTGGCTTACTAGAGGTCCTGAAACCTGACTTGTATGCACTGTTACCTAGCAACCTGTTATAAAGTCACCGGGGAGTGGGATGCATCGGTAATTTTTTTGTGTGTGCATATTTGGATGTAAATGTAAACTTGGTGACTGTGGCAGTGCCGCCCGCAGGAGGAAGGGGAGGATATGTTCAAAGGAAAGGAATGCATTTTCTGGAGGGATTTTTTATTATTATTATGATTCCACTAACCCTCTGGTTGGCCAGGCCCCACAATTGATAGCTGCTCTCACAGGGGTGCTCTCCGTGGATGTGTCTGCAGATTTGATTCAGGGACAAAAAGGCCAGATCCCGCAGGGAGCTGCGGCTGAGTTTCTATCTCTTCCTGTCCTCAAATGCAGAGTAGTGATGGTTAGCTTCGGGCCTCCTCCCTGGACGTCATAAGGGCACCATTGTTCTAGCACTGAATTTTTTCGCTGGGCTCTGTCCGTGCACCTGCTGGTGCTATAGGGTGCAGCTGTTTGTGGGCATCGAGTCTGCGAGTCTTTGTGCCAGCAGATCACTGTCTGCAAAGCTGAAGCACAGTGACAAATTCAAGCGTGTAGACACCTACTTATTTCCAAAAGGGAGAGAGAAAACACTTGATGCTTTCTTGCCTGATTAGTAAGGGGAGTCTTTCTTGCTCCTTTGACTAAAAGCAAGCATAAAGAACAGAACCCACGGGATTACAGCCCTCTGGGTAGAATGCTGTTTTAAATTGGCTGTAGGGGCTGGTGTTTGGTATAGGATCTAGGATCGAGTCTGGACTCTGTTTTGGATTCCAGCTTTCTGCTCATGTGTACCCCAGGAGGCAGTAGGTGATGGCTCAAGGTGTTGGATCCTGCCGTTCATGTGGGAGACCCGGATGGAGTTCTAGGCTCCTGGCTTCTGCCTGGCCAAGCCCCAGCTGTTGCAGGCATTTGGGGAGTGAACCAGTGGATTAGAAGATCTCTCTGTCTCGTCTTTCTCCGTCCCTCTCTACCTTTCAAATAAATGGATTAACACTATTTTAAAATTACACTCTAAATCCTCCTTCCATCTGTTTGGAGGTTTCCCAATGATCAGACTATTTCAAAACGTTCTTGGAAAATGGAATTAAAAGATTATTTTGGTGCAAACATTTTTTTTAAACCCAGGGATAGTTTTTTTCATAGTGTGCATTTTCCAGGAATTTTTTGAAGTGCCCCCTTCCGTGATTGTGAAATAAGATCCCTTCGCCCAGCCTTCCTCTGTCCTTCAGACGGGGTCTCCGCTTCACGTTCCTGGGTCCTCCATGAAGAACGTCATTTCCTAGGCGAGTATGGGGCAACCCCAGCTGCTGGCTTCCTGGGCTGATGGAAAGGTGACTTCTGCAGATCTCACTCAGGCTTTTCTACCCTGGGGTGAGACCTTGAAGGGCCTCAGCCCTGTGGGTTTGCGTTGAGCTTTCCTGGAGGCTGGAAGACCAGTACAGGTCAGGGCAAGTGATCCAGTGGTCATGTGACTGGGGGTGTTGTGGAGGGGGGGTGGACCATGCATAGCTGAAGTTCTGGTGATTCTGTGTAGTCGCCTGCAGCCAGCGGCGGTTCTTAACCCGGCCTACACAGTACACTTTACCTGGGGAGTTTTTTTTTACAAATGCCAGGGCCCTGAAATTATGATTTAATTGGCCTGGAGTATACTCTGGACATTGATATTTTCTTTTAAAATTCTCAAAAGTCTAAGGTGCAGCCAGGACTAAGGGCCATGGGTGTGGAATATAAACTTGGTACCTGGTACTATTTTCTTCAGTATAGCTATGGGTTGTTGTTTTGCTTTTTTTGTTTGTTTGTTTGGAGCACACTTCTCTTCCCACGCTTTCTATCCCAGACCACGGAAAAGGACAAGGTAGTCTGAGCTGGGCCTGAGGCATTTCCCCATAGGTCAAGGTTGACCCAAAGGAGAAGCACGGGTGAGTCATGTTTTTCGAGCCTCGTGTGTTTCCTCGTGGGGCCTCATGACAAGAGAATTTCATGGCAGTTAGGAAGTCTCAGGAATCAATGTGGAGCATCAGGCAGCTGGGAGTCTCGTTGGAAGTCTGATTCAAAGATGCCCGTGACAGCCGCACCTCCCTCTGCTTTTTTGCAAACTGCACTTTTCAAGATACAAAATTTAATTCTAACTCTCCAAATTATAAGCAAGCAGTTGATGGAAACTTGGCACCTCACTTGTTGGCTGGGAATATCTTTTTGTCCCTGGTTTTTCCAAAATAAAAGATATAAGTCATTTCAACTATTTTTAATTTGGAAACTGGCGAAACTTTTTGTACTGTCTCCCACATTACATTAATTTCATAAAATTGAGACCAAAATAATTTTAACTAGGAGAGATGGACTTTTTAAAGCAACGATTTACTTTTAGCTTCTCAGAGACAGTTTGTGAACAAATGGATACACGTTTCTGACTGATGAGTAGCTCAGCTGTCCGATAGCCATAGTTTCCATGCATACATGAAGGGGCATTGGTTAATGGGTTTCTGTCATAACTTACAAGTGTCCATAGTCCTTCATTCTGCAACTTCCATATGTTTCAGATAATTTTATTTATTTATTTATTTATTTTCAAAGATTTTATTTATTGATTTGAGAGGTAGAATTACAGACAGAGAGGGAGAGACAGAGAAAAAGGTCTTCTATCTACTGGTTCACTTCCCAAATGACTGCAACAGCTGGGGTTGGGCCTATTTGAAGCCAGGAGCCAGGAGCATCTTCTGGATCTCCCATGTGAGTGCAGGGGCCCAAGCACTTGGGCCATCTTCCACTGCTCTCCTAGGCCATTTGTAGGTAGCTGGATTGGAAGTGAAGCACCCAAGACATGAACTGGCACACACATGGGATGCTGGCACTGCAGAGGCTTAACCTACTATGCCAAGCACCAGCTCCCAGATAATTTTATACATCTGTAAGTTACAATACAAGAGTACCTCAAAAAGTTCAAGGAAAACAGAATTAAGAGGTAGGTTTATTTTGGCACTAAACACTTTGGAAACCCATTAAAATGAAGGCTCTTAAATGTTCAGTGGGTATTATGAAAAAATATACAAGGATTTCACATTTTTTGCAACATAACAAACTTACCTTTTCATTTCATTTTTCTACAAACTTTCTAGAGTGGCCCTGTACAGCAGGTGCATACGTGGCAGCTTCCCTGTCTTGTTTTACTCCTGTTTGGGCTGCTGGAGAAGGAGGGGCCAGGGGATGCCTGCTGACCCAAGTCATCCCGCATGCCTGGCGGCTCCGATTGTCTTTTTTTTTTTTTTTTTTTTTTTTGACAGGCAGAGTGGACAGTGAGAGAGAGAGACAGAGAGAAAGGTCTTCCTTTTGCCGTTGGTTCACCCTCTAATGGCCGCCGCGGCCGGCGCACTGCGGCCAGTGCACCGTGCTGATCCGATGGCAACAGCCAGGTACTTATCCTGGTCTCCCATGGGGTGCAGGGCCCAAGTACTTGGGCCATCCTCCACGGCACTCCCTGGCCACAGCAGAGAGCTGGCCTGGAAGAGGGGCAACCGGGACAGAATCCGGCGCCCCGACACCGGGACTAGAACCCTGTGTGCCGGCGCCGCAAGGCAGAGGATTAGCCTAGTGAGCTGCGGCACCGGCCTCTGATTGTCTTTCTGTACAGCGTCCTAACACGTGTGCCTCCTTCCACGTTCAGTGCCATCCTTGTGCCAGTCGTGCCCGAGGCTTAAGTGACAGCAGCCAGGGCCTGTCCTGCTCCCCACGCGCAGGCGTACTTTTGCCACTCAGTTTATTTTTGAGGACCTCCCTTTGCATCCTCACTTTGGTTCTGGTCGGCCCCGTTTTGCCTTTCTCTCTGCTGGGCACTCGGGACTCATGTGACTGAAATTCCTCGCGTGAGCAGCTGCATGGAGCGTTGTACAGGAGGCAGCCTGAATGCCCTTTGGAAATCCTGCATTTTATTGAAACGTGGTGATTCATAACGAGAGGGAGAGTGTGACCCTTTCCTGTCTGTTGAGACTCGTGACTCAGTGAACCAGGAATGGGGCTGTCATGGAAGGGAGCAGGTGGGATTAAAAGCACATGGGGCCTGGAGTTACGCACACAGGTGTTGGCATGGAAGAAGACTTGGCCGTCCATACTAGTTGCATTTTATTTTTCCTTACGCAGTGCTTTGCTCTGTGCCTTTTGAGTCCTTTGATCCTCATAACCACTCTAGGTAGGTGGTATTACTAATCCCGTTTTACAGAGGAAGAGATAATAAACAGAGAGTTTAAGAATTGTGCCCAAGGCCGGCGCCGCGGCTCACTAGGCTAATCCTCTGCCTTGCGGCGCCGGCACACCGGGTTCTAGTCCCGGTCGGGGCGCCGGATTCTGTCCCGGTTGCCCCTCTTCCAGGCAAGCTCTTTGCTATGGCCAGGGAGTGCAGTGGAGGATGGCCCAAGTACTTGGGCCCTGCACCCCATGGGAGACCAGGATAAATACCTGGCTCCTGCCATCGGATCGGCGCGGTGCACCGGCCGCAGCGCGCCGCTCGTGGCGGCCATTGGAGGGTGAACCAAGGGCAAAGGAAGACCTTTCTCTCTGTCTCTCTTCTCTCTCACTGTCCACTCTGCCTGTCAAAAAAAAAAAAAAAAAAAGAATTGTGCCCAAGCTCACACAGCCAAGAAGTGGTAGAGCTGAGATTCTCATCTGGGCAGTATGGTTCCAGTACTCCCATCCTCATGCCATCTCCACCTCACATCACAGGACCAAGAAGCAGCCAGACAGGCCGTTGGCTATGTTCTTTGTGAATGTTGTAGAGTTGGCCTGCATCCCCAGCATGGGCCAGTCTGAAGGTCGTATGACAGACATCTTTAGAAGCCGTATGAGAACTTCTGGTCTTCTCAGGAATTAGTACAAATAGAGGAGTAACAGGGAGGCCAGCTTACGTGTTGGTAGAGCTTTGTAGTGTACTGTGCATTTCGGCTATCATGTAACAAGCATATGGGTGGAGAAACCAAGATTTGGGGTAAGAAACGGTAAGAATCACAACTGGTCTCCACTTCGCCTTTTTCTTGCTGTGCTAGATACAGTGCTCCAAGTTACAGAATGGCCACTGGAATGATTTTATGTATTTATTTATTTATTTATTTAAAAGACAGACACAGACAGATTTTTCATCCACTGGTTCACTCCCTAAATGCCCACAACAGCCAGGAATGGGCCAGGCCAAAATTAAGAGCCAAGAGCTCCATGTGGATCTCCCTGGTAGGCTGCATGGGTTCAGATACTTGGGCCATCACCAAGGAGCTGGAAGCTGGAGTTGAGAGAGGAGCCGGGACTTGAACCCTAGCACTTCCATATGGGATGCGGGTGTCCCAAGCTGCATCCTAAGCACCAGGCCGATCCCCAGAATAATTTTTTCTCTTGGGAGACCCATGGGTGAAATTAATCAGAGTCTATTGTTTCTGTAAAACCAAAGCCAGGTCATTCTCTTCCCAAAAGCATCTCTTCTCCCATTCACTGCTGCTGTTGTTACTGTTACTGCTTCTACTAGTGCTGTTATTATTAGAGCTGTAATTAATCAGGAGTGTTTGCAGTGAGCCAGGCGCTATGCCAGCTGCTTCCTAGGAGTTCTCATTTAACCCTCGCCGTGGCCCTGGAGGGTCACTAACCTGGACCTATTTCCGAGATGAGATAGCTGAGGCTCAGAGGTCTCAGCTGCAAGAGACAGAACGAAGGCTCTGCTCTAACTGCAAAGGCTTGGTTCACGCCCACCTAATTAGCTATCACCTAATTTTTTTTTCTCAGTTGTGTGCACTGTCTTTTGACCTCCGTCTGCCTCACTGCTTATTTTCCTTGGCTTCCAACCATGGCATCATTTCTAACACATGTGCTTTCAGACACGAGTCTGCTTCAAGTTTTGGGTCTTCAGAATGCATCTCAGAGCCATTCCTTCACGTGCAGCCTGCAGTCTGCTGCTAGCTGACTTGTTCCTCTGGCCCCCTCCCGCCTGCCTTTTCCATCCTAGCTCCTCACCATCCAAGCATTTCTTGAGGGACTCTTCCCCCAGCGCCTCTGGTATCAGGTTATGCCCCTGCCAGGCTGACCATTTTCCGCTGAGCAACCATCTCCTCACTGCTCTCAAGCACAGTGCTGCCATCCTCACCTTTCTCTGTCTCCTCACCTCCTGTTGTCCCAGGGGTCTCGGCATCTGGACCGTGGAGCTCCGCAGACATCTCCCTCCCCTCGGGATGCAAAGGGATGACCACTCGGGGGAGACTCTTTATGGCCATTTCATGGTCTGTCACCACCCAGAGTTGGTCAGACTCTCCCGGTGAGCCATGGTGACAACAGTCATTTGCACACTGATCTATAAACCAGAAAGCCAGCCATATTAATTTGGCATGACAAGTGTAACTGGCAAGAGGAGCTGTCATCTGGGGCAGGTGGTCACTGACTTCCTGGAAAAGAACTGGAAACAGATTTCTCCAGTCTTTAGGTTTTCTTTCTTCCGGTCTCCATGCAAACCATTCCATTGCAACTCATACATCCCCTTCCCTGGGTGCGTTAATAGTGGGAATTTAGCATGCAGCTTTCTTTTCACATTGGCTGAGGGCTTGATGGGTTTTGCAGGACTTGTCCTTCTGCTTTTGACACGGGAAATAGCCTGTCTGTGAAGCGGATTACTTGCGCTCATTATGTGTGGGTTTTAGTTCATGGAGAAAAGCCTCCTTTATTTACTGTCAAGTTCTTGAGGCACTGCTTGCTGCTGTTACCCTTGACCTTCTGCAGAGGTGATCCCCTCTCCCTGTGTCTGTGCTCCGGCCGTCACTGGGGACCTGTGTGGTCATGGTTTGGGTACATGGGTCCTGAAGTGTGGCCAGGGATTAGCTCAGGTGGGGGGTTTCGTATTTCTCAGGTGAGAAAGATGAGATGGCCACAGTTGCACTAAACACTAATTATAAAACGATTTAAGGCAAATTAAAGGGCAAGATTTTAAAATATTTAGCTAATATTTTAAATATTCCACTTAAATATAAGATACTTAACATTTATAACATTTAAAAGTAATACTCATCAGTAATTACTTAATTAAATCTTGGCCTCTCATGATTTCAGAAGGCAGTTTCTTTTTCTCACCCAAAGTACATCAAATGGTGAAACATCCCAAGGCCCCTATGAACCTGTTAGTACATCCTAACGTGCTCCTTACGAAGGGGCTGGTGGGTACAGCAGCGTCAGCCTGTAGGCTGGAGAGACGGGCCCTACTCCAGTTTCAGCATTAAGGAGCCCCCTGGGTTTTCTTATTGTAAAATAAGGGAGTAGGAAACAGTAACAGTTTTCATTTTCTTTGTTCTTTAAACACTGAATTCATTTTTTTGAAACAAAATCTTCATCACAAATTCAATACATGTAACATATATTTTAGTGTAATTTTTCTATTTATTTACTTTTAAAAAAAGATTTATTGATTTATTTGAAAATCAGAGTTAGAGAGAGAGGGAGAGACAGAGATCTTCCCTTCACTGATTCCATTCACTGGTTCACTCCCTAGGTGGCTGCAATGGCCAGGGCTGGGTCAGGCTGAAGCCAGGAGCCAGGAACCTCAACTGGGTCTCCCACCTGGGTGGCAGGGGCCCAAACATGATGCTTTTTCCAAGCCATTAGCAGGGAGCTGGGACGGAAGTGGAGCAGCCGGATCACCAACCGTTGCCTGTATGGAATGCTGGCATCACAGGTGGTGACTTTACTCGCTGTGGCACAATGCCAGCCCTATAGTCTTTTTTTATTATTATTTTGTAAGAAGTTTATTAATACATTAGATTCTTGAGGTCACAATAAATAGCAAAGATGTGTTTTTAATAGAACTTTGTTTTTTTTAAATTCACACTGATTACATTTATTTGTTTAAAAAGGCATGCAATTAGAGGAAAAATTGTTATTTGATAAACATCATTGGGACACTCTGATGTTATGGAGTCTGGTCTTTATGGCAGTGTTATCATTTAGTGTACAGTATTTCTAAATTTATTTTGCTAATTGCAGTTCCAGGAACTACTGTTGCTCACAGAGAAGTTGTGGCAAATGGGAACAGATTTTTAGCAAGTCGTCTTGTAATCTCAGGATCCCTTTAATTTATTCAGATTCTTGAAAGAAGAGGATAATAATATAAAATTTCTGCTTCGAAATTGACAGCATTTAGCAACTGTCCTCATTCCATATAACAAATGGCAGACCAGAAGCATCCAAAACTTAGACCAAGCCCTAAAGCCATCTATAATTCTGGATCAACTACTTGGTTATGACTCAGTTAGCTGTTAGAAAGTGGGCACATGTGTTTAATCTCTCTGGATTTCAGAGTTGCCAACTGGGGATAATATTAGGACCTACCTCAAAGGGTCATTGTAAGCATGAGATAAACTAATCCAGGTAAACACTTGGTATTTCCTGGCTGGTGCTGTGGGCTCAGGAAATGATAGATCCAGATACTTCTGTGTATGCACAAGTGCCTGTCTGTCTGTCAGCTACAGCTGGACGCTCTACCCAAGCAGATACACTTGCACTGCCCTGGCATTGAATTTAAGGCAGTTATGCCCAGGAGACAGTTGGCACTGTCTGCAGCAATTTTTTGTTTTGTTTTGTTTTCACAACTGGGAGGAGCTGCTGGCATCTGGGAAGTAAAGACCAGGGATGCAGCGAAACATCCTACAGTGTGCAAGACTGCAAACTACCCGGTCAGAACGGTGCCGGTGTTGAAGTTGAAGTCCTGACTTAGGGCATACGTACAGACCCTCAGTTATTCTACAACGGTCCAGTTTTACACGGACACACATGCACAGGCCTGAGTGGACTGTCCATGCGAAGGCAAACACTTGTTCTCTTAAAGACATATCGCTAGAACTGGACCCCTCCTATGACAGCAGAACTGAGCTAACTTAGCAAACTAAGTTAACGCACTATGGTCTCCGGTGAGCTGACATTTTATATGTAACAAGTGAGGATGCATATTTAACAGTCAATTTTAATTTAATTCGAGCATAATTTTAAAAACTTGAAATTTGAAACAAACATTTGTTGGAACCCCAGCAGCCTAGACTAGGGTTCCTTGGAACGCTATTTGAAAACCGTTGGTATGTGGTCCCTTCCAGGTCCAGGAGCCTGGCTCTGGTTTAGGGTAAAGTCGTAAATAAAATTCTCAGTGGCCTTGTTTTTCATGGGGGCAGTTCAGCACTCATAAAATTGCCAGACTCCAAACTGAAAGAGAGCTCTGTCTGCTCATTAATCTCACGGAAAGGTGTCATTTTCCTTCACCCGGGGGAGCCAGCAGAACAGAAGCATTCGTGTTGCAGTCTGATCTTTTCCTCTCATTCCCGTAGTCACATCTGCCCGCGATTCCCTCCTCCAGGGAGGCATCCCTTCCTCACAGGCGGCCCCTTCCTTCCCTTCTCTGTCTCCTTAGCAGTGTTTAGTTCACTTCGCGTCGTTGGCTTTCCAGCCACAGCCCACGGTTGAGTTGCTTAAGTCAGTGTCCTTCTGAAAGGTGCCAGGGGCTCCTGGGGAGACACGGAAGGACGTGGACGCATTTTCAGCTGGGAGCTCCGGAGGCCAGCATCTCTGTGCATTAGTGCTGTGTCTGGGGGAGGGCGGGTGTCCGTCTGTTAACTTCTTAGGGCCTCAGTTTCCCCTCCTGTAAGGTGAGGGTGGCAATAAACCCATTTGGTCTGATGAAATGAAGGCTCCAGTCCCCGAGCAACTATTGCAATGTGTTGTTCAAACCAATGATGGTCTTCAGGGAAGTTTGTCTCCTTAGAAGCAATCTCCTCGTGAGGCCATGACCCCCTGCCGGAAGAAGGTTTTCCAGCTCACTAATAGTACCTGTCTAGGAGAACTGGAAAACTGGAATCATTTTATCCCAGTGGCTTTCCCATTCCTTTTCCACATTCGCCTGAATCTTGAATCCTTTTTTAAAATCCTCAGAAAAGCCAACCTGTTTCCTTTAAACAGCACCCCAACTCCATCAAGTATATGTACTCATGGATATGCATTATTCATAATCAGAGTGCTCAGCCCCCACAGGGCTTGGAACAACAGCCTTTTGACTGGTGGGCCTTCCTCACTGCCTTAGGATGTGCAGTGTCTGGAAGCTTCAAGGTACACCAGCAGCCGAGAAGGCAGGTGCTGTGCAGGAACTCTGTGAGTTGGGTTCCATATGTGCACACAGCTTTTTGTGTTAGTGGTAGGGATAAAGCGGAGACTGCAGTGAGTCACAGGCTGCTGCTCCTCTTTTAGCAGTTTCCCCAACGAAAAAGAAAACAACTTTAATTCCACCTTTGTCTGTACATGTGGGCTTTTCCTTAACTAGAATAATTACGAAGATGGCAATTATTCAGTCATATTAATTACAAAATACAGCCTTTATATACTATCTGCTCTGTAAATATTTCTGGTAATGGAAAAGAAGGTTAGCCTTCATAATTTTTTATTGTTACATGTTCTATTTAAATCCAGCTGTTTGGGAAATTAAAACTTGGGCAAGTGTTTCCCGCGTGTTTTTCTATTATGTCATTAGCTGTATTTACATTTTCTCAGCACATTATAGTTTTATGGCGTTCTTGATATTGTCAGAATGAAAACCAGGTATGTAGTGCCTCGCAAACTTATAATCTAGCAACATACAGCTTGCCTACTGCCTTTTTTTTAAAGTGTCATATTGAGGTTCTGTTAAACACAGGCTGTGCTAACAATGCTAAGTACCTTTTTCTCCATAAGTCAGCTGTAAGTTTGTATTCTGACTAATGCTCCCAGAGACCCCTTTTATGTTCAGAGAGCACCTGCTTAACAGTTACCCACTCTAGAAGCTGGGGTTTGCTCCTGGAATCTGAATGGTTTCTTACATCTTTAATAGCTTCACCTTAGCATTTTCAAATAAGATACAGCACCGAAGCATTGTAAAAACATATAACCGTTCACTTCGGATTTTTCTTTCCCACAGAGTCAAAGTCACAGACTTAATAAATACACATCATTTAATTACTCTATCCTGTCTGAGCAGAGATGCTCTCGTGAAAAGATTATACACAGGGCTCTGGAAGAAGGGCATAGGGAGAGCAGTACAGACTCCCAGGAACTGGGTGAAAGGTACGAAGGGTTGAGACGTGTGCAAGGTGCAGTCGTCTGAGGGCCGCCTTCCCTGGCAGAGGCTGCAAGTGCATATTAGAAGACTGTGGTAGAGACCATCATTGTTCCATTGGGTTCACATTCCCATGGCATTGTCCTCAAGGAGCTAGGTTTTAAGCCTTTCCTCTCTTATGTCCTCCGTAGTGCTAGAGGTCAAGTAAGCTAACTCTGGGCTAGACAACTTTATCTCGAGTTTCATCCCCAATCCTGTGATTAGACCTGGGAAAGCACCTCTGTTGCTTTGGGTGGGATGTTTTGGAGTTTGTGGTTTTTGTGGATCACAGGTAATAAAATGGAACACTAGGAGATGTCACCGATTTGGAGTCGGTGCACTTTATTCGGTGAATAGATGTGTAGATTGAACACCAACCATGTGGCAGGCACTGTTCTAGACACCCCAGACACAGCTGTGTAAAAACAAAGATCACTGGCTTTGTGGAACCTGCCCTGGAGTTGAATGAACAGACCATGAATAGTTCATACAATAAGCTTTAAAACTATGTAGTATATGATTAGTCTGCTGGGGTAACAGAATACCAGAGGCTGGGTGGCTTCACCCACAGCAGTCTATTTCTCACATTTGGAGGCTGGAAGCCCAGATCAAGGTGTCAGCAGATTTGGTTTCTCCTGAGGCCCCTCTTCCCAGCTTACAGATAGATGGCTGCCTTCTCACTGTGCCCGCACATGGCCTTTCGGCAGTGTGTGAACATCCTGCTCTCTCTCTCTTTCTCTCCCTCTCTCTTTCTCTCCCTCTCTCCTTTCCTCCTTCCCTCCTTCCTTATAAGGAACCAGTAACATTATGGCTCCATCTCGTTTTTCCTTAATTTCTTCTTCAGAGTCCCAAACACAGGTATATTCACTTTGGAAGTTGGAGGCTTCCACGTGGGAATGCCAGGGAACACAGTGCAGTAGTACATATTTTTTCTCCTTCAGAAGTAGGGAGAAAAGTCACAGCAGGATAAGTGAGACTGCACGTATTATTAGGGGTAGGAGCCACAGTTTTGAGCAGAAGGGGCAGGGTAGGTCTCACTGAGCAGGTGGTATTTGAGTGAAGACTTGAAAGTCAAATTCCATTCAAATTTCATTACAACCCAGGGACCAGAAGGGGAGGAGCAGTGTGGTGGAAACCAATAATGGGTAGGGGCCCGTGGATCTAGATTCTGAACCAAGCCTTGCATCTTTCTTTCTTTTCTAGCTTTTAATTAATTAATTTGAAAGTGTTATAAAGAGGGGGAGAGAGAGAGAGAGGGAGAGAGAGAGAGAGAGAGAGAGAGAGAGAGCTCTTTCATTCATTGGTTCACTCTCCCAAACAGCTACAACAGCCAGAGCTGGGCCTGGCTGAAACCAGGAACTTCATCTGGGTCTCCAACATGGGAGGCAGGGGCTCAAGACTTGGGCCATCTTCTGCTGCTTTCTCAGGCCCATTAACTGGAAGATGGATTGAAAGTGGAACAGCTGGGACATGAACCGGCAGCCTCCATATGGGTTGCTGGCATTGCAGGTGGCAGCTTTACCCACGGTGCTACAATACCCACCCCTCCCCAGCCCGTCTTTTTGGTAGTTGAAGTTCCAAATGTTATTTTAGCCTTCTGGGTTCCAGTTTTCAAATACAAAAATACTTGAGAAAGTTCATGGAGGGGCCGGTGCTGTGGCATAGTGGGCTGAGCCTGTCCCTGTGGTGCTGGCCTCCCATATAGGCACTGGTTATAGTCCTGGCTGCTCCTCTTTCAATACAGCTCTCTGCTGTGGCCTGGGAAAGGAGTGGGGGATGGCCCAAGTGCTTGCGCCCTGCACCCGCATGGGAGACCCAGAAGAAACTCTTGACTCCTGGCTTGGGATTGGCCCAGCTCCAGCCGTTGTGGCCATCTGGGGAGTGAACCACCAGATGGAAGACCTTTCTCTCTGTCTCCCTCTCTGTCTATAACTGTACCTCTCAAATAAATAAATAAAATCTTTAAAAAAAAGTTTTTGGAAAATGGAGTTAAAAGGTAAATTTGTTGTGATGCAAAAAGATTTTGAAATCCCTGAGTAGTTTTTTTCCTGTAATATACATTTTCTATGGACTTTTGAAGACCTTTGTGTGCTGGGTTTTAAAATTCTTTTACACCAAAATAAACCCATCTTTTAATTTCATTTTCCACGAACTTTTTAAAGTCCTCTCTTGTGCTGGCCTGTGTGAATTTGTGATGCCAAAGCATGCATTCTTGGAGAGGCATGAGGTAGACAAAAACACCTTGTGCTTGGGGGACTTTGTTCATCTTTTTGTTTTTAATAATGGAAGGCATTTAAGGCTCATTCTAGTTAAGTGTTGTTAAGAATTCTATGTAGGGGCCAGTGCCGTGGCTCAATAGGCTAATCCTCCGCCTGCGGTGCCAGTACCCCGGGTTCTAGTCCCGGTCAGGGTTCTAGTCCTGGTCAGGGTTCTAGTCCCGGTCAGAGCACCGGATTCTGTCCCAGTTGCTCCTCTTCCAGTCCAGCTCTCTGCTGTGGCCCGGGAGGGCAGTGGAGGATGGCCCAAGTGCTTGGGCCCTGCACCCGCATGGGAGACCAGGAGAAGCACCTAGCTCCTGGCTTCAGATCAGCTCGGTGTGCTGGCCGCAGTGCACCGGCCGCAGTGGCCATTGGTGGGTGAACCAGCAGAAAAGGAAGACCTTTCTCTCTGTCTCTTTCTCTCACTGTCTAACTCTGCCTGTCAAAAAATAAAAATAAAAAATAAAAAAATAAATTAAAGAATTCTATGTAGGATGAGATCCTCTTTCCCAAAAGACAAACACCCAATACGACAGACCTAAAGTTTCTACCATGTGGACCTGTAAGGGAAGCAAAAGGCCCGTGAATGTCAGAGGTGGCAGGAAGAGGGTGCTGGTGTCTTCCTTCTTGGCCTTAGGCTGGGCGCGGTGGAGCCTAGCCGCAGAATCCATCCCATAATAGGCAGCTCTGCCCTGACCACATACTCCCCACCAACTAACCATGCTAAAAATGGAAAAAGGACATTAGTGGAAAAACTGGTGAACAAAATCTGAATAAAATCTGGAGTTTAGATAATGGTAATCTGAATTTCTTAGTTCTGACAAATGTCCTGTGGTTGTGAGAGATGTTAACCTTTAGAGAATGCTGGGTGAAAGATATGTGGGAACTCTTTGGACCATCTCTGCAACTTCTCCATAAATCTAAAATTATTCTAAAATGCAAATTTCTTTAAAAACAAAAAATCCCATTTTGGACTTGGTGGTGACTTGGGCTCACGGATCTGGGTTTATGTGCTACGACAAGAAATCCAGTTAGGAGTAGAGTACCTGTCCCGCTGTGAGTGGGTCAGCAGTGTCAACTGATGATAGGGCGGGAGTGGAATCTCGGTTTTGGACTTTTCTCTTTGGCAAATTCTCCGTCCTCACCTTCCCCCCTCACCCCAGGGTTTTGCTTGGGCTTCGCCTCTGACTCGTGTTTTTATTCCCTAACGTTAAGCTGGGTAGTTGCCCGAAAGCCCTATGCTGAGATCGAGTTAGGTGGGGAGAGTGCCAGGAAGTCAGGGAGGCAGCAGCATATCCAAGAAAGAAGACATTGAGTAAAAAAAAAAAAAAACAAAGAGAAACACAGCCAAACGCTTTGCAGAGGCAGCACCTTTTCAAACAGGAGAGCCCTGAAAGCTTCCGAAGCCCACGCTCGTCACCAGTCCCACACTCACAGAGTCCATTGTCTGTTCTGTGCCCAGGGCCCAGCCTGTTTGATCAGGTTGTGGTCCCTCTGGCTATTGGCACAATGTGATGGTGCATTCCATACTTCATTAAGTATGGGGCAGCGCTGAGGGGGCGTGGCCTCTTGCATATATATAATCCCTTTTTTCTTTTGACAGCTGCAAATCAGAAGGAGCCCCTGAATCTTAATTTTAAAGTGAAAGAGGAGCCCAAGGAAGAGGAGGCCCTAAGCACGACCTTGCCCCGGTCCAGCTATGTGTTCAGCCCGGAGCCTGAAGCGGCCGCCCCAAACATCTCTGAGGACGCGCTGAAGGCCCAGGAGGGCAAGGGGAGCGTGCTCCGGCGGGATATGTCCGTGAAAGCCGCATCTGAACTGCTCATGAAGCTCTCAGGTACTGGCCTTTTCTAGAATGTTCACATTCTGACCATGTCACTGGTAAGCCAATTGGACTGCATGCTGCATGGTCTCACAATGTCTCATTATTATGGGAAATTCAAGGAATGATCCATTTACTCAGCTTAAATCCTTGTGTTGTGTGTATGAGTTCGTGTGTGTCTACCAGCTGTGTACCTGTCTTATTATTAAATACAGCCTTCTTTTCTTGAATATTACTGAAAATTGTTGGAAAACACCACTGCTTTCTAAGATGATGTGGGTCTTCATAATATCAAAGCTCTTTTCCTAATTGATCAAGATTTCAATATTTTTCCGATAGAGGACTTTGCACTTTTTGTGTATTTATTTTATGTTCTTTAAAAACAATCAAAAATAGTTTTCTTAACTTCATAAGCAGATGAAATGGCTCTGGAAGTAATTACCAATGGAGTAGCCATAAGAGATTTTATGGATAGAGAATTTCATAATGGAATATTACAATAATTAACCAGTTCCTAAGATGAGTGAGTAGTTCTTTACTAGGATCTAAATGTGATACCTATTAAATGTAGGGAAAATGGGCTATAATTTGATATGCATGCATTTTGAATTGTTTTCCACCCTGTCTCCTCTCTGTCTCATTCCCTCAGCAAGAGGTCAAATTTAGAATGTCTTTTAAGGTATGGCTTTTAGGAAAGAAAATTTATGTCAATCTTAATACTTGTCAAATCATATCCCATCTTCATTTCATAAAAATATGATTTTTAGAAAGTATATTTAAAATGCGAATATGAATCCAAAGCTGTTTTTAGTTTGGAACTTGCTGTGCTTGGAGGATGAAAGCAAGAAATGTAGTGGAGAGACTGTTCCGTGATCTGTGTTTCTGGTTGACCAGTAGTTCGGAAAGTAAGACAGTAACAGTGATTTACCCAGAGTCATTATAGTAGAACAGTTGAAATTCCTGTATTTGCCAGTTGGTGGGGTTAAGAATACTTTTCTTTGATGTTAATTCAAAACATACTGGAATTTCAGGGGAACATGATTGGTTACAGATAAAGTCTAGTGTAATCATTACTTGTCCCATGTAGCCCCATTTTCCTCAACTTCGCAGTGATACTGCAGCTTCTCCAACTCAGAGGGGCGGTCTGGCAAGATTGCACTGATTGCTGAAAGCTGGGAGGTTTTAAAAATGATATCGAGGCCAGCGCATTCTGATACATTTGAACCGTTCTCTTGTGTCGAAAGCTCGCAGTGAATAGGGTGATCTGTGTCTGTTCCTCTCAGCCATTCAAGGCGGTCACCCAGCCCTGATTCGTCTCCCAGAGCGTAAGCGTTCCCATTACAATGGCTTGAACTCTCATCCAACAGTGACTCCTGCCTCCCCTCCTCGTGATGAGGTTCTGGAGTGTAACAGCTCCATTTCAGAGCTTGCTGTGCAACCAGTATTGCAAGTCGCAGGGGCCGGACTGGCACCAGAGGACAACATGTAAAATGAGATTTCAGGAAAGATGCTCTTTGAGGAAAATGTTTCATCCTGATCCTTTTGGATGATGTGATTTGAGACACTGAAGTATGAAATCATTTCCTAGATGATAATGAGATCCTTCAAATTTAATGATGTTTGTGGACAGCAATGGCCCTTCTACATGTGGATGTTGACTTTTATTGATTCTCTGTGCTGTGGGGTTCAACAGTAGTTGGAAGGCTGGCATAGTCACATATCCAAAGGACATCTGTCCTTACTTTGTGATGTGGAAACAAAAACTTGTTTGAAGAGTGACAACTATTGTTTTTTTTTTTTTTTTTTGCCCTGAAACAATTTGTCCTAGTATTCCATATGCAAGAGACTTAAATCAGAGAAATATATGTCATAGCCCTTACCTGAGAGATGCTCCGGTCTGGAGGAAGTGATCCAGTGCAGTGGAATCCGTTCAAGTGATGTGCGCTTAGAACTTTACTACTATGTTCTAGCAGCAAGTGATCAGATCGCTGCCAAGTTTCTGGTAGTCTCAGGAATAGGCATGTAACTTGAAAAGAAATGGCTCAGGCCGGCGCCGCGGCTCACTAGGCTAATCCTCCGCCTACCGGCGCCGGCACACCGGGTTCTAGTCCCGGTCGGGATGCCGGATTCTGTCCCGGTTGCCCCTCTTCCAGGCCAGCTCTCTGCTGTGGCCAGGGAGTGCAGTGGAGGATGGCCCAAGTGCTTGGGCCCTGCACCCCATGGGAGACCAGGATAAGTACCTGGCTCCTGCCATCGGGTCAGCGCGGTGCACCGGCCGCAGCACGCCAGCTGCAGCGGCCATTGGAGGGTGAACCAACGGCAAAGGAAGACCTTTCTCTCTGTCTGTCTCTCTCACTGTCCACTCTGCCTGTCAAAAAAAAAAAAAAAAAAAAAAAGAAAAGAAAAGAAATGGCTCTTCATTTCAGAGCCACAAGGCACAGAGGAGTCGCCTCGGCATTAGATTTAAAGTGGACGTTACAAATTTCTAATCACAGAAATCAGTGCTTTTTGCAGATGTTGCTGTCTTCCTGCAGGTTGCTAGTTGAACAGTTTCAGTGAACATGCCCTGAAAGATGTGCAAGTAAAGGACGTGCTAGCTCTCACTGCCCCGTTTTCTGAGATCACTCCTGTCTCTACATAGAATAAGAGTGCATTTCCTGAAGCGTCCATGCAGTTAGTGGCAACTGCTTCACATTCACCTTGGCTGATGCCCACAAAACCTTGTTGTAAGGATTCTTATGAGTGCCACTCCCTCACGTTTCTTTATAGTCTTCTGTCATGGTTGGGAAGATCCTTTTTGTAAGGAAGAATGGACGATGAAAGCACAGCAGTTTCCCCCTTACCTGAGGGGACAGTCCCGGAGCCCCAGTGTACACTTAGAACCGTGGTTAGAGCCGAATCCTGTGTACACTGTGGTTTCCTTCACGTGGATAACTATGATGAAGTTTAATATTTTAAAAAAAGTATTGATTTGCTTTTTCTGTATTTTTTATATGGAAGGCAGAGAGACAGAGACAGACAGACAGACGTAGACAGAGAAAGAGATCTTCTACTACTGGTTCACTCCCCAAATGCCTGCAACAGCCAGGGCTGGGCCAGGCGGAAGTCACAAACGGAGACTCATTCTGGGTCTGTCATGTGCTTGGCAGGAGCCCGAGTTCATGAGGCATCACCTGCTTGCCAGGGTGCACACTAGCAGGAAAGCAGGCCAGCAGCAGAACTGGGAGTTGAACTGAGACATTCTGATGTAGAAGTCCCAAGCAGGGCAGTCCCAAGCAGGGCCTTAACAACTGCACCAAGCACTCACCTCGGTGAAGGTTAGTTTATAAATCAGGCACAATAAGAGATTAACAAAAATCGCAAATCATAAAATAGAACATTTATAGCAATATGCCGTAATGAAAGTAATTTAGAAATTAATTATTTCTGGAATTTTCCGCTTATTATTTTCATACCCTGCTTGACTGTGGTAACTTACCGTGGAAACTGTAGGTCAGTGGGGATATACTTTTTCTTGTTTTAGTTTTGGCCCAGGGAATAGCTAAGAGGTGGAATAAAAGGATTTTTCTTCTCTGTTACTTATTTCCTTGAGATTAGAAGCTGGGGCCTACAGTTTAGACCCTTCACTGAACTAGTAAGAGGAAGCCAGTCAACGATTTTGGCTGCTTCATTTCCAGTTTTCAATTAATTTATGTTAACTCCTTAAGTAGGGCTGCTTGGCATGTGGCCCAGTCAGATGTCATGCGAAACTTTGCTAAGTGGAGAGACCTCTGCAGGTAACTGACGTGCAATTTGACGTTATGTTCTATGGGGAAAACACAGATGGTATAGAGACTAGGCGAATTTTTTCCTCAGCTGTGTGTTTAGGAAAATCTGAGTTTTCTTCCTTCCTGTGGTTCCAGTTCTGTTTCCAACTGTTCACTGAGAAGTCGAGTATCTGAGAGCTGGGCCATATAAACTGATTACCATAAGGAACACAGCCCACTCTGAGCAAAGCCACTGGTTGTCTGTGACTACCTGTTGCTATGTAACACAAGGCAGCCAAGATCATCAGACTTCTCTGCTAAGCATGGGATTGCCAAAGATAATGCCTGTAAGTTTTCATTTAAAGAGGCCAAAATCTCACAGTTCAATGTAGAGAATATAACACACTGGACAGAGCAAGCTATTCAAGTTGCCTTTAAACTCTGGTTTTGCAGTGTCTGGACACCTGCGTTGTCACAGATGTAATGCAGCACCAGTAGTGTCTCTGCTAGGCTTCAAGAGAAGTAGCTAAACCCAGAGTTAAGAAAGAAATGCAGGAGTGGGAGTGTGGCCTAGTGGTTAAGACACCATTAGAGACACCCGCATCCCATGTTGGAGTGCCTGGGTTTGAGCCCTCAATCACACGTTTCACTCCAGCTTCCCGTCAGTGCAGATCAAGGGAAGCAGTGGCAGGGGCCCACATAATTGGGTTGCTGCAACCACGTGAAAGACCTGGATTGTGTCCGCACTCCCTGCTTCAGCCCCAGCCCAGTCCTACCTGTTGGGGGCATTTGGGGAGTGAACCAGCAGATGAGAGCTCTCAGTATCTGTCTTTCTCTATCCCTCTGTCTCCCTGCCCCTCAAATAAATTAAAAACAAATTTTTTTAAAAAAGAAAACAAGTGTTCTCTTCTCTCTTTGAGGAGTCACTGTTCACCTGGAACTAAATATATAAAATGTATCATACACGTTGGGTGAACCAAGAAGTAGCAGATAAGAATGCTGTTTAAAAATACAAAAACATAAAAAAATCAGCTGAAAAGTGAAAGTTATTCAGAAACATTAATGTAAAGGTAACATTAAAATTTCTGTAACATGGTAAGTAAAACTTCATATTAGATCTTAACTTGAAACAACCTTATTGATTTTTTTACTTCTATGCTCACCAAATGGATTTATATTCATTTCTGGTTTATGATCATTGATTCCTCCTTAGTCCTGGAAAGAAATGTAAATTATGGTTGCCCCTTGTGTGGGAGTCCAACAAGCCCTGGATTTGAAATATCCAGTGATATGGGCTTCCGGATATCACCTAACTACATTGGAACTTCTGGTATGAGATAAATAGAAGCAGGTGAACTTGAATAAGTTCAAGTTTTAAAGTGAACTGGAGAGGCAAGGGATCCAAAGACTGACTTTATTAACACTTACAATAAAGGCCCCTTGGCTTATAAATAACGGAAATCCTCCCCAGTTAGTTTAGACAAGGAGGGAGAATTGGATGGAGATTGTCCGATTGGGGTTGGCCTTCGAGATCCCAAGAGCAGGGATGCAGCAGGACCTCCAATTTCTCTGAAGCCAGAGACTGGAGGACCCAGAGGAAGACCGGGAGCCCTTGCCCTCTGCACCCTCCTCGCTTCTCTCTGGGCAGACAGGTGCACCTTTCCTGGTGCTCCATCCACAGGGTGGAAAGTGGTCATTGCCAGCAGCTTCTGAGTTTACCTCTTGCTCAGAAATGTCTCGGTCCCATTTCCTACTTCCAGCCGATTGCCTCAGCCCTGATTGGGATCCACCAGTGGGCAATTCTGTTACCTCAGAAGAAAGGTGTGGCGGACAGATGTGACTGCTGTGGGTTAGCCAGGTAGGGTTGTTGGGAGAGAGAAGGATCCCCAGGTGTCAGTCCTGTAGTGGGCAGGAGGGAGGGGGTGTGAAACAGGAAGATCCAAGAGGATGTCTGGAGCACAGAAGTTTGGGGAGCAGATTTTGGTAACTGCCGGTACTTCAGTGTTGAATGTAAATGTGCTTTGTCCTGTGGGTGCTGTTTACTGTTCCTTTCTGGTAGAGTCTCCGAGAAGGCCTGCCCAGCCAGGACTTTGCTTGGCCAGCTCCACCTCTGAAGTGGCGAAGGCAGTGCCTCTGAGAGTGTGTCCCTAGGCCACCAAAATCACCATGAGGCAGGGAGAGGGAAGTGTTAGAATCACTGTTGCTTCTTTTTTTTTTTTTTTACCAAAATTATTTATTTATTTATCTATTTATTTATATTATTTGAGAAGGGGGTTGAGAGAGAGAGAGAGAGGGAGGGAGGGAGGGAGGGAGGGAGGGGGAGGGATCTCCCATGTGCTGTTTCACGCCTTAAATACTCTCAAATGCTGGGGTTGGGCTCTGCCCAATCCGGGGGCCAGGAATTCAATCCAAGTCTCCTGTGTGGGTGGCAGGAACCCAATTAACTTGAGTCATCAGTGCTGTCTCTCAGAGTACGCCTTAGCAAGAAGCTAGAATCAGAAGCAGAGCTGGAACTTGAACCCAGGCACTCGGATATGGGGATGCGAGTATCCCAGCTGCAGCACCAAACACCCGACCTGATCACGCACATTCTTGAGCACCTCCATCCTGGACCAGGCAGAAACCCTGGTGGTGGATGTGGCTACCTGTGCTCCTACCAGCCCTGAGCAGCTCTGACAGGCAAGGTTTGAGATGTGCTATGCAGAAGAGATGGTTAATTACAGAAGTCAGATTTGGCTGCCTGAAAAGATTGTTTTAGGTTGATGCTGAGAGAGCCACACTCTAGTAAATGTACATTTTCCTTTTGAAAAAGAACTATCTCCAGCAGAGATTCTTTAAAATCTATTATGAAATAATGGTATCTGGGAACCTTTTTTCAGAAGGGCACTTGTACCTAATAAATCAAGATAGTGCTGGTGTGGGCCTCAGATAATTCTCCTTTTTACAATGTTCTTGGCTGTTAAATTTCATTATTAGTTCAGGGCATTGTTGGCATTCTTTTAGGAGAAAAACCTTCCCTGGTTCCTACCCCCAAACCATTATTAAAGGCCGTGTTGGAAACTGTCTTATTTTTCTAGATAAATCAGAGATATTAGCTAAGTAATTTCTCTGGGCAAAAACTGTTCACTGTTCTATTTGGTGTTTCTCCCTTGGAAATTTGTCGTCTAGAAAACTTTGTAAGCAGTGTGGCTTCAGCAGTAACCTCTAAGGGTGGAAAATAAGTCTTTTCAGGTTATTTTACTGTCATCTCCCATTTACCTCCTTCACACTTGCAAATTATCTGATTAAGCAGTAAGACTGAGGCCTAATTGTACCGAGTTTTACCTACTTCTTTGTGATTCTACTTGCCTACCAAGGCTGCAAGCAGTGCTCACTCCTCAAGTGGACAGGTAGATATATAAGCTAAGCTAAATGAAAAAGTTAATGAGCAATTTATAGGTAAATATCACTAGAAAAGTATTTTGTTCATTTGTTTTATTAATAGTTCCTACTGATCCCATTGTCAGGCAAATAGTTCTGAAGAATGTGAGAATATAAGCATAACGAAGTAGCATGGTCTCATCAGTATGACATTGAAAAATGTTTTTTCATTTCAATATTTTTTTAAAAAATCAACTTTAGTGGGTTTTTGTTTGTTTTAAAGATTTATTTTATTTATTTGAAAGGCAAAGTTACAGAGAGAGGTAGAGCCCAAGAGAGAGAGAGGTCTTCCATCTGCTGGTTCACTCCCCAAATGTCCACAACTTCTAGAGCTGAGCTGATCAGAAGCCAGGAACCAGGAGATTCTTCCCAGTCACACATGCAGGTGCAAAGGGCCAAGCACTTCTATTGCTTTCCCAGGCTATAGCAGAGAGCTGGATGGAAAGTGGAGCAGCTGGGACTCAAACTGGCACCCATATGGCCTTTAACCACTGCGCCACAGTGCTGGCCCCTATTTCAACATTTTTTAAGAACCAGGAGGAACTTACTGAATCCAGTACTCTAATTTTTGTAAGTTCATGTTTTTAAAATCTTTCTTTCTTTATTTTATTTGAAAGGCAGTTTTGTTTATATTCTATCTTTTTGTTCTTTGTTAGTTAACAGAAATCAGAGAAAAACAGTCTTTTTTGAGGGATGCATCTTAATCATTTGCCCCCATATTTGAGTTTTAGATTGTCATGTTTTAGAGAATGCTAGACTAACTTTTTTAAAGCACTATCCCATTTTTTAAAACAGTTTCATTGAAATATAATTCCCATGCCGTAAAATTTACCCAGTTAAAGTGTACAATTCAGTACTTTAGTGTATACGCAGAGTTGTGCAACCACCACTACATCTAATTCCAGAACCTTACCTTGCCTCCCAAAGAAGCTCTGTACCCACTAACAGTATGCTGTATCTTCACCCTTGTCCACAACCTTAGGCAATCACTAACCTGTTTTCCTATTCTTTGCATTTCATACGTGTGAGATCATACAATATGGAGCTTTTCTTTAAGACTTTATTTATTTATTTGAAAGTCAGAATTACAGAGAGAGAAGGAGAGACAGAGAAAGAGAGATATCTTCCAATTGCTGGTTCACTTCTCAAATGGCCACAATGGCCAGAGCTGGGTCAGGAGGCAGCAAGGAGTCAGGGGCTTCATTCAGGTCCCCCATGTGTGTGGCAGGGGCCTAAGCAGTTGAGCCATCCCCCACTGCCTTCCCAGACCATTAGCAGGGAACTAGACAGGAAGAAGAGCAGCCAGGACAAGAATGGGCACCCATAAGGGGTGCTGGTGTTGCAAGCCGTGGCTTTACCTGCTGTGCTATGACGTCGGCCATGACCTTTTGCATCTGGCTTCTTCTGTTGGCATAGTGTTTCTGATGTTCATCTGTATTGTAATATGTATCAGTACTTCACTCCTTTTTATGCCTGAGTGATACTCCATTTTATGAGTATGCCACATTTTCTTTGTCCTTTCATCCTTGGGTAAAGACATTTGGATGCTTTGCAACTTTTGCTACCATGAATATTCATGTACAAGGTTTCGTGAGGACTTAATATTTTTCATTCTCTTGGGCATAGATCTAGGAAAATGGGATTGCCAGTCAAATGCTAACTCTATGTGCAACATTTTGAGCAACCGTCAAGGGGTTGTCCAAAACAGTTGCACCATTTTGCATCCCCTCAAGCAATGGATGAGGGTTTCAGTCTCTTTGACATCCTTGCCAAAGCTTGCTATTGTCTGTCTATTTTATTATAACTCTCAGTGGAGTGAATTAGTATTCATTGTGGTCTGATTTGTGTCTGGTGTTGAATAACAGTGTTGAGCATATTTGAATGTGTTTGTTGGTCATTTGTATATCTTATTTGGAGAAATGCCTATTTGACTTCTTTTCCCACTTTTTAATTGGGTTATTTGTCTTTTTATTCTTGAGTTGGAAAAGTTCCTTATATATTCCAAATGTAAGTCCTTTATCAGATACATGATTTTCAAGTGTTTTTCTCTCACCCTACTGGTTATCTTTTCATTTTCCAGATTGTATTATTTATAGCACAAAAGTTTTTAATTTTAATGTGGTTCACTTTGACTTTTTTTCTTGGGTTGGTCATGAACATCATCACATTTTCCACAATTCTAAAAATTAAGTTAAACTGCAGACTTGCTTAATATTAAAAGGAAAGGCTCTTTTTACTTGTAGAAGCTCGTTCCTGTTTGATTTTCAGAGGCAGAAAGCCTGTGGAGCCTGCTTTGTTGATGAATGCCTCCACAGTGGAGTGTACCTCTCTGATTTCTGTATTTGCTATAGCTCTCTGTACTTCAGCTGATGGCCAAGAATATTTGTACGTCAACTTGTTTTTGAGAGGTAGAGAAACACACACACACACACACACACACACACAGAGCAAGAGAGAGTGCTTCTATCTGTTGGTTCACTCTCAAAATGCCCTGAACAACCCGACCTGGGCCAGGGCTGAAGCTGGAAGCCAGGAACACTATCCAGGTCTCCTACATGAGCAACAGGAACCCAATCACTTGAGTCATCACCTGTGCCTTTGAACAACTACCTTAGCAGAAAATTGGAGTTAGGAGCTGGAGCGGAAGCCAGGTGCTCCCATGTGGGATGTGGGTATCTTAACCACCGGGCTAAATGCCTGCCTGCCTATTGTCTGTCAGCTTATGAAATAACTTACAATGAATGTGACCAGCAATGGGCTTTAATAATGGCAGATCACATTCCTCATTGCCATTTATGTCTTGAGCAACTCTATTTCTATAGAAAACCTCTAACTAGAGAAAAGTTACATCTAAATAAAGACTTAGACTTTTTTTAGCATTTGAAATCAGTGAGAATTGGGGATACTTGGACTACAAAAACTGTATCTTATTCCAACAAGGAATGATGAATTGGAAAGGTGGAAATTTGACATGTTTCTATAGCTGGAAAAGTCTTTTCTTGAAAGTCTGTCTCTTAAGAAGCTCAGAGGACATATAGCCATACTATTAACATGACTGTTCCATCAGGACAGAGTGCCTGAGAAGCTGCACAAGATGGCCCAAGTACTTGAGTCCTTTACACCCACATGGGAGACCTGAGTGGAGCTCCTGACTCTTGGCTTCAGCCTGGCCCAGCCCTAGATGTTGTTTTGGCCATTTGGGGAGTGAACCAGCAGGAAGGGTGACACCTCTCTCTTTTTCTTTCTCTCTCTCTCTGTCTTCCCCCACCCTCCCCTAACTACTTTTCGAATCAATAAAATAAATCTTTAAAAAAAAAAAAAAACAGCTGTGTGCAGCCCCACGAGGCTCTCCTCTCCTGCTAGAAGTGGGAACTTACTTCTCACATGCTCTGTCCCCGTGACTGTTGTGCCAGTGAACACCCTTCTGTGTACCTGACACTTCCACAGGCAGTTTGCACTCTCTTGGACTCACACAGCCGAATTGCGTCCTGCCCCCTATGTGGGCGCTTTTCTAGCTCACACCCCCAGAGTCGGTGCCTCTGCCCCTCCTTTTCCCCTTTTAACCCTCACCTTGCAGGCCAGCCTTTTGGCTTTCTCGACCAACTTCCCCCGTCTCCCACACTGAGGCCCCAGATTCACAAAGACCAGACTCAAAAGGGCTGTTGTTTTATTATCATCTCCTTGCTGCATAGCTGCATATGTTAATAGAGCCACGGAAATTTATATTGGCCTGTGTTCCCAGAACGCAGGCAAGAACTCTGGAAGAAATTCCATGTGCTCCACCTTCATTATAGATTCTTTTTCTGTTTGGCTGCTCCCGGCTGGGGGAGGCAGGGAGGGACCCTGCAGGGGTGAGGCAGGGCTATAGGGCACCCTTGAGCTGGGAGGGGGTGGAGGGCTCCACATCTGCCTCCCTAATATTGAGCACTGGAATGAGGCCTGACCCCTAGGAGATATGTTTGATGCAGGGGGCAGGGGGCCCTCCTCCTGGGTTCCTGCGTTGTGTTCTCTTTCTGGTATAAGTGACTACAGGCGTTGTCTGCGACACAAACTGTGGCACAGACAGCTTGCACACAGGCCATTAGCAAATACCATTTGCGGATGACAACTCCAAAGGGGAGCTGGATTTTCTCAGGCATCCACTTGCAGTGTGGATGAAATATTTGAGCCAGCAGCCAGCCCCTCCGTCTGGTTTCTCACTCCGAGAACGTGCGTTCCCTGCCAGGCAGGAGCTGCATACTTTACACTGCTCCAGTTCTACCTTTATGGTTCCCCCTGCAGCCTGTTTGGCTTTATGTTGCCATTATAGTCTTGGGAGGCAGAGCAAGAGCATTCTTTTCCTCCACGAGGTAACTAGAACATTCTCATGCCACAGCGGTTTCCCTTCTCATCGCCGTATTAACCTTTCACCTTTACCTTATTCATGTCAAAGAAGGGGAATATTAGCATGCATAATTAAACCCAACGGTTCTTGCCCATCTGGGTACCTGCTGGCATCACATCGCAGTCCTGTCTCTGGGGAGGCACCCCCCACTGCTGCGAAGCCTGTCCAGTACCACGTGGCCAAGCCACCCCCCTGGGCAGGGGCTGCACTGGGTGGTATAGGAGTGCAGGAAGGAACACTTGGTTTGAGAGTGACAGGACCGATCTCCATCGTCCATATGGGCCCAGGAATAGAAAACCTTCACACAAAGAATTACCTTCCGCTTAGGACTTGCATAGTGCTCATAGGAAGCCAAGTGACTTAAAAGTGGTGCTGTCTCTTTTGGAAAGTGCAGAGACTTAGATTCTTTCTGAAGGCATCTCTGTCCCCACTCCTGATAATTCGGTTTACTCCACCCATGTGAATATTTTTCCCACATTTAAACCACCCCGAGTTTATGCTGGGAGTTGCCTTACTTCCTTGTTTCTAAATATGGGCTCGCAGCTGGATCCAGGCACATTTCCTGGTCTCCTGTGGCTGGCTGTATGCTTGTAGCACTTTATCTCCACAGCTGGGCTGGTGGGGGAGGTGAGAGAATATATGCGAGACCCATCACATTTCCAGGTACATACGAAATCAGGCGGCGAGGGTTACTGTTAAAGACTACCAGCGTGCCTCCTTACTTCCTACAGCTGCATGCTTACCTCCAGGAACCCACCCTTTCCCCACACATACACAAGGGGTCTTCAGAATGTTCATGGAAAATGCATGCTATGAAAAAATATGCAAGTCAGAAATTTGGGCTCCAAAACTAACTTAGCTTTTAATTTTCTGCAAACTTCCAGGACATTACTTGACTTATTTGAAAAACAGAGAGAGAGGGAGAGAGATCTTCCATTTGCTAGTTCACTCCCCAGAAGCCCACAATAGCAGGGGCTGGGCTAGGCAAAAGCCAGGAGCCGAGAACTCATTCTGTGTCTTCAACACAGTGACAGGAACTCAGGTACTTGAACTATTACCTGCTGCTTGCAGGGTGCAGATTAGCAGGAAGCTGGATTGGAAGTGGAGCTGGGATTTGAATTCAGGGACTCTGATACACAGGTATCCAAGCAACATCTTAATGGTTGCACCAAATACCTGCCCCTCCACAAACTTTTTGAAGTGCCCTCACTGCATTTCCCGTATTTTCACTATTAGAATGCATTTTGCTATTTGGGAGTCGAAGGCTTCCTAGGGACCACCTTACAGAGGCTCCTATAGTCCACTTACACCTTGCCATAGGTAGCAAATAACTCCCTAGCCAAGAAGGAAAAAGGCCTTCAGTGGAGCCCAAAGCCTAATGACAAACAGTGAAATTGCTCTGGTTTGTGGGACTGGTTGTGGGAGTGCAAGCACCTGCCTCACTCTGTGCAGGAACCCTCTGCTTGGATTTAATCAGTGCTTAGTTAGCAACATATTGGGAGGTCTTTTGGTGCTTGTTGTGTAAGAGCTGTTGGGGAATAAGGAAGAAAACTGGGGACTCTGATAACTTATCCAGGACAAATGGTTATCTCCTTCAATACGCTGTGCTAACCTCACCACTTTTTGTAACCTCGTTTAGCCCATCCTCCTACTGTTTAAAACATTTTCTCCTAAAACAAATTGATTCATGACAGAAGATTCCTCCTACCTGACGCTCAGCTTTTCAGGAAGCAGCCAGAGCTAAAGTTTCAATCTTACGTGTCATAGCAAGCATTCAGTTATTCGGGTCAGATTTTCCAGAGGGAGGGTCCCCTGCTCTTCCTCTCTCCAGGCTGGCGGACTTGTTGCTGCTCTTCAGCACCTGCGCTTAAGAGGACACAGCAACTAGAGACAGGAAGGGACTTTACCGTGAGTCACTTACACCCCTTGTGAGCAGTTTGGATTTTCAAAGTATCTGGAAAACAAGGAGGACAAACATGGCCAAAAGACATTCTGAGGATATCCACCTGTAGTCATCAGTAGTCGCTGGGGGTGTGGGGGGAAGACTTGAGAGCCTGGAGGGAACAGTGTCCATCCTGAGTGCCTGCCCCCAGTCAGGGCCTCCCCTAGACACACACCTCATCCTCGGGCTTGGCTCTCTGGCAAAAGTGGTAAAGATTCCTTGGGGTTTACATGAACCCTGTACGTGAGTTTCCTCTACTTCTCGTCTTCTCTTCCATTGCTTCTTAGGGAACTCTTTCTTTGTCATTTTATTTCACTTATTCATTCCTTCAACATGTATTTGTTGGACTGCAACTATCTTCCAAGCCCTGTTTTGGACATTCAGAGTGCGAAGATGAGAATCAGGTGCCTGGCACAGTAGTTACCCCTTGGAATTCCTGCATTTCATGTTGGAGAGCCTGAATTTGAGTCCCAGCTGCACTCCCTGTTCTAGTTTCCTGCTAATGCACAGCTTGGGATGCAGCAGAGATGGTGGCTCAGGTGCGTGGGCCCCTGCCAACCAGGTTTGGAGGCCCAAATAGAGTTCCTGAGTCTGGGCTTCAGCCTGATCCAGCTATGGCTGTTGCAACCATTTGGGGACTGAACCATGCGATGGGAGAACTCTCTCTCTCTATCTATATCACATTCTGTCTCTGTGCCTTTCAAATAAAAAATAAAGAATTTTAGAAAGATACATAGGCAAACAAGAGAATGGCCTCACCTGGATGGAGCCTGCATTCTCTTCCTACCCCACCTCTTGTTGTCTGGGCTCCCATTTCTGTTGTGATGGAGTGCTGCACTATGCACCATGCGAATTCCCAGCCCTTCCCTGCCTGCTGGAGACACTGACCCACAGGAGTGACAGTTGGGCTTCTCAACAGAGATGCATCCTTGAGACATCAGTCATTATTATGTATGTTGGCAGTTGTGTTGGTAGATGAGTATGCATTAGTAAATATTAGCCATGTTCAGCACCACCTAAGAGAAAGCGCTGTAAACAAGTCTGCCTATTCTAAAGCCCTTTGGCCACCTGGAAGTGGAAAATATTTGGGTGTTTGGAAAAACTCCCAAGTTATTGAAAGAAAACTGGGGCTGGCACTGTGGTGCAGCAGGCTAAAGCCCTGGCCCGAAGTGCTGGCATCCCATATTCCCGGGTTCTAGTCCCGGCTGCTCCTCTTCCAATACAGCTCTCTGCTATGGCCTGGGAGAGCAGTAGAAGATGGCCCAAGTCCTTGGGCCCCTGCATCCACATGGGAGACCTGGCAGAAGCTCTTGGCTCCTGGCTTCGGATCGGCACAGCTCCAGCCGTTGTGGCCATTTGGGGAGTGACCAGCAGATGGAAGACCTCTCTGTCTCTCTTTCTCTTTCTCTCTCTGTAACTCTTTCAAATAAATAAAAATAAATCTTAAAAAACAGAAAGAAAGAAGGCCTCATTTGCTGCTTCCTGTCTGTGGGCTCTAAGAGATCCCTCCGTCCTTCTCTGAACTCTGTGCATAAAGCAGTGATAACCTTGCTGCTGGACAAGGGGGTTGCCCTTGCTTTTGGTCATTTTTTAGAACAACAGGAATTCTACTGAGTCTTTCAGGAAATTCTGCTTAAAACCTACACACATACACTTATACACACACCAGCACTTTTTTTTCATGGAAGGATATAGAAAGGCCTATTAATCACAACAGATGAGGGTGGACAGGACTTAGATTTATTAAATGGCAAAGGATAATAATGTTAAACAGCTTTCAGGTTAGATCAGATACGTGAATTGACCCTCCCCTCTTTTTTTTCTTTTTTGCCTTTTTAATATGAGACAAGGAAAGTCTATGCTTGGGCATTAGATGAAAAATAGGTTAATTTTTTAAAAATGAGATAATTTGGAATATTACCAAATGACACATGTACAGTTTAAATGCCCCTCTTTAGCTAATTTCTGGTGAAGTCATTAAATGAAAAGAAAACAAGATGATTGGGAGAGGTTTGACATTAGCACGAGGATGCTCAGAATTCAGTAATGACCTGGCCCCACCATGTCCCTCGATTCCCCCTACCCCGCACCATGATTGGTTGGCAAGGCTCATCTCACTGAATGTCCAGTGACTGAAGGTTTTATTTTGGGGGCCAGCCTTGTGGCATAGTGGGTAATGCTGCTGCCTGTGGTGTCAGCATCCAATATGGGTACCATCGGCTTGTGTCCTGGTTGTTCCACTTCTTAACCAGCTCTCTGCTAATGGCCTGGGAAAAGCAGTGGAAAATGGCCCAAGTGTTTGGGACTGTGCTCTGCATGTAGGAGACCTGGATGAAGCTCTTGGCTCCTGGCTTCCGCCTGGCCCAACATGGGCTGTTTGTAGCCATCTGGGGAATAAACCAGCAGATGGAAGATCTCTCTCTTCCTCTCTCTCTCTCTGACTTTCAAATCAATCAATAAATCTTTAAAGAAAAGAGAGAGATTTTGTTTCTTGATTTCTGTTTGGGCAAAAGTGAAGTTGAATGCAGGGTATGTTGTGATAGACAGACTTCGGTCTGTGGCCTCCAGAATCAAGCCACAAACCTGTCCTACAGATGTGGGCCTAGGTTGGCGGCCAGTTGGAAAACGTCATGAGTACTGATGGAGTCAGTTCAGACAAGCAGCCGTCACACTGATTGTGATACAGGAGACCTGGAGACTAATTGAAAAAATGACGTGAGAATAAACCACAAGTGCTTCTTGTGGGAGAAAATGTTGTTGTCTCTATGCCTGTCAGAGAACTTCCAGGTTTCACTAACTCTTTGATGCTTTAAAGTTTGAGTTCAGATTTTTTCAGGCACATTTGTTTGTTGCAAATTCAGAATAAGTAGTAAAATAGAACGCCTGGTGCTTCTCATTGTGTCTTTTTTTTTTTTTTTGATTGATTGATTCTTGGTTGATTTCCTGCTTACTTCTGTCTGCTTAATCCAGAATTCTTCAGACACCTGTTCATTTTCTTTCCTACACTGCCAGAAAGCGTACCGATAGAGAGGAAGCACAGCTAGTTAACTTGTGATTGTGATGATCAAATTCAAGAAATCTGGCCAGCGCCGCGGCTCACTAGGCTAATCCTCCGCCTTGCGGTGCTGGCACACCGGGTTCTAGTCCTGGTCAGGGCACCGGATTCTGTCCCGGTTGCTCCTCTTCCAGGCCAGCTCTCTGCTGTGGCCCGGGAGTGCAGTGGAGGATGGCCCAAGTGCTTGGGCCCTGCACCTGCATGAGAGACCAGGAGAAGCACCTGGCTCCTGCCATCGGATCAGCGCGGTGCGCCGGCCGCAGCGCACCAGCCGCAGCGGCCATTGGAGGGTGAACCAACGGCAAAGGAAGACCTTTCTCTCTGTCTCTCTCTCTCACTGTCCACTCTGCCTGTCAAAAAAAAAAAAAAAAAAAATTCAAGAAATCTATTCTCATAAAATATCTTTGTAATTATTTTAGGAATTAAAAATGTGGCTAGAGCAGGAAGGAAGGGTAGGGGCATACAAAAAGATCTACTCTTATCGTTTTAAACAAAATTGTCCTAATGTTTAGGTTACTAAGATCAGCGTCACCACCCAGGAAAGAGTATGTAATTTAATTAATGGGGTAATTGATTATGGTTTAATTTGACACAGATCTTTGACTGTCTTCCTCATAGCAATTGACTTGGCCTCATGGTTTGCTCAGTTAGCCCTGCGCTGTCCTGGGTGATGTGTGTGTGTGTGTGTGTGTGTGTCCTGCAGGTCATTGCATGGCTTTTCTGTTGCAACCTCGTATACTTGAAGGCTCTTGAACATTTTGGAGAGCTAAAGAAAGATCTACCACGTCACTGTTTCCTTTTACGGAGAGAGTTTCCTCCTGATCCCCCCAGGAACAGAGGATCAGTATGTCCAGGTGGAAGGGTAGGGCTCTGGGCAGAGCTTGCATTACCTGTCTCTAGGGTGTGCCCCCACCCCCCAGCCTTGGATTCCATTCCTCAGAGCAGCAATAGGGAGCTTTCCCCTGCTCGGGACACTGTATTTTGGCCATTATGGGAATGAATCAAGTGCCTCACTGTAGAGAAAAATGGAATTGAAGAGGCTTCCCATGGAGAAGCAGCTTATAACAGTCCAGTCCTTTAAAGAGTGTACTACCTGTCTCCCTGCACATGTGCCACTGCCCTGCAGAGGGAGGGGAGGGGTGGAAAGGGAGAGTAACACTGAACATCTTAAGCACCCGGTTCTCAGTTCTCCCAACAGGCATGGACATACATGGGTCCCCATCTCACTGGGACTTCGGCCAGTGAGGGGTGAGCCATGATCGCGCAGCCCACAGCCGCTCTGCTCCCATGCTGCTTCTCTGCCTCACGTAGCAGAGCCCTGCGGGGTGCCACGTCCACATCCATCTCCATCCTTGGTTCTGCTCGAGCAGGTCCGGAGCCTAATTGTTCTCCATGTGGTCAAGAAAATCCAGCCTAAGTCTTCATCCCATTTTTTGGTTTTGGCCAGGGCAAGAAGAGAAAGCAAAAGGAGAAAACAGCTTGCCTTTGTTGGATGCCAGCAGGTGCCGGGCCCCAGACAGGAATGTTCTTGTTCATGTCGTCTCGTTCCTGGTCCCTGTTTCACTTCACTTGGTCCTCTTGGCCTGCATTGCTGTTCACCAAGGATTAAGTCTCATTGAGCTCCACACGTGCAAGAATCCAGTTTCAGATGTGGAAGGAGTTTTCTTTCTTTCTTTCTCTTTCTTTCTTTCTTTCTTTCTTTCTTTCTTTCTTTCTTTCTTTCTTTCTTTCTTTCTTTCTTTCTCTCTCTCTCTCTCTCTCTCTCTCTCTCTCTCTCTCTCTCTTTCTTTCTTTCTTTCTTTTTGACAGGCAGAGTTAGACAGTGAGAGAGAGAGCCAGAGAGAAAGGTCTTCCCTCCGTTGGTTCACCCCGCAAATAGCTGCTATGGCTGGTGTTCTGCGCTGATCTGAAGCCAGGAGCCAGGTGCTTCTCCTGGTCTCCCATGGGGTGCAGGGCCCAAGCACCTGGGCCATCCTCCACTGCACTCCCGGGCCACAGCAGAGAGCTGGCCTGGAAGAGGGGCAACCGGGACAGAAGCTGGCGCCCCAACTGGGACTAGAACCCGGGGTACTGGTGCTGCAGGCAGAGAATTAGCCAAGTGAGGTGCGGCGCCGGCTGGAAGGGGTTTTCATGCCCAACCCAGACCTTTGTATCTTTGAGGCCGGCAAGTTGGAGATGAAAGATTTTTAATTTAGCCGATTGAAAGGCATAGCAGCCTGGAAAGTGAATGGTTTCAGCACGGCGTACTTGGTCTTGCTTCTAGAGGCTCTTCTCGGCTCCTTTTTGTTCCAGACTGCCAGCTGAGGATATTACGTACTAGTGTATAGGATATTACGCAATAGTGAGGGCTGCATGATCTAGAATGTAAAGCCGCAGGAGGGGATGAGGCGGGGGCCCTGGGGCTTGACTGCCTACGGGATGTTGTCCTGATGCAGGAACAGGGCAGACATGCAGGGGGGCCTCCGACCAGCCCTGAGGCAGGGAGCAGGAAGGTCTCGTGGTAGCTAGGAGCCCCTCCTTCTCTTGCTACCTCCTTGCTGCTGCACCAGGTGGACCACAGCCTATCCCCATCTTGTTCTGGCTTCTTGTCTTTTCTTCCTCTTCCTCCTGTATAAGTGCGCAGCCACCATTCCACTCCACCGGCTGGTCTCTGCCCACTCCCCCTTGCTGACCTCACTCCATCCCTGGACCCATACAACACTTTCCATCTCTGTCACCAGTGTTCTGCTCTTCATGCCCTGAACCATCACAACCTCCACTTCTGGCAGGAATCATAAGTGCTCAGGTAACACAGGACAGAAAGTCTTCCACTTCTGTTTCACTTCCTCCTCTTAATGCCATCTTCCAAATCTTAGAGGCTTAAAATCACAGAATTAAAAAAAAAAGCATATCACCTGCCTTCATCTAGTCTGGGTACAAGGTTTATGCATACTTTCTTTTTTTTCAGGTCTATTTTTATTATTTATTTGAAAGTGAGAGTTAGAGAGAGAGAGAGAGAGAGAGGGAGGGAGATCTTCTACCCAGTGGTTCACTCCCCAAATGGCTATAATAGCTAGGGCTGGGCCAGGCTGACTTCAGGAGCCAGGAGCTTTATCCAGGTCTCCCACGTGGGTGGCAGGGGCCCGAGTACTTGGGCCATCCTCTGCCATAGTCCAGGCAGTTAGCAAGGAGCTTGTTTGGAAGCCAAGCAGCTGGAACCTGAACCTTCACTCCAATCTGGGATGCCAGCATCGCAGGCAGTGGCTTAACCCCCTGCATCAGAATGCCGGCCCCACTAATGCATAATTTCTCTCACATCTATCTCTTCCTTCTTAATTCAGACTCTGGGTCAGTCAGCCCCAATTCCTCCCCGTTCAACCCCTGGGATATCCTGGGACTCCTCCGCTTCAGTTCAGGTTGTCAGCAGCCCTGGCTTGGGTCACCACAGTACACTCCCAACAGCTTGCCCCACTTCCATTTCCTCCTGTGAAAGCAGCGCTGCTGAGAGGCCTTCTGCAATGCAGTCGAATCCCTTCTCCACACGGGTCCCCAGCCCAGCACCTGACATCCATATCCTGCCCTTATCTCCTCTCCAATTTCGTTTCTCTGGAATATACCTGATACTCTTAATTAGTATGTTCCTGGAAGATCTGACTTCAGCACCCAGGTTACTGCATGAAAAATTAAAAAAAAAAAAAAAAAAAAACAGATTACAGATGGTCCCCGACCATGGTTTGACTAACATTGTTTTGACCTTACAATGGTGTGTAAGTGATGCATGTTGAGTATAAAACGTATATCAGGCTTTGAATCGGGTCGGTGTCCGGGCTAGCGGCACACGGTGCAGTCCTCCCCAGCGATTCTGAGTGGAAGCGACTGAGACTCCGCAGTGGGCTGTTGCTGCTAAGCCGTGCTGCTCAGTAGATTAGGTGGATTAATTACATTTTTTACTTAGGATATTTTCGACTTAGCGATCGGGACATTATTTATTAGAACATAACCCCTCCATAAGCCAAGGACATCTGTGTTGGACTCTTGGCAGTGAGGCACAAAGCGGAGTCGGGTAGAAAGCCGAAAGCGGGGGCTGACGCAGGGATGCCTGCGGAGAGGGTGGTGGTGGAATGGGGACTCACTGCTTCATGGGTACAGAGTATCCTTTGGGAAGGTGGAAGAGTTCTGGAGATGGGGGACAGTGATGGTCGCCCCATGTGTGACCATACTCGATGCCACTGAATCATCCCTTCAGTTTAACGTGGTAAAGTGTGTGTTAAATACATTATACATGATAAAGGTTTTTAAAGAGATGTATTTTATTTGAAAGGCAGAGTTACAAAGAGAGAGAGGGAGAGAGACAGAGGAGAGAGGTCTTCCATCCACTGGTTCTTTTTCCCAAATGGCCAACAACAGCTGGGGCTGGGCGAGGCTGCAGCCAGGAGCCAGGAGCTTCATTCAGTTTTCCCTCATGGGTGCAGGGATCCACGCACTTGGGTCGTCTTCCGCTGCTTTCCCAGGCTCATTATCAGGGAGCTGGATTGGAAGTGGAGCTGCCAGTCCTTGAACTGATGCCCATATGGGATGTTTGTGTCGCAGATGGCAGCTTTACCTGCCATGCTGCCACGCTGGCACCCACAATAAATTTTTTAAAAATACACTTTTGGACTTCTCAGGCAAATTGAGAGTATAAAGGTGAGAGATTATTGAAGCTTTGAGACCAGAGAAGATTTTCAGAGTTTCTTTGCAGAAAACTGGGCAGTGATTCCTGTGCCATGGGGCAGAGGGGACTAAAGAGCTCAGTTTAAGGGATACCATCTGGGGAGTTAGTCCTGTGTTTTCTGCAGTCACGAGCCACCTGACCTGGTGACTGGCATTGGCCTGAGAAGTCTAAAGGGGCCAGCAAGCAGGTGTGGCAGCCGGACAGACAGAGTTGCCATGACATTGCGTCCCATCTAACATCGGCCTCTTGATCAAATGAAGAGAAAACTGGCTTCCTTTGGTCCAGATGCAGACTAAATGCCCACAAGAAGGGAGCATGGGATTTGTCTTAAGTGATGTCCAGTGGGGGTGCCTGGAGGACTGATGGTGCCTCAGCACAAAGAAAGCTGGCAGTCCACAGATGGCTCCCTAGGGCAGCGGAGGACCCCATGGCCCCAGACTAGGGAAAGGGAGCTGAAGGGGAGAGGGGAGTCCCCTCAGAGTTAAAGGCCTCTGAACACCCACTGATGGGCAGATCCCAGGAGAGAAACGTCTGCTGGGCTAAAGAGCAGGCAGTTTCTCTGTCCCTCTCTTTTTGGATAAGTTGGCACAATTTATTTATGTTATTGATATGAGAGTCAGACAGACATAGAGAGAGCTGTTATCCACTGCTTCACTCCCCAGAAGTCCTTCCACCTCCGAAAGCCAGGGTTGGGCAAGGCCAAAGCCACGAGTAGGGAACTCAATCCAGATCTCCCATGCAGATGGCAGGGACCCAAATCCTTGAGCCTCCACCTGCTGCCTTGCAGTCTGCACAGGAGCAGGAAACTGGAATTGGGAGGGGAGTGGGCACTCAAACCCAGGCACTGATACGGGACGCAGGCCTCCCAAGCAGTGTCTTGCCCACTGTGCCAAATGCCTGTCCCTAAACCATTCTCTGAACAGTGAATGCCCTCTCCCCGCCCTCACTACCCTTCTCTAGGGTCCGAAAGGGCAGCCAGTGTCTTTCCGAGCCCTTCTGGTACCCTGTGATCCCTTCTAAGGCGAGGAAGGACCCGCGCTGGAAGGCAGAGTGAACTGCGGCAGAACTCATAGGATTGCACGTTCTGGTTCTGGGTCGAGACTTGTGCTGCTTGAAAGGGCCGTAGGTCTCCCTCCGTGTGACCTCAGCATTTCCGGTTTATGGGCCTGCCTGAGACTTCACCCAGGGACAAGGAAGAGCCCTCCCCTGGGGAGATACAAAGAGACAACAGGAGGCGAAAGTAGAGTTGCTTTGGTTGCACCCTGAGAGTCCTGCATATTCAAGGTACCCGGCCTGGCCTCAGCCAGCTGATACTCCCTGGGCACCCAGGAAGACCACACTGCCTCCTCACGCTATGCTTCCTGGCCCCCTTGATGCCTCCTGCTGCACTGGAGTCCAGGAAGGGATGCGTGTGAGGTTTGTGTCTGTGTCATCACTCATGTGGATTTGAACTGCTTGAGGGCAAGAACCATGCCTTATTTATCTTAGTATCTAACATGCCATCTGTCACAGTGCTTAGTACACAGCAGACGTTAAAAAAAAAAAAAGATTGTAGAGTGACCGAATGACTGATGAATGAAATCGTGCAGGGTTCGCTAGCTAATATGCGCTGTTTTCATGAAGGCAGAAAAGACACTGTGGTTGCTCTTCCCCCTTCCGTTGCCAAATGGAGTTCTAACAGCGCTTGCTGGTTTCACAGCCCACACTTCCAGTGCTCCCAGGCCCCCACGGTATTGTCAGCACTTCCCAGGGGGAAATGTCATCCCACACGTCTCTGTCACAAGGTGCACTTTATCATCCTGTTATCCGTGTACCCAGTTGTTTTTCACTGCTTAAAAGTGTACCTAAATGACAAAATAGCCGTATTTATCATAGGAAAATTATAGCATGCAGATAAGCACTGCGGTAGTGAATCCCCACCAACTACCCCCAAGTGTCAGCCACTGAGAGTACATTGCCTTCCTCGGGGCCCTTGTGCCCCCCCTTTTTTTTGGAATAGCAGTAGAGGCTACATGGGATCAATTCATGTTTTTCTTATGACTTTAGGAAGCGACTGTAAAAGGAGTCTCTGTGTGTGTGTGTGTGTGTGTGTGTAGGGGAAGGGTAAAGTCCTGGAAGTGTTGGCATGACCCTGTGTGTGGGAGCCAAAGCTAGGGTGGAGGCACTGATTGATTCCGGCATTGTTACTGCAGAGCACACCTGGCCAAAAGAGCGGTGACCTGGGGCCCGGGTGGGTACGGGGCAGAAACCTGTGTTCCCAGGCCAGCCTCTCCAGGCACCTGGCTGAGAAGGTGATTAATTGTCGGGTGAGCCCAGGCTGGAACCTACAGGGGCTTTTTCCTTTCATATTGGGTGCTGCTTACGCGTTTTCTTGGAGCCAAAACTAGAGTGTGACAAAAGCCATAGGGCAGTGGTTTTCAACCAGGCTGATTTTATCCCTCCACCCAGTCCCTAAAGAAAATCTGGTAACTTCCTAAGTCATTTCTGGTTGTTAGAACTGGAAGAAGGAGCCAGTGGTATCCAGACCAAGGATGTTGCTAAACGTCCTACAGTGCTTAGGAAAGCCTCCCACGACAAAGATTATCTGGACCAAAATGTCCGCTGTGCCAAGGCTGAAAAATCCTGTTTTTTCAAAAAGGTGGCATGGACATTGTGGCCCAGCGGTGATGTCACCAGTTGGGATGCCCGCATTCCTTATCAGAGTGCCTGGTTCAAGTCCCGCCTGGCTGCTCTGCTTCTGATTCAGCTTTCTGCTAATACACATCCTGAGATGAAGTACTTGGGTGCCTGCCACCCACTTGGGAGACCCAGATGGAGTTCTTGGCCCCTGTCTTCAGCCTCGTCCAGCACTGCCTGCCTGTTGCAGGCTTTTGGGAAGTGAACCAGTAGATGAAAGATGGATCTCTCTGTCTCTCTCTTTGTTGCTTTGCTTTGCAAATAAAAGTAAATAAATAAACATTTTTTCAAGGCACGACAACTCTTGGCAGCAGTGCTATTGCATGAAAGGGAAAGGACTATAACAATATTGATTGTGTTTTGTCTGACTTGCCCATTGAGACATCAGTTTGAATAACTCTCCTCTGTGCATCTGGAATCTATCAGCTAGATTAAGAATGCTAAAGGTTTTTAATCAGTGATCAGTGTTTTGTGCATTTGTGAAAGGTCAAGAGTTGTCATAAGAAAGGGCAGGCAGCACTTCCCTGCAAATCGTACTTGAAATGATCCCAAGTAGCTTTTGAAAACTAATTTCATTAAGTTCAGTGGTGTAAATAGCCAAGTGGTTGTTAATCCGGGGTCAAACCTGGGGAAATGGGGACGGAATGGGAGGTGGAGGAAAGATGCTAAGTGATGGAGATTCTGGCTTTGTTATTTCGTTGGTTTTTTTTTTTTTTTTTTAAACTAAGTGAATTCTGCTGTATTTGTCCAAGTAGTACTTTGTGTTAGTCCTGAGGCCTTGGAATGACTTCCAGAGCGAGGTTCACAGGTATCATTACATCCCTGTGCCTCTGACCCCACTGTTTGTTTTCCAAATCCTCGAAATTTAGGGGAAGAAGAAGGAAACGTGTGTTGTGACTGCCCTGTGCATGGGCGATCCAGCGGGAACTCACCAGCTCCTGGGTCCGCAAGAGGGGCAGAGAGGCTAGGCTCGGCCTTGGAGGGCTTGCTGTTCTTCTCATATCTTTCTTTCTTTCTTTTCTTTTTAAAATAAAAGTGATTGAATCAATGGACTTGATTTTTATGAGCCGCTTTACAGACACACAGAGAAGGAAACAGGTTGGCATGAATTGGGGGAGGGGAGAGTGATCCAAATTAAATATCACAGTTGCCTGCCATTCCTTTGCTGACAGAAAGCAAGCAGTTTTCCCTGAGAAGCATGTGTAGTCTGTCAGGAAGGAAAAGCACAATTAGCACTCCTCTCACATAACACTTTATTGATAGCACCGTCTTAATTCTCATCATGTAATTCAGTATGCTCTTGTCTTTTTTACTGTGAGTCAAAATCCGTGTGTATTTGACTTTGACCCGTGTCATCCTTTGCAGGGAAAGCGTAGTTTCTCTGACCACCTACCTGAGAGCAGTGAGGTTTCCTCTTTCCCATCTGCTTGCTGTCCCACAGGTCAGCACCTGCTTCCTACTGGTTTTTCATTCTGTCGTCTGTCCTTTCGTCTAAGTGTCCTGGTCTGCTGTAACCAATTGCCACACACCTGGTGGTTTACTTATTTTCTCAGGGTTTAGGCAGTCAGAAGTCCCAACTCAAGGTGTTGGCTGGGCTGTGCTCCCAGCAAAAGCTCCAGGGGAGAATCTCGCTCCCTGTGCAGGTTTCTGGTGGACCCTGGCACTCGGTTGCATAAATCTAGTCTCTGTCTTCACGAGGCCATTTCCACTGTGTCTGTGTCTTTTCCCGTCTCCAGTAAGGACTTCTGTTGTTGGAGTTAGGGTGCTGAGTGCACAGTTGTTACGAATGAATGCTTATTGATTTGTAATGTGGCCTAAAGTAGCTCAAATGAATGGTTGGGCTAATTGTCCCTCCTCGTTTCAAAGTTGTCCTGTCATTATCTCTGAGGACACATGGCTGTAGACATTCCGACCTCACAGAGCAAATGCGTGTCGCAGATAAAAGATAGAACATCTGATAGCTACACGTGAAAGAAGAGCAGTCAGTACATCAGGCTGTTAGCACAGCCTGTAAGGGTGCTGGTTTTCCAGGTGTGGATCCTTGGGCTGGTCAGCTTCCGAGGTGGTGGTGACGGTTACGAGCTTCCAGCAAAGAGCAAATATCTCAGTAGAATTGACCCTATTTATTCTTTATTAATTCAGATACCCAAGTGAGAAAAAAACGATCAGAGTCATAAAAATAGAGGGATGAAATCATAATATGAATATGCTTGCTCTTACTTGATTCACTCAATCGAGTCAGTTATAAATTCAGGACAGATGCTTATCCTGTTCTTTGCGAACCACAGTGTGGCAGAGAAGAAGGGCACAGGGCAGTGGCCAGGAGTGATCAGGAAGCCCAAGTTTCAGGTGAGGAGACCAGGCCTGGCTCCACTGCCATCTGTATGACCTTGGACAAACCGCTTCACTTCTCCAGGCTGAAAAACTGACATTTCCTGTCTTTGCAAGAAACCAGATGGGTTGAACCATTAGTTTTCCAGCAATGTCCCAGCATGCCACGGAGCACCATCTCTGCCCAGCTGTCCCCTGACCCAAGCCTCAGAGCTCAATCTGGAATTCCACACTGGGTTTGGTTCACAATTAAGAAACTCTGGTGTTTTTGTTTCCCCTCGTGCACCTGCTTACAGCGGAAAGCTACAAGGAAACTCAGATGGTGAAGATTAAAGAGGAACCCATGGAGGTGGACATCCAGGACTCGCATGTGTCAATATCACCCAGCCGGAATGTGGGCTACAGCACTTTAATCGGGCGAGAGAAAACTGAGCCCTTGCAGAAGTTGCCAGAGGGCAGGGTACCCCCCGAGAGAAACCTCTTCAGCCAGGATATCTCTGTGAAGATGGCTTCTGAGCTTCTCTTTCAACTGTCGGGTGAGTGTATGTGCCGGAAAATGCCAATGACTGGAATCGTGGAACAGAAAGCTTTCCAGCAGGGTTGTTAAAAAAAAAAAAACCTCCACATTACAGGATTTTTTTCAGACAGAAATCAATTTTATTACTACAACATGCATACCGCCACCCAAACTAACAGTTAATAAAGTGCTGCCAAGTAGAATCCCTGCCAAGCTTTCTTTAATAAATAGTTAAGAACGATGTGAAATGAGAACTCTGTTCAATTCTGAGCAAATGACCCCTGTTGACTGTGCTAAACACTTCACCCCTAATTTTGTTTAGGCAGTTGATCTGATTAATAGCCTTTTTTCCCCTAATGTACAAAAGATAAAGTTCGGTTTACTCCAACAGTGACTGAATTACCACGAATTCCAATTTAGTGAGGTTGGAATGAATGAGATTTTATTCATACTGTATCTTGCCCGAAGAAAGAAACAGCAAAAGGTAAAAGTATGAGGACTGTTGCCAGCTATAGCCTAATAGAACATTTTCTGTAAACCAGCTTTTTTACTGTGAGTTCTTGGGATTCTACGGTACAGTCATTATCAGCCAGTGGAATGTCTTGATAAAATAGTTGAGGGTGCTAGTACCTAAGCTGTTCCTTTGTTCACTCACAAGCCACATACCACATGCTGTTATTTTTTGGACATGACTGAGATGAATTATGTATTATGTGTACAAAGTTCAGGTTTTGATCAACATCATACACCTGTCTATAGGCACGTGCTGACCTACCCATTAAAGTTCATGCATCAGTGAAGTTTGTTACTAATGGCTGAAAAATCTGTTTTGTGATGGATAACAAATTTACCCATTCAGTGCTTCATTTTGTAAGTGTTCGCTTGCTTCCTACCCTACCAGAGTATCAGGAAAAGGAAAAGCTGAACTGTGTGCCACCACGGTATTGAACTACTCATTGAGACCCCACAGCTGTGTATCTATCAGATGGTGCGGAAAGTGGTGGCCTCCAGGGTCTCCCAACACGGGCTGGATTTGTGCAGATCTCTGCAATAGGAGACACTGTTAATTCAGTCAACGTGATAGGACCCATAGATCTTTGCAAGTTGCAAAACACGTGAGGGGCTTTCTTTTCCCAAGGCTTCAGCGTATCTAAAAACAATAGCATTTTGATAATGACTTAGGAGTTAAAATTTACAAAAGTGAGAGCTCTCGGGTTCTTTCCAGTCTTTATAGCAGTACATTCATGCTCATTGTCATTGTCAAGTAGACACAAAGGGACTGTCCACACAAACAGGTAGGTGGCAGCTTCAGTCTAGTATTATAGGACAGACATTGTCAATCTTTGCTTAATTTTTCCCAAAAATATGCAATATTAGGAGTTTTTTACTCTCTCACATTGAAATCTGACACCCTTCTAGAGTTGGCCAGGTTTTCTCTGTGTACTGAAGCCACTGAGAACCATGATAGTCAGGGGAGAGTCCTCGCATTTGAACTGGATTGGGAAGGCCAGAGTTCAACCTCTGTGTTCATGAGCGCTAATTAAATAATTTCTGACAGCTGGTAGATGCAGCCCTCAAGGCCCAGGAAGGGAGGGTTTTCTTCTTGACTAATAATATTTGGTGTCCCTTGTGACATTTATCAGAATAAGCACTCAGTGACTTGCAGCACCAAGAATTCTCATGGCTGTTTTTCATGTCCCCTCCCACAGAGGGGCCCAGCAACACAGAATGCTTAAAGGTTGTCACAGAGTCAGAGGCGGAGCCGTTGTGATCACTGCAGCTTTCATGCTGAGTCTGAGGATGGCAGACGTGTTCAGCTGGGGAAAGACAGAGCGGAAGTGACCGTCTCTGCACGTGCCTCTGCGTACCTACTTGAAAATTGATTAACTCGGAAAGTTAAAAGTCAGGCAGCGTACTTGAACTGTTATTAACTGATTCCCTTTGGATTTTTTTTTTTGACAGGCAGAGTGGACAGTGAGAGAGAGACAGACAGAGAGAAAGGTCTCCTTTTTCCGTTGGTTCACTCCCCAATGGCTGCTGCAGCCAGCGCACCACACTGATCCGAAGCCAGGAGCCAGGTGCTTCCTCCTGGTCTCCCACGCGGGTTCAGGGCCCAAGGACCTGGGCCATCCTCCACTGCCTCCCCAGGCCACAGCAGAGAGCTGGACTGGAAGAGGGGCAACTGGGACAGAACCGGCACCCCAACTGGGACTAGAACCCAGGGTGCCGGCGCCGCAGGTGGAGGATTAGCCTATTGAGCTGCGGCGCCGGCCTGACTGGATTTTAATAAAAGATTTTTGTGACTGTTATCTACATGCTTTTGGCAATTATCTTTCACAGTAAGACAGGAAAGATTTGTTTGTTTATAAAAGAAGCCAGGAATGGGCATTTGACCCAGAGATTAAGGCGTTTATTAGAATTCCCACATCACGCCCCACAGTCCCTGAGTTCGGATCCCACCTCTGCTCCCAGTTCTGGCTTCCTGCTAATGCTGACCTTGAGAGCCAGCACTGATGATGCGAGGACTTGGGTCTCTGTCACTCGCATTTGGAGACCTGGATGGAGTTCCTGGCTCCTGGCTTTGACCTAACTCAGCCCCAGGCATTGTGGGCATTTGGGGAATGAACCAGTGGCTGCCAGCTTTTTCTGTCTCTCTCAAATAAATAAATTTTCCCAAAAAAAAAAAATCAGAAATTAGAAAGAGGAGATGCTGAGGGTTTTTCTGCTTCAGTCTAAAAGATGAGAGTTGAGTGAGAACTCCTTGAGAGAGGGTATATGTTTCACTGTGTTTCATTCTCTTTCCTTACAGAAAAAGTGAGCAAAGAGCACAATCACACGAAAGAGAACACCATCCGGACAACCACCAGGTAGGCCTCCTTGTGCGGGCTGCCCTCGGAGGAGCCCTGTGGGTCCGCCAGGCCCTAACAAGCCAATTCTCCCTCTTGGTTCAAAGGATTCACTTCACCAAGGTTTTGTACTAGAACTTCTCAGTTACTGGAAACAATACAGAAACATAGGACAACAAGGGGAAAAAACCAACAACATTTTATTAAACATCCATGAGATGTCCTTGCTGGGAGAATTTTCCATGTGATTGTTTTTTTTATTCCTTACCAATAATTTTGTGAAGTAGCAGCTAGTATTATCATCTTTGCAATCTTTGCAGAAGTTTGGAATTTAAACGGGTGGGACAGTTGAAGCTGAGAGTTGGGGCTCTGTCTCATGCCAGCCTCACCTGATTGGTATACCTTGGCTCTTGTTGCAACCAAGGCTTTACAACTGTGAGCTGATAATTAGGCACCAAGGATACCTTAGCTTTTTTTTTTTTTTTTTTTTTTTTTTGCCTCACAGCATTGTTGGGAGGGCAAGGATAGCAAGGATAATGCTTTTTTTTTTTTTAACTTTTATTTAATGAATATAGATTTCCAAAGTACAGCTTATGTACTACATTGGCTCCCCCCACCATGACTTCCCTCCCACCCGCAACCCTCCCCTTTCCCGCTCTTTCTCCCCTTGCATTCATATCAAGATTCATTTTCAATTTTCTATATATACAGAAGATCAGTTTAGTATACATTAAGTAAAGATTTCAACAGTTTGCACCCACATAGAAACACAAAGTGAAAAATACTGTTTGAGTACTCGTTATAGCATTAAATCTCAATGTACAGCACATTAAGGACAGAGATCCTACATGAAGAGTAAGTGCACAGTGACTCCTGTTGTTGACTTTACAAATTGACACTCCTGTTTATGTCATCAATAATCTCCCTATCTGCAGTCATGAGTTAAGGATAATGCTTTAAGCCACGGCCAGAGCATCAATATCATTCACAGTGGTAGGGGAAAGTTTCCAGCTTGTGGGGGCCGACTAATGCGGGCTGCCCATCAGTGTAGTGTCAGCAGCAGAGAGGACTAGCCAGGGTCACTAGTCCCTGAAGGCTGTCCCAGCCTGAGCTGTCATAGGCAGTAGCCAGCAGGCAAAACCCAACACTGCAGGAAAGGAGCTTGGGGGAAATGATGCCTCCACCTTTGAAGGCCCCTCCCCCACCCTGCAGTTGCCCTCACTGGCTCGGGATAGTTTACAGGGTGAGCCAGCAGGAGCAGAAAGGACTAGCACATAAGATTCTTCCTCGCCAGAGCAGTGATGGGGTTTGCAGTTACAATTTTTTGAAACAAAAGATAAGTGATGCTTTTCTTTCTGGCGTGCTATGAATTGACCTCAGAGCATCATCAGTCATGTGCACAGTACTCATTTGAACTTTATTTTTAAATTTTTAAGGGTTTATTTATTTATTTATTTGAGAGGCAAAGATATAGACAAAGGGAGAGACACAGAGAGAGGTCTTCCATCTGCTGGTTCGGTTCACTTCCCAAATGGCTGTAATGGCTGGAGCTGGGTGGATCCAAAGCCAGGAGCCAGGAGCTTTTTCTGGGTCTCCCACATGGGTGCAAGGGCCGAAGAATTTGGGACATCCTCTGCTGCTTTCCCAGGCACATTAACCAGGAGCTGGGTCAGAAGTGGAGCAGCCAGGACTCAAACTGGTGCCCTTATGGGAAGTCTGTGCTGCAGGCGGAGGCTTAACCTACTATGCCACAGCACTGGCCCCTCTCATTTGAGCTTTAGCCTGAGGTTTTAAAAAATTTGCTTCATTGGAATTTAGGAATATCAAATATCGTAGAGGAATGAAAATGAAGCCAGCTTGCCTCTCACTGGGCTATGCAGTCTTAGAGAAAGGAACCTCACCCTAGTGGGACAGAGCTCGGGGTTAGCCTTGTCGCCCTGTATAACAACATGGATGGAAAACAGGTCTTGTGGAGATGGTCTGCAGATTACCATGGGAGAAAGCTTTAAATTTCCTTTTCCATGAACTCTTTGGAGCCACTTTGTATCTGCTTGTGCCCGTGGGCCTAAACACTGATGGGACTGGCAGATGGGTAGAAATTTAATGCCAAATGGATTCAACATAATAAATGGTCATTTCAGTTTGCTTCCATGGTATGTTTGAAGTGTCATAGGTCAGGCTTTCTAGAAGCTGCCCCTGGGGTGGGGATTCTCATGCGAGTGCGTTATTGAGGGTATGCAGTCAGAGGGGCCTGGTGAGGGAGGGGAAAAGGAGCCATTAAGAGGTAATTTCACCCGGGTTCTTGCTTCCACTCTTGCCTCTTGGGAGCTCTGGGGCAGAGCAAACACTGCCAAGAAGCAAGCGGGTCATTTTTTGTACCCCCGTGTCATTCACTTGCAGGGGGTATGTGGCCTCCCAGGTGAGCTGCTGCAGAGGGGAGCAGCCAACACTCTCAGAGGGTGCATTAGTGCAGGAAGCCAAGAGGCATCTGGGCCAGACCCCTGCAGCATGTCCTACCGAGATTTCTTCTGGCTCCTGAAAGCTACGTGGTCATATAGATATAACAAAAAGTGTGCTGTGAGACCATGTTATTTTACACTTTCAGGTGTTCATTGGGAAAGGTAAGAGAAGGTTTGAACTAGCCCCAAAGAAGCGAAATGTGCCTCAAGCCTAAATTGCTTTGGCTGCAGCTGAAGTATAATTATAGAAGAGCAGAGAAAAAATTTTTGAACCATTTGGCGAAAGCGAAGCCATCATTAAATTCTCCTCTTGCTGGGAGCTTACGAGTGAGAAGAAGTCTGCATCAGATCCTTTGCCCAAAGCAAAGGCAGAGATGCTTCCTGCGAGCATGGCAGAGTGTTCAGAAATCGTGGTACCAATTGTTGGTTTCAGTTCTGCAAAATCCTTGGTGTGTTTTTATTTTCCCTTTGAACAGCCAACTTGCTCAATTAGCCTGTCCACAAATAGATTTCTTTTTTACCTCTCACCTCATTACTTCAAGTGGAATAGCATCAAGCTGTTGTATGCCAAGAAATCCTCTTTAGCTCAAGTTAACTGATATCAGGGACCGAAAGAATAACACCAACTCTGTCTTCTGATTTCTGTTTTACAAGGAACTATGCACAAGGTCGTGTGTGGATTATGTTTGGAGGTATGATTGGTGATACATTTCAAAAAGATTTACATCAAGTACCTGAATTCCCATAGCTCCAGATTTGTTTTTTGATTTGTATTTGCTTCTTTACTTTGTGGGTTTTTTTTTTTCTTTTTTTCTTTTTGGGTGGAGACCGTGGGCATGTATCTCCAGAATTTTGCATACGTGGTGGAGTGTTTGTATAGTTCTCAGGTTTCCTATGAGAGGACCTAATAGAAGCTGACTGTTCAGCACCTTGGCTCAGGGTCAAAATCAAGTTCAGAATTTTCTGGGTTTGAGACTTGCTAGCTACACCTAAGACAGTGTGACTGTGATGGGCATCCCGAGCGTGTTGAGTTCAGTCAGTACCGTGATCCATCCTTTCCACACCTGTCTGCTGCCAATGGATGCCCGAGCGCCTCAGCTCACTGTGGTCTCCTGTGCCAGGGTGTGGGTTTCCAAGGGGATGAACTGGGAGAAGCAGCATTTAGTACTGAAAAAAAAAGAGGAGCTGATTCTCTCCCTTCTTTACAAATCCACTCCACTCCCTGCTGTTCATCATTATTGATCTTCATGCTTATTGCGATCACAAGAACTAAGGAGGAGAGTAGACAGTTTGCAGCTTGGCATTCTTTTTTTTTTTTTTTTTAAAGAAAGATTTATTTTTTATTTATTTGAAAGGCAGAGTTACAGAGAGAGGAAGAGAGACAGGGAGAAGTCTTCCATCTGCTGGTTCACTCCCCAAATGGCCGCAACAGTCGAGTCTGGTCCAGGCCGAAGCCAGGAGCCAGGAGCTTCTTCCAGTCTCCCATGTGTATGCAGGGGCCCAAGCACTTGGGCCATCCTCCACTCCTTTCCCAGGCAAATTAGCAGGTAGCTGGATCAGAAGTGGAACAGCTGAGTCTCGAACTGGCTCCCACATGGGATGCCAGAACTGCAGGTGGTGGCTTAACCTGCAGCCACAACTACAGCTTGGTATTCTAATGTGACTTTCAGTGAGATTCAGGATTGCTGATTTCTATGCCCAGGCACCAAGAGAACATGATGTCTGTGGATGTATGTAGTGAATTCTCTATTCCAGGAAGGTTGATATCTCTCTCTTCATCAAATTCTCTTCCTCATGTCTGTTTACTGGCAACTCTGCTCTTTTTTTTTTTTTTTTTTTTTTTTTTTTTTTTTTTTTGGACAGGCAGAGTTAGACAGAGAGAAAGGTCTTCCTTCTGTTGGTTCACCCCCCAAATGGCCGCCACGGCCAGCGCGCTGCGCCGATCCAAAGCCAGGAGCCAGGTGCTTCCTCCTGGTCTCCCATGGAGTGCAGGGCCCAAGCACTTGGGCCATCCTCCACTGCCTTCCCGGGCCACAGCAGAGAGCTGGACTGGAAGAGGAGCAACTGGGACAGAATCCAGTGCCCCAACAGGGACTAGAACACAGGGTGCCGGTGCTACAGGCGGAGGATTAGCCTAGTGAGCTGTGGCGCCGGCCAACTCTGCTCTTTCTTACTACCCCTATCATAACATGGGCAGCTATGGAGAGTGAAAAGTGTGAGATTGCATGCCTTGTTAGCAGTTTTTAAAAAGAGGTTTTAGGAGAAGCTAAAGGTTAAAACTAATAACTAGCAAGTTTCTGGATCGTTGCTTTTCTACCTCAATTTTTTAAAAACCCATAATGCAAAACTTTAAAATGTGCAGAATTAGAAATCACGTGCCTGTCACCTGGTTAAAATAATTACCCACTTATGACTTATGTTGTTGCATTTTCCTCTCCCTGTCACTCCCTCCCTATACATTAGTTTGAGGCAGAGCCCAAATACCATAGAAAGAATTGGTTTGAGAGAGCCTTCATTTTTTTTTTTAATCCTAAGAATTTATACTCAGCTGGTTAAGTTAGGAGCATCTTCCTAAAAATAAAGGAACAAAGCAATCAACTAAAACATACCATGTCACCAGGCAGAAAAATCAGTCAACTTAGCAGCTGGAGGGATTGGGTCATGTGGTCCTGCTCACCAGTGCCTTGACCTTGGCCCTCAACCCCTGTTTGTGCTCCCAATGAGGGCACCACCGTTGAATCAGACCTCTGGTTGGACCATCACTGCAAATGCTGAAACAGCAGTGCTTTTGCCTTTTTAACCTCAGAGTCCAGAAAATTCAATCTGAGTGTAAAGAAGGCTACAAGTCTCCTTTGAGATACAGTGAGTGGCCTGAGCGGTCCTCATACCAGCCCATCTGACAAATGAGATGAGAGAGAGTCGCGGCCAGACTCGTGAGAACAGAAGGAGGCCATTTATGAGACTAATACAATCTTGATTTTTCTATTTCCTTTCCCAGCACAAGCCTAAGTTCTGCAGGGAACAGATAACCAGCTATTATGATCATTTGGTAGATGAAAATACATGAGGCATGATATCATAACCAGATCCCAAAGTTTAATGGAATAAAAAGGAGATCTCCATCTTTTGCCACGGACCATCACCCAGCCAGATGCTGGATAAGATCGAAATGGGAAAATGGAACCCTAGAGTAAGAATCAGATAGCTCCTGGCAGGTGAATTGGACATGCTCAATGTTGTGTAACACCATGAACTTCAAACAATGGCTGCCAAGAACCCTCTCTTGGTTATTTGTTCTCTCTTTTCCCCATTAATAATTCAGTGTCCGCAGGGGTATAGGATTGCAGGCCTATAAGAAAAACTTCTCACACCTGGCTTGCTCTTTGTCAAAAGCAAGGAAGTATTTCCCTGAATTGTTCTTTTCTCTATTAGACAAAAAAGCAGAAGTAGGAGAACTGAAGACGGACAGACTCATATCATGCTGTGCAGACCAATATTTAATTTGCCCAATTTTCAGAATTGGAAATGTGGGCTATTTTTCTATGATTTAGGTAATGGCACATAGAGTGTTTACTAAAAGACATATTCACATGGAAGTGCCCAGTGTAGAATTTTCCTGTGCGCTGCTTTGGATGCATGCCCTCAAATATTTAGAATTGAGTAATAGAAATCATACAAGTTTGTAAAAGCGTGGTGTGCTGCCTAAATTCATGCAATTTCCCCCATTTCATTTCTTTGGAAGGCATAAGAGAATAATGCTCTATTATCTTGAAAAGTAAAAGATTGCTTTGAAATAACACTGAATTAGAAATGATTAAGAAAATAAACAGGAAGCAGAGAAAATGAAATCAGGGATTTCTGAGTAGCTCTCCATATATTCTCTTTATCCTTCATGTTTTGTGACTTGAAAATAAAACGCACCCAGAATTCTGGTTCTTAATAACAGAGATTACTGCCGATTTCATGGCGCCCCTTCAGTTAGGGTGCTAAGTTCTCCTTCAGTGAAGTCAAGTCTGGTTTGGGGCCACGTGGTACCGCTGCAAATTTTCAAAAGATGCCCTTCCTCAATACACTACCATCTGCTGGAATAATGTCATAGTAAATATTTAAATCTTTGGTACTTGTGAAGTCAGTCATGCCCCCCTTGGTGTTGTGTAGTGCACAACCCGCACCCACCACCGCTGTCTGCAGCTATTCTACACAAATGTTGACTTCAGGGTCTTTTCATTGGACCTGTATCCTTAGCCACTCATGCTTGGAAACAATGGATTGTTACACATACACACACACACACACACACACACACACACACAGCTTGAAACTGCTTCCTGCATTTGCCGCTCAGGTGTTTTGTTTCGCACTTCGCGGAGCCTCTCTCAGTGCCTCCCTCTGTTCCTCTACTCCACTGTCCTGTAGTTGTGACCCTCTGCCATTTCACCTGCAGGGAGTCCTCCCTCAGGTTGCAGCAGTGTGCTTCCAGAGCAGAACAGGAGGCTGTCAGCTCGCCCCTGTTCAGCCCGTGCCCGCGACACGCCCACATTTATCTCCCCTGGCTGGCAGTGGTGCTCCGTCTTGTTGACGGAGCTCCCGATAGTCAGGAGTGAAGTGTAAACTAGCAGACAGCCAGATCGTGTGTGCCTCTCCAGGTGCCCTTGACAGGTCCCGCAGGGGGCGACGCCGCCAGCCAGGTGCTGGCTTCAGTCCTGTTTTCTGATCTGGAATGTTCCCCAAGAGTGTCTCCCTACATCCCAGATTCAGGAGTTCACCTCTGCTTCAGCAGCAGCCCCAGGGAAGCAGCCACCTTTCGCCGGCCTTGGCTACTGCGTCCACGTGACACAGCCTTGACCTTGCAGCAGAGCAGGCCCTGGGTGCCTCTGTTCTCGGCTCACCTCAGCAGAAAGCCCGTTGTCCCGGTTATGCAGAAAGTCAGATTCCTGCTGGAGATCCAGGTCCCTCCACAGGCTGACATTTTGAGTATCCGGACGTGCAGGGTTCACTTCCTCAGTCCGCGGTTGGCTCCGGCTCCCCCTGTCTGGCCTCTCCAGCACAGCGGCACTCGACAAGGCCTGCCATTGTGCTCCTTGTCCCGACGAGGCTCCTGGCTCCACACTGGGTGAATGCTAGACCCACAACAGCAGGAACTTGTTCCTTGAAAACTCGGTGTTGGGTTGTAGCATTGGCCCGCCTTTAAGACAGCCTCTGCTTTTCGAAGAAGAAAATACAAAGCGTTAGCAACGTATATATTTTTCCCCAGACGCTTTATTTAGTTTTCTTCGGCAGTGGTTGATACCGCCTCTTCCTTGGGTAGTGTTTGGACATCGGACACAGAAGCAGACTTGATACCAGCCATCTTAATTTAGAGGCCGTTGCTCCTGCCTGTGTCTTTAACATCTCTCCCCCAGAGTTTACCCTTTGAAAAGACTGTCTCTCGAAGAATAAAGGACTAGAAACAGTGAAACTTCAGGTTTTTTTTTGTTTTGTTTTGTTAGTTGTTAAAAGTTGCCTTTACTTGCAGAGGATATAGGAACATATAAAGAAAAAATGATATTTTAATCCTGCTCCCTAGAGCACACCACTGCTTCGTCAGTGCTGTGTGTCCTGGCTGCGTTTTCCCCGTTTGTTTATACATGTATACTTTTCTTGTAAAAACTAGACTCTACTATATATTGAGTTTTATAATCTGCTCACCTAGCAACATATTAAGAACAGCTTTCCATGTCAATACACAGAGCTCAGTGAGTCTGCTTTTAATGATTCCACGTTATTCAGTGTTTACTAGTGTCAGTTTATTTTGTCAATCCCATCTTACTGGATATCCAGGGGTTCCTCTCTCTCCAGGTTAGTGCCAGTATAAACAATGCTGGGGCAAGATGACTCAAAAAAGAATGTCCGATTGATTTCCAAAAAGATAGACTCCATGAGTCTAGCAAGAGCTAATGAGAGGGAGACAGACAGACAGAGGCAGAGCCCATGTCAAGGGTCTCACCAACTTTGTGCTTCCTCATGTATTTAAAACCATCTATTTTTAGCAACCCAGGGATTAAGACTCCTGCGCCTCAGTTTAAAACTTTCCATTTATGGATTCTGAGTGTTAATAAGCATTTTGTTTAGGATGAGGTATTTCTCTCTGTTGTTTTGGGTATTTCACTTTTTCTGTCATTCTTTGACAGTTTGATGGTTTATCTGGGTTGGATTTTTTTTTTTTTTTTAGTTATGGCTGGTGCTTTTTTAAATTATGAAATACCTCCAAGCAAAGTAGAAAATAAAATAAAATAATAAAAAAAAAGAAAAGGATATTTCTCATGATGCCGTTTCATGCCTTACAGGAATAATACTTTCAGTTTCTTTTCAATAATACTTTTGGTTTTTCATTGCTGAGATGTTTTCACATGACGGGCACCAGCCAAATGCACAGCCCATCAATGCCTAATGGGAGATGAAAACACGTCTTTGCTTCGCTGTTGTCTGCAAACATTGAGGGAGAAAACCTGGAGCCTGTATGGGTAGTAAAGTTATGGAGTGACCTTGGCTCCCACTGCCCACAAACCCCATTTAGAAACCCACTGAAGCTGCAGCGTCAGCCACGATTTGTAGGCAGTCGTCCCGCCAAAGCCTGCCGACACGTAGAGAGGAGTTCACGTTTTATTCACTACAGTCCCTCTTTCTTAGAAAATGTGCACTCCCAACATGAGCAGCGACCAGATTTTCCAGGCCCAGCCCACTGAGGTCATAGGAGGTCTCTGTTATGTCCCTTTTATGTTTGAATAAGGGATCTTCTGTCTCCAATGGTCAGGGCTGTCTTCAAGAAACAGGCTGCCAGTTACTTATCCTACCCCCACACCCTTTGACCTGCCCTCCAGAGATCTTCCTTTATTATACTCAATCAATCAGTCAATCAAGGTGTTCAGAAGCAGGGGTCACTGTGTCCGCAGAGCTGGAAAGGGAAGCACGGTGTTCCGGGCACCATCAATGTCACGCTTCCTTTGATTCTGGATTATCTGTGTAACTGACCACACGCATGGCAGTAAGAAAGCTGGCCCCGATGTTTATGTCTCACGTCTGAGTACCTGGCACATTTCCGAAGCAACAGCTACCTTACCTCTCGTCCAGACTGAAAGTGAGGACCCGCGCTGGGAGCCGGGGAGACCACACCGGCTCCTGGGTCACACAGAGTGACTGCTCTGCCGCAGCCAAGTCACCAGGTGTGAGCTTTCCTTTCTGCCACTTGAGAGACTCATCTAGACACCTGCACTGAGGCCGAGCACGTGCAGCGTTCCAGGATTCCTTTACCGAAATGGGTGGGACTAAGCATTTCCTGTATTTCAAATATAATAGTTTACAGCTCCGTTGCAAAACATACAGCTATATAAGTATACGAGATGCTAAGCATGTAGTATCTGTTATAAATTATCAGCAAATACATTAATCAAGGAAAGTCAGAGTTTAGAAAAACAGAAGAAGAACTACTTAAAAGTAAAGAAAACTGCATTTATTGTGAGAAATAAGTTGAAAATGAAATGATGTTATTTGATCTTTTTTTAAAAACGGAATACCTAAAAATAAAGTGTGACAATGTTTTTATTTTTGAGTTGTGAGCATATTTTTATGCAAGCTATTCCAGCTTCTTGAAGTGTCTTCTGATTTAAAATACGTGAGGGACTGTTGAGAAGATAGTTATGTCTGATCCAAATTGGGTACTTTCCCCATTCCTCATCTTTGAGTAATCTAGACTTTCTTATTTGATATGTTGGAGAAGCTTTTTAAAAAAAAAAGGTTTTTGTTGATTGGCAAGGACTGTAACCTCTTATTGTTAGCAAGCTCTAATTTTGTTGAAAGAAAACATTTTTGGTATGTTCTCATTTCCTTTAGTTTCATCATACAGACGTGAAGATTCTATATGGATGTTACCTGCATCCATTTTAGTTTAAATTTTTTAAAAAGATTTATTTTATTTATTTGAAAGATAGAGTTACAGAGAGAGAGAGAGAGGGAGGGAGGGAGGGAGAGAGAGGGAGAGAGGGAGGGAGGGAGAGAGGGAGAGACAGAGAGATCTTACATCTACTGGTTCATTCCCGAGATCTCAGCAGCCAGGGCTTTGCCAGGCCTAAGCCAGGAGCCAGGAGCTTCTTTGGGGTCTCCCACCTGGGAGCCGGAGCCCAAGCATTTGGGCCATCTTCTACTGCTTTCCCAGGTGCATTAGCAGGGAGCTGGACCAGAAGTGGAGTAGCGGGGGCTCAAACTAGCACCCATATGGGATGCTGGTGCTGCAGCTGGCAGCTTAACCCGTTATGCCACAACGCCAGCCCCACCTGCATCCATTTTAAACATCACAGTCATACTCCATGTGTTCAGAAAGTCTTTGCCCCAGAGTAGGGTTTACTCATGTAGTAACTTTGGTTGATCAGCTATCTCTTCTTGTGACCTTTGGAGATTTGAAAGATTGTTTTCTCAACCACTGCTTCCGGTTCACTTCAAAATGTTAATGTCCTGTGTAAGTCTTGGGGTGTGTATCAAAGTCTAAGGAATTCAGAGGTCAGCATTTTTTTTTTTTTTTGACAGGCAGGGTGGACAGTGAGAGAGAGAGACAGAGAGAAAGGTCTTCCTTTGCCATTGGTTCACCCTCCAATGGCCGCTGCGGCTGGCACACTGCACTGATCTGATGGCGGGAGCCAGGTGCTTCTCCTGGTCTCCCATGGGGTGCAGGGCCCAAGCACTTGGGCCATCCTCCACCGCACTCCGTGGCCACAGCAGAGAGCTGGCCTGTAAGAGGGGCAGCCGGGACAGAATCCGGCGCCCCGACCGGGACTAGAACCCCGGGTGCTGGCGCCGCAAGGCGGAGGATTGGCCTAGTGAGCCGTGGCTCCGGCCCAGAGGTCAGCATTTTTAAAATACCAGTTCAGTGGTTTTAGGCAAACACATGGTATTCAGTATTCAGTTCTCTAAAAACAACATGGCCCATCAATACCAAAAGCCAATGTTGATGATAACTAGGCCCAGTGGAGAAGAGGAAGCCTAAGACAGGAGGGAGGATGGAAAGCCATCTGGCGAGGTAGCCCAGGAGCTGAGGTCTGCCAGGGAGCAGGTAGAGGTTAGAGAGAGAAAACTGTGACTCCCAGGGCTGGCACTGAAGTGCAGTGGGTTGGGCAGCTGCCTGCGATGCTGGCATCCCATATCAGAGAGAGGTTCGAGTCCCAGCTGCTCCACTTCTGATCCAACTCCCTGCTAACAGCCTGGGAAAAGCAGCAGAAGATGGCCCAAGTGATTGGCCCCTGCCATGCATGTGGGAGACCCGGAAGAAGCTCCTGGCTCCTGCTTGGCCCTGCCCTAGCTGTTAGGCCTAAGCCAGTGATGGAAGATCTTTCTGTCTCTCCCTCTCTCTCTCTTATCACTCTGCCTTTGAAATAATTTAAAATAAACCTTAAAAGAAAAGAAAAAACTGTAGCGCCCATGGAATTTTTCTACCCTAGAGTGGGGCTTCCAGCTCTCCTCTTGCAGTATCTAACTTCTCAGACACATCTACCTCAGATCATTTGTTCTTAAAATTTCCTTAAAAGAAAACAAAAATTAACTCCAATCCTTTTTTTTTTAATGTATTTATTTATTTGAAAGGCAGAGTTCCAGAGAGCAGAAGCAGAGAGAGAGGTCTTCCATTCTCTGGCTCACTCCCTACATGGCCGCAATGGCCAGAGCTGTGCCTATCCGAAGCCAGGAGCCAGGAGCTTCTTTTGGGTCTCCCACACAGGTGCAAGGGCCTAAGGACTTGAGCCAGCTTCTACTGCTATCCCAGGTCATATCAGAGAGCTGAATTGGAAGAGGAGCAGCCGGGACTCGAACCTGCGTCCATATGGGATGCCGGCACTTCAGGCGGTAGCTTTACCTGCTACACCACAGTGCTGGCCCCAATCCCACTTTCTTTTGGAGATATTTTTCCAGCTCTCGGGGGAAATAAATCAGGAAGCCCTGTTATATCATATATTATAGCTGAAGAGCTAATCAATTACTTCTGAAAATACAACATTTTCCCCTGTGCAGATGGCAGTCAAGCTATCACTTTGGAAGGATTTGCCTGTACTCGTGCATTATAACAGCATTTCATCCCATCCTGATCTAACCGAGGTTCTTGTAGGTTCTGAGCAAAAACTCATTATGGAACAAAATCTTTTGTTCATTGTTTAATTTTTCTTTTCTCTGTGCAATTCCTGAAGTTCAGTGCTTAGAGTTATTATTGTCTTTTAGGAAAAAAAAAGATTTCTTCTGTATGGCTCCTTTAAAACTACTGTGTCGTGACTCAACATCATTTTCTTAACTTTCTCCTCCCTGCTGTATCCACCTTGGTTTGGTTTTGTTTTGTTGTTGCTGTCACCGTGAGAACTCCCATCACATCCTGGCTCCGGTGGTGGCGTGTGGGGAGGGGTGGGTTTTGAGGAGCCAGGCCTCTCCGTTCTGTGTGAGGCTGAGATGCCTGCCCTTGGCGTGCAGACATTAAAGGCGGGCAGGTTCGTGCCACCGTCAGCTCTTAGCAGGATGTATCGCCACTTAGAGCCATCGTCTCGTGTGCACTGTTCTCTTATTTATTGTAACTCTTAGGGTTGCCCCACGTGCTGACCCCACGACCCATCCTGTCGACAGCTGGAACGGTCCAGTTGAAGTCACAGCCCTTCTCCCTTCATTTCTCAGCCCTTCGATTTTATACAGAAGAACAGAAATATGCTTTCAAACGTCCATTCCACTTTTATCCAGAAAAGGAATGTGACTAGCTAAAAAGTTTTATGCGATAGTGTTTTCTAAGTAACAAAATAAAGGAGGACCTGGGCTACTCAAAATCCATACCAAGGACTTCTGGGCACTGCTACTGAATATTTTTGGAATAGTTACAGGATTAGCTAAGTTACAGGTAGCCTGTCTTTGTCCAGGGCGAAGAGAATATATTTGCAGTAGGTGGTAGTTGTGTTAGATGGAAATTAATGCTGATTCCTTTCCCAGCTAGCTGTTAGCTTCAGCCTTCTCCTGTACCAACTTTTTACCAGAAATACTAACTGGAGGTAAATCAATCAATCTCTCTCTTCTTCTCTCTCTCTCTGTTTTTTTTTTTTTTTTTTTTTTTTTTTTGCCTTTTGTTTCCTTAGCTCATGTTCTAATACATGGGCTTTATATGTATGTATTAAAATGACTAAAGTCTAGGCAGCTAGAGAGTCAGGAACCAGGGCCTGTGGCATTCAGAACATGACTCCTCTCCTGACTACTCGGTAAGCGACTTAAGTGTCTAGCTGAAGGCATGTACAAATGCACTTCAGATCTGACTTCTTGCACTTAACGTTGTCCCCTCTGGGGACATTTGAGCTGTGCTGGGTTCCTCCTAGAGCTTCCCTGTCCACCACCACCACTCCCAACAGCAGCCGTCACTGATGAGCAAGAGCGAGGTGCTGGCCTGGCCACCTCTCACGAGAGTGCCCTGTGTGCTGCAGGGCAGGCCGTCGGCTGACAGTGACGGACTTCCGCTCTTTGCAGCCGTGAGGCACCAGAGAAGAATATGATCTCAACACCGGGAAGCTCCCCTTGCTCAGCACAGAGGAGTCTAGGGGCTGTGCCCTGTCAGAGCATGCGCACAGAGTTAGAGGAGGTGCACCTACATTAAGCAAGCAGGTGCCCTGGAGGGCAGGCTCCGAGCTGGGCTTTCCCTGCATCCTGTCTTCCTGAACTGTGGTGTTGAGCAGGGCTGCAGAAGGATGAAAACACAGACACGTCTGCAGTCGTGGTGCCACCGTGAGCTGCCCGTCGGTGCTGAAACAGAGCTTTGTGAACACGCAGTGACCTCCTTTCCCTTTCTCTTCTGCTAGGCTTGATAACAGACCACAAGTCACCCCTGGAAGCAACTTGCCACTGGGCAGTGAAACTGATGCAGGTTGACCAGGCTCATGAGTTGCACAAGTTTCAGAAAACCGGGGGGAACTATCTTCCAGAGAGAAACAAAGATGAAGATCTTTTTCCGTTGCTCTGTGTCTCCATTGGAAAGGTCTCCCTCAGCTATCCGGCATGCAGATAGGCTGTTCCCCACCCCCCCTTCCTCCAGCTCTCTTTGTTCCAGGAAGGATCCGAGAGTCTGTCCCGTCCATGAGTTCCGCAGGTGTTAAGAGATCACCTGGAAGGCTTAGCAGATTAATGCGTAGATGCTGAAGCCAAAATGCTCTGGAATCAATTCCTGGCTCAGCTCACAGGCCTGAGCAATTACTCAACTTAACCTGAGTGCAAGTCTGTTCACCTGTGAAAGAGGGAGAATAATCATAGTAGCTACCACCACAGGGTTTCTGTGAGGATAGAGTGAAGCCAACAGTACACGCAAAGCCCTTTTAAACAGTGCCAAATACTTCATGTTAATTGCTCTTTTTTATTGAACTTGTTCTATATACTAAAAACTTTACCATTAAATAGCTCGTTGAAAGCAGTACCTTTATTAACATGGTAGTTTCAGACCTTTTTTTCAAGGATGTTATTAACTTGACAGAAGCCACTTAGGAACGCAGGCTCGCTCGGGATGTTCTGATTCCAAGCTGCCATAGCCTACTGCACTCCCTGCCCCCCGGCGTGAGTGGATCCCAGTGCAGAGCACTGCTGTGCTGCGCTCGGCCCAAGACTGATGCTCTGTCAACCTCCTGTCTTCTCTTTCTAGCTAAGACCTTAACACCAGCCTCAAGCTGGAAGTTTCCTTGTTGATTCTCGACCTCTATAAAAAACAAGGCTGGTCTTTTTGGTGCATTTTTGTAATTCAGCCCGACTCCCTTTTAATTCTCTGCTCCCTCAGAAGAGATCTTTTCTGTGCAGGCTACAGCTGACACCCAGGTGGACATGACTTGGAAAGTTACTTTTCCTCAGTGACTGTCTCCCATTCAGCCCACTTGCTTGTGATCAGCTCAGTGATACCAGTGCTTCGCTCCTCCCATCGGTGGGAATCTGCTGTGTGGAAGACAGAGCTAGCCCATTGCCGCTACCTGGCATAACCTGGGAGGCTACTCCCCGTGTGCAGTGTGGCAGCCTCTGCCAGCTTCTCTTGGAATCCTTAGGGTTGGCTTCAAAGGTCAGCGTGATATTTACCTGCCCTCTCTTTTCAGTCCTTCTTCCATCTGCCTGAGTCACTGCTGGCTTGCAGTGTTGGTCACCAGTGTCAATATGTCCCGTGGGGACTGTGACTCTAGCCATTGGCCTTGTCTTCTGCAAGCCCCTTACAGCTGTGTCCCATCCAAAGCACTCAGGCTGTGGGGAGGGAGCCCACTGCAACCATCAGAGCACCCTGAAACTAAAGTCCTGTCCCATCACCTCCTTCCCATGGTGGGACAAAACGGTGACCCCTGCACCAAGATTAGTCCCATCCGCCTCCACAGTGGGCCTCTTCCCGCTCTGCCCTGGGTACGCTCCCTCTTGTGCTGCCAGCTCCTAGGAAACCTGATGATCTGCTCTCCGTTCAGCCCAGTGGTGGCTTCCACAGCAAAGCCCTTCCTGTCCTTCCCGATAACAACACGCCTGTGTCCCTACAGCCTGAGTCACCTTTGCGCTCCCTGCGGTAGACAGGACCTGGTTGGTAGGTTGATGCAAGCCTCCCACGAGGTCCCCCAGCTGCCCGAGGTTTCCAGCCACAGTGGAGGGTGCTGTATTCCTGTGCCTGGCACATGGTAGGCACTCACTGAATAGTCACCGTGAGTCTGAGAGCAGCCACTCTGAATAACTGTAATCCTTACTGCAAAAAGTGGGGCGGTGCTGACATTTCCAGACCACCCTGTAGGGTACCCCGTTGGGATTGTTGGTGTCCCCAAAGGGAAGTCTTCACATTTCAGACCTAACAGTTCCATGGGCTCCCCTGACTTCTGATGTCACGGTGCTGTCTATGACCTTCAGAGCCACCATGTGACAAAAGCCCATTGCCTGACCCTGTGCCCACGAGCCCACCCATGCTTCCTTCCTGAACGTTCTGCTCAGACGCATGTCAGAGCTTATGACGCGGGAGTGGAGAAATCTTACACTCTAGGTTTGACCAGCTGTGTTCCCAGGTCTCTACTTAAAGGAGCCTTATCTGGGGCTAGCACTGTGACATAGTCCCAGCTGCTTTACTTCCTATCGAGCTCCCTGCTCATGCGCCTAGGAAAGCGGAGGATGATGGCCTTAGTGCTTGGGCCCCCACACCCATGTGGGAGACCTAGAAGAAGCTCCTGGCTCCTGGCTTCAGACAGGCCCCAGTTTGGGGAGTGAACCAGTGGATGGAAGACCTGATTCTCGGTCTCTCCCTGTCTCTGTCTATAACTCTGCCTCTCAAATAAATATTTTTTTAAAGCTCTTTACCCTTAGCAGTTTTCTTTCTGGAAGAGTTGAAAGTTAGTCTTTTCAGCCCTGCAGAAAATCAGCTCCTTCAAAATCAGGGTGGCCTTGTCTTCATGCCTTTCGTAATGGCTTTTATACAAAGAAAACTCTATTCTTTTTGCTAACTTGTGTGGAAAAGTTCATTTATGCCCCTCTCTGAGCTAGTTGGAGATGAAAATTTAAAAAGAAAAAAAGAAAAAGCTCACATTTATTGAGCATTTACTTTTGTGAGTCGTTGTGCAAAGCACATCCTATAATGTGCAGTTACTGCTGTCAGCCCCGGAAGTGGACAACAAAGGAAGGCTGGGAGAAGTTAAGGGATGTGTGCAGATCATAGGCTGCCGAGAGGGGGAGCTGGGTTTGAACCCAGATCTGCCTCTCCTTGAGGCCGTGCACTTGGCCACCATGCTGCACTGCCTTAGCCTTTTTATGTTCTGCTTTGTTTACCTATTGTCCTTAATAAGCTAAAATTGTACATATTTCTGGGATACTCTGTCATGTTTTGACCCATGTATACATTGTATAAATGTCCAAATCAGGGAAGCATCAATCCCTCCTTAAACATTCATCATTTCTTCATTGTTAAAATATTCTAAATCCTTCCTTCCAGCTTTTTTTGGTGAGGGGTGGCGTGTGAATATCTATTACTTATCTGTAGTCACCCTACCATACAGTAGAACCCCAAAACTTATTTTACCTGTGTGGCTGTAACTTAGTACCCACTGATTCACCTGCACCCCCGTGCTGTCCCCAGCCTCTAGTAACCAGCATCCCACTCTCCACTTCTGTGAGACCAGCTCTCTGAGGCTGCACATGCGCGGTGCTCCTATGGTATTTACCTGAGCCTTTAAAGTGTTTCCATCCCTTGCAGGTTATGGAAAGTTTGTTATCACACAAAGTATGTCTTCTCCCCACTTGCCTTCTCCCCACTCCCCACCTCCTCCCAGCCTATAGCCAGCTTACCATTTGCAACTATTTCAGTGGTCTCACGTTTAAGACATAAATAAAAAGCGTGCCGTACAAGTTGCATTAAATCTAGCCTAACAGGTAAAACTGCAGTATCTATCAGTGTATGTTTCACTTAAAATATAAATATAAGCATAAACATAAATATAAATATATATGCAGCTTCCATGTTCCTCTGAATAGTCCCTGTTTGGTGTTCTAATACAGTAACCAGAGCTCCGTGCCGTGCTCAGAAAAGCCACTCAGTCTGGGAGCTAGGCTTGTGTGCACTTAGGTCTTGGATCTCCTCGGGTTGGGTTCTGCTTCTGGGCAGGTTTGTGGAATCTGATCCTTGGAGGGCGGTAGCGGTGGGGCATAAGGAAGATGCAAGGTACTCTTCCCCACACCCACCTTAGTCTCCCCTGCACCTGGCTTCTCTGCCTAGGCTCCAGTTGCAGCTCCAGCTCCCCCTGGGCACTCAGTGGCTTCCAGCTTCTGTCTTCCATTTATGTACCTTCTCCTTGGGTGCTTCCAGCCTTGGGATGGGGGCGGCTTCCTGCTCTCCCTGTCTCTGCGTTGTGTTACGGCCCCAAGGACCCTCCACCACCAGGCACCCACTTGCCATGGTCAAAGTCGCTCTGTTGTAGTAAGTAGAACTTTCCGCTAGCCAGGTTGGCTCTGTGGGACTGCAGCACCCACCCACCTGTTGTGGTCCTTCTTTACAGTTAACTTGAAACACTGGTGACCTGGTTAATCCTCTAACCAAAAGCCTTTCTGTGTGCTGTGCAGTGGATCTAGGGGAAAACCTGGCAGCATGTCTGGGGGCCCTGCTTCGGGGCCTTGCTGGGTCATGGGGCAGGTGGGGGGGGCAGCTGAGGGTCACTCTGATCAAGGCCTCCCTTTCACATAAGATGAAAGTGCCCCTGGGGACATCTTGTGTTTCCTGCCCCCAAGTCCTTCAGAGCCAATGCACCTGCAGGCTATGCTTGCAGTTTCTGTGAGGACCAGCAGTGGGTTCTTCAGTGGAGTGGCCCCGCTGCGGCCGGCTGGCCTTCTGATGTGTGCCTTTGGTCCCGCAGGGTCAGGTCATAGAATGTGGCTGAGCCGGAGCAGCCCCCAACTCCGGCCTCAGCAGAACCACCGACGGGCCCTTTGTGACTGTGAGCCAGGTGATTGGCCTTCAGCTGGGCACAGTGCACTTACAGAAAGGCCAGAGCCAAGAGTAGGGGGGGCCAGCTCTGCTGTCCTCCTTGATGGTATTTCGGTATTTCAAGCAGATGTTTGGCACAGTGGTTAAGTTGCCGCGTGGGACACCTACATCCCATATTGGAAAGACTGCTTTTTGTCCCCACTCTTCCTCTCTGATCCAGTTTCCTGCTAATGCGTCTTGAGGGGCAGCAGGCCCAGCCCTGGCTATTGATGGCATTTGGGGAGTGAACCAGTGGATGGACAAATTCTGACTCTCTCTCTCTCTGTCTCTCTCTGTCTCTCCCATTCTTCCTCCACCCCCCTCCCCTTCTCTCGTTGCTTTCCAAACAAAATGAAAAAATTTAAACATTCAACATAAGCGTATCTTTTAATTCCGTTTTCCATGAACTTTTTGGCGAATCCCTCTTATAAAACCAGCTCATCTGACCTAACTTACATGTTCCTTCTCTGTTTTAAGCCCAATCTCCCTGTATTCTTTAAATGTCATGTAAACAGCAGCCCCTTGGCCAGTATTGTGTGTATATATTCGGGGCCAGATGCTATGTGTGCTTTAAATAACTTTGATTTACTAAACCTTGCTCCTCCACCCCCCCCCCCCCCCAGCCCTTTCTTTTCAGAAGACACATTTAGACAATCACCATTCACCTCCAATTCAAAAGATCTGCTGCCCAGTGAGTCTCTGCTTCACGGAAGAGTATCAGCTCCAGGTAGGGAAATCTGTTCTCTTTGCTTCTACTGTTGGTTGCTGAAGAATTGCTCTTCTCAAATGTGTGAATTTTCAGATACTTGCAGCTTATGTGTCATGGTTATTCACGGGAAGCTAGGTTTTAGAAAAAGAGGAGAAACTCAATTTAAACATTCATGAAAGTTTATTAAAATAAAATGATAACCTCTTCATCTTTGCTTTAAGAGCTTAGTTTTCTTTACATGCTGATATTTTGTCTGTGTGGTGAATTTCCTTTTCTTTAAAATAGTCAAGTTTAACCTGAAAATACTTCGCTTTACACGTTATCAGTGTTTCGAGCAGGCAGCCGGAAGATATGAGAGGACAGTGGCAAGAATGGCAGTCCCCAATAGGGCGTAGCAGGTCCACAGTGGGCGGGGTCACCACAGAGGCCACTTCCATCTCCATGGAAGCAACACAGCTCACTGAGAACATGTTACTACCCGAATTCCATCTCTCTTCTTAACTGTGGAATCCATCTCAGCCATCAATACCTAATTTCTTACCGATTACTCATTTCTAGACTCCAAGAAAAACATGTGCTGTTGTCCTCTGATCAACAGCGTGGCTGCCCCGCAGGGTTTACACGTGTGTTCTCAAAGCTATTATGAAATGAGAATATTCCAGAACCCCTGCACTATGGACCATACTCCCTACCCCTCCCCAACCCCGGCTTCCCCACCATCACTGCAGCCTCTGGGAAACTTCCTGTGAGTTGTGACCATTGTCCCCAGCTGTGGACAGGGTCTTGGAAGCTTGGGCAGGGGTTGGGAGGGTGGGGGTCCTCCATTCACATTCATTTGTCCAAGAGAGCAGGATGGGAGACTGAAGCATCATGTGTGCAGGAGGGGCCCTGTAACCCCTTCAAGAACACAGTGCAAATGTCCTGCACATAGCTAGGGAGCCCTGCATCCCAGAGACTGGAGAGCTGATTCATTTGCAAGATGGAGTCAAACAGTATCTGAAATGTTGCCTTGGGGTATCAAAGGTGCTTGGAAGTGTTTGTGACTCACAGAGGGGGAAAGGCCTTCTCTGGTCTGGTGATGGTGAATCCATCCCACCTTACCAGCACATCCAGCCAAAGAGTGCAAATACTTGCATGATCTTTAGCTTGGCTGGCAAGGCTTTTCTGTGCAACCACCAAAAATAACCTGCCCACACAGAACACATTGCATAATAGCCAGCTCCAAAGGTGGAAAGATATTCTGCTTAGTTGACGTCTTCCTCAAGCCAGGGCTCTCAGAACCACTGTTTGCTTGCCCCACCATGTTATTTTGTATAGCCATGCCCCTGGTCCCAGAATTATTGCCCTGCTATTACATTGATGGATTGTGACTTTCTAATGTCAAAATAACTGCCTAGGAACTGCCAGGGTGCTGTGACCCACATGGCCAACCCCCTGAAATGTACATCGGAGCCTTGCATTGCTTCCTTGATGTTTGCCTTGGCTGTATTGAAGGAAGGGTTTATTGGTCAAGTTCAAACCGAACTCAGTGGGTGATGTCAGTGTACGTGTGACTGATCAGTTGGAGGTTTTCTGTCATTCTGTCATTGATAGACATATACTACAGATTAGATAAAATTACATTTAATTGAGGGGGAGGGCAGCATAACTGGGATTTTTAATAGTTAATCCATTCTTCTAAGGGATCTCAATCTACTGTACTTCAAAGCCTTTCCTTAGGCAAAGGAAAAGCAAAATGACCACTCTGTATTTCTGTTTTGCTAAAATAAACAGCTAGAAAGTGTACTTTTGTTTTTTAATAAACAAGGTGAAAATGCTTTGGAAATAGAGATAAAATTAGAAAAATTTAGAACAATGAAGACGGCGTTGTGATCACGGAGCCCTGGTAGTCTGAAGGTAGTTTTGTAAGGAAAGACTCAGTCATTTGGACCAAAAAGAGAAGACTAATCTGAGTCAACCAGTGTTGCCAGTGTGGAGACTTGTAAAGAAAACTTACGCCTTTCCAGTTTGGCCTGGGCTATTATACAGCTACTACAGCCCCCCAGTCTCTTAATAACAGTTCGGAAATGAAAAAATAATTCCTACATATCAAAAAAATTTTTGAATAAACTATTTGGTGGCAAAACATAAAGGAAGGCTCTTTATTAACTTCAGGTGTTACAACAAGGATAAAGCTCATACATTTTAATGAAGAAACATCAGTGTATTTGATAATGAAGTACTGCTCCAGGTCCACATGGGGTGTTAGGTAAAATGTGTTTTGTGCACCATATTATTATCCTGAAATCAGAAGAGGTATAAATCCCAACATAGACCCACTCCCAAGGGATTCAGATACATATTATGGACCGATATGTGTTCTAGCATTCTGCTAAATGCTGGAAACAAGGCCATTAAAGTTATAATTCAGGGGCTTAAAGTTCTAAGATATAAGAGCCATGGATTCCTCTAGAGAATTCCAGAAGACCAATAGAGCTGCTGACTGCTGAACCATTGGAGAGGTTGGGGCAATCTTCTGGTCTTAGGGGAGCCTTGGATATCAGTGAGGGCCTAGGGAAAAGGAGATGGATGGAGGACAAAAAAGATGGCAACAGATGGGCCAGAGACCCAGACAGAGGGCAAGTTGAGTGGTGTGAGAGACTGGTCAGCTTTCACCATGAACAGGCTGAGGGAGGGAATGCTCATGGCTGTGAATAGAAAAGAAAGCCAGGAAAGGAGACTGGCTCTAGTGACTAGGTAGAAAATCATTTGATATTAGTATATAAAAGAAAGGCCCAGAGTCTTTAGAAATCTTCTCTTGGGTAATTTAAATGTTACAATTAAAATATTGTTTCTTCTATTTTATTCACTTAATAAACTACTTTCCAGAGATAATGCAAAGTTAAATATCAGCTCAGGAAATTATTTCAGATTCCCAGTTAGCAGAGATCATCATTAATGAGATTTCATGTGCCTAGTTCCAGCCTAAGAAATCCCTTGCCGATGGGGAAAACATGTAGCATTGTTTTAACAACAGATCTTGTATATCCTTGTACACCTGCTTTCAGTAGGATAGAATTCTCTTCCAAATGCCCTCAGAGGAAGACCGCAGAGCAGATGAGGTGCCAGATGAGAATATCTTTAAGAAGTCACAGCCCTGAGCCTGGGGATCCCTGGTAGAACCAGAACATCACGGTCATGATGGTGATCGTGTTTCAGGCCTGCTGGAGGATGAAGAGTGAGATGAGGAAGACGGCGAGGTGGGGAAAGGATGGCAGAATGGGGGACTGTGAAGAAATCAAGAATAGCACAGTGAACTAGGCATTTGCCTTCGGCAGATGGTATCTGAAACTCACAGCTGCTCCCACCCAGAGAAACAGAATAAACACAGAGCTGCTCAGTGGCCTGGCCTCAGCCATTGCCAATATTTCTAGGCTGACTTGCCTGAGAACTGGAGAACCCCCAGGCACTCAGGCCTAACTGCAAACGTCTTCCACAGAGGTGGCATCAGAAATCCTTAGCAAAATGATGAGCTAAAAACCTCTGTCTCCTTGTGCTGCAGAGATGTGGGACAAAATGTGCCCAAAGCATGCATAGATCCCTGAGTACATCCCGGCTGCCAGTGTAGCTGCTTATGAGTTTACAAAGGCAATAAAAGAGCCTTCCTGTCAAAGGGATGATAGAAATCACAGACTGTGGATATTTTAATGTACGTAGCTTCATTTACAGTGGTCTCACTTTGTGCAAGATTGATATTCACATAAGAAAGATTCCAAAGCCAGGTGTTTGAGGGTACACGGGGACAATTCTGTATTAAGAGTAGACCCATCCTTACCAATGTACCTGCAGCTGTTTCTGTTTTCCCATCATTGTTCGGGACTTCAAGGCTATTAATGAGTACAGTGCAAGAGTATATCTCAGTGCTTCTTCTAAAGGATCCTGTGTTATTGTGAGTTTGAAGTCATAGTATGTTTGCTCTGTATTAAGCCAAAAAGCAAAAACACAGCCAGAACGGGTGTGAAGGAAAATGTGGGTCTCCATGGAATTCTTTCCTGGTGTTTGGAGTCTCCCATGCTTCTGTTTGTTATTTCAGATGGAGCTTGGAGTTAGATGAACTAACACACATCAGCAATTATAGTTGTAAATCCCTACCGTGTGATTTTCTAGTTGCCTTAAGAAAACTCTTCTGTTACTGTTGTTTATAAACATACAGTCAAACACAAAAGAACACTAGCACCCACTGCAAAAACAACCTTCTTTGGATGGGGAGGGGGAAGATTTTAGCTCCTTTTAGGACTTGGTATGCCAATCAAGATTGGATGTTGTCAAAAGGCTTGTTTGAACTGGTCTGCCTTGTTCCCATGCCGATTTTTCATCCATTTTCGCTTCTCTGCTCTGTCCATCAATCTGATACTAGTGGTACCATATTCTCTTCTGAAATCTAAATAAATGATGTCTTGCATTAACATGCCACCTGCAGCCAACTCAGAGTGTTATGCTACTGGCCAGGTATGAGTGACCCGTTCAAGACAGGTATTTTAAAGGGTATGTCTCAATGTGTGCATGTCACCATCATTTATGTTAAAGTGGAGAGAAAGAGAGAGAGAGAGAGAGAGAGATGCTCTGAATTACAGCAAACAGCACATTCTTTTAAAATTCAAACTGAGTCATAGATAAACAACGAGCATTGGGTGTCGGTGTGTATGGTTTCTTGTAATTTGGGCTCCTTTTTGATGAAACAAATTCATTCTGTACAGAGAAGGAAGCTAACAGTTCTCAAGGATCCACTAAATTGTTAGGCACAGAACATATGTCACATCGTTTAATTCTGAAAACAACTCATCGAGACATAGGATTTAGCCACAATTTATGGATGACTAAATGGAGGCTCTGAGAGATTTAATAACTTGCTCCAATTCATAGGGTGGGTGAATGGCAGCACAGGAGTGCCAACCCGGAACCACATAGTACATTTTCTCTCCTCTGGCCCTGTCATGCTGACTACTGCGTGCCAGCAGGCAGCCTGCAAACAGAACACACCTCCCCGGGGTTTGTCCACACTGCCCCATGGAGTCAGCATTTTAAGCTGTTACTGATGAGCTGCCTTCTGTTAGTAGGAATAAGAAGTGTTCCTTTAGATAAGATCCTTCAAAGCATTTATAACTGTTTACTCTTTATTATTATAATCCCAATCCTGTCCTCTTTTCCATTTTTTTATTTTCTCTCTTCTTTAACGCTTCGATGTCTGGGATGTAGGCCCCTGGAATGTTTCTTTCAGTTAGGACTTCAGAAGTTTGTTGTGGATCCTCTGGTTCTTTGAAGTAGTTTTATGAAGCTATGTGGACACTGTCTGGGTAATACAGTGCATCATACTGCACTTCCTGGAGACCTGGGCAGCAGAGCAGAAGGGAAAGTTCTGGACTGGAATTCAGGAGAGCCTGGATTTTGGCCTTGCCCAGTTCCTAGGAGAAGGAGGTTAGAAGGTGTCCACACTCCTTCCACATCCCCTCTGTTTCACAAATTTTGCAGCCTGTAAGGGCACTATCTCTTGAGCCCAGCTTCCCTTCTTTGCTTCTTCAGGCCAAGAATGCACACAGGTACAAGGGAAAACCAGAGTCTGGCGTAGGGGCTTTACCCCTGCATTTCTTTTCTTTTCTTTCTTTTTCTTTTTTTTTTTTTTTCTTTTTTTCTTTTTTTTTTTTTTGACAGGCAGAGTGGACAGAGAGAGAGAGAGAGAGAAAGGTCTTCCTTTTCCGTTGGTTTACCCTCCAATGGCCACTGCGGCCGGCTTGCTGTAGCCGGCGCACCGCGCTGATCCAAAGCCAGGAGCCAGGTGCTTCTCCTGGTCTCCCATGCAGGTGCAGGGCTCAACCACTTGGGCCATCCTCCACTGCCTTCCGGGGCCACAGCAGAGAGCTGGACTGGAAGAGGAGCAACCGGGACAGAATCTGGTTGCCCCAACCAGGACTAGAACCCCGGGGTGCTGGTGCTGCAGGCGGAGGATTAGCCTATTGAGCCGCGGTGCCAGCCCTACCCCTGCATTTCTGCTGCCTCCCCCCCCCCCAAGAGTCAGAGAAGGACAAGTTACTACAAGTAATTCTTGAAAGGCACAGTACTGGGGTTTGGTAGTGATTAGGAAGGTCACAAGAAGCTTTTAGCCTTTGTTCTTTATTATTATTCCAAATGTGGAGAGATAGGCAGAGATAGAGAGACAGACAAGAGATCTCCACCTGCTCATTTGCTCCCAAAATGTCCACGACATCTGGATCTTGTCAGGCCAAAGCCAGGAACTCAGTCCAGGTCTCCCACGTGGGTGGCGACATTAGCATGAAGCTGAAATTGGATATGAAGCTGGGACTCAAACCCAGGTGCTCTGGTGTAGGACAGGGGCATCCCACCCGGCATCTTACCTGCTAGGCCAAACACCTGCCCCAAGAAGCGCCTTTTGGAAATTGGGATGTTCTATTTTTCTGGCTGCTGTTTACATACTTAGGTAATTTTGTGAACATTTATCAAGCTGTGGCTTATGACAGTTTTTCTGTATTTGTCAAGGCGAATTGCCTTTACACAAATAGGTGGCCTTGGCTGCCAGGTGGACTCCTCCAGGCCGTGGGTAGGAGTGCACATTTGCTCCAGGCCGTGACAGTGATGACAGCATTACCTTTCAGGTATATGACTTTCACTTCACAGGAACATTTCTATTTGTAACACAAACTGGTTACTCTGAACTAACAACCGCTAGGTTGATATATCTTCCTCCTGTTGTGTTTCAAGTTCGTAAACTATTCCGCACTGCTTGTAGCATTTCTCTGATGTATTTGCAGTAGATAAGCTGTAGTCTGTGCAACTATTTACCAGTGGGAGAAAGTATCAAAGTTAGGGATTTTCCTGACCCAGATAGTGTTATTTGAGACTAAAGGCTGGGTGCTCACAGCTAGCCCCATTTACCCATCACTGGTCCAGGCTGGTCTTAGCCAGAGTGCAGGTGTATTACAAAGGGGAGCTGCTGACTCTGTTAATCATTATTTGTTGAGAAAGACTTTTTTTTGACAGGCAGAGTGGACAGTGAGAGAGAGAGACAGAGAGAAAGGTCTTCCATTTCCATTGGATCACCCTCCAATGGCCGCTGCAGCCAGCGCACCACACTCATCTGAAGCCAGGAGCCAGGTGCTTCTCCTGGTCTCCCATGCAGGTACAGGGCCCAAGGACTTGAGCCATCCTCCACTGCCTTCCCTGCACACAGCAGGGAGCTGGACTGGAAGAGGAGGAACCGAGACAGGATCCGGCGCCCCGACCAGGACTAGAACCTGGGGTGCTGGCGCCGCAGGCAGAGGATTAGTCTAGTGAGCCGCGGTGCCGGCGAGAAAGATTGTTCATTTAGATGTCAGCTTATGTCTAAGTTAGCACCTCTCAAAAATTTAATGAATTAAATTGGTTAAATTGCTGGTTTGTTTCTACAGACCAGTGATTGTGGGTTCACACACTGAAGTACAGACACACTTCTTTAAAGAGTGGTAACCTTTTCCAAAGAAGAAAACTTGTCTGAGGGTACTTCAAACAGTTGATGGAAAAAGGGAATTAAAAGATAATTTGGGTGCAAAAAAAGGTTCAAAATCTGTGCATACAAGGGATTTTCAAAAATGTTCATGGAGGCCGGCGCCGCGGCTCACTAGGCTAATCCTCCGCCTAGCGGCGCCGGCACACCGGGTTCTAGTCCCGGTAGGGGCGCCGGATTCTGTCCCGGTTGCCCCTCTTCCAGGCCAGCCCTCTGCTGTGGCCAGGGAGTGCAGTGGAGGATGGCCCAGGTGCTTGGGCCCTGCACCCTATGGGAGACCAGGAAAAGCACCTGGCTCCTGGCTCCTGCCATCGGATCAGCGCGGTGCGCCGGCCGCAGCGCGCCAACCGCGGCGGCCATTGGAGGGTGAACCAACGGCAAAGGAAGACCTTTCTCTCTGTCTCTCTCTCTCACTGTCCACTCTGCCTGTCAAAAAAAAAAAAAAAAAATGTTCATGGAAAATGTGTGTTAGGAAAAAAATCAGGCATGGATTTCAATTTCGTGTGTGTGCCAAAGTGACCATCTCTTAATTCCATTTTCCATCAACTTTTTGAAGCACCCTTGTCCCTGGCTGAGACGCCTCACTTGTGATATCTGTAGAAAGCCACAGATTGTGTCCATGCCGCACCTTCCTCTCTACCCATTTGGCATATGGATTGAGTCACTTGGTATCAAAGATAATCAACAACCCTTTCGTGTTTGTACTTGGTAGGAAATGGTACCATCCAAAAGCCCTTTGAGAAACCCAGTTCATGACTCTGTTCCCCTAGGGGCCATGTCCGCTTTGGCCTTGGCTCAGAATCTTCCACATCTTCCACGGAGCCAACAAAATATATATGTGCTCTCATAAAATATTCTGAACACAGTTTACAAGGCCTCCACGGTGCCTGTGGCTGTGTTTTTACTTTTGCAAAGACTATTTAGATGCCTTGAGAATGAATAGTGCTATAAAAGGCCAAATTCTTGAGTATGTGTAATGGATGATGGAGAGTATTTGTTTGAAAATTGCAGTGTAGTGACCCTGGCTTCAGTTTGTGACTGGCTAATTCAATCTACAAGGCCTTTTCTATATATACAATATGTTCTTCCATTCCTTTGCTATCAAAAATACATATTCTCATTTCATGCAATTTCTTCTTTGTGTTTATTTCTTTTCAGGGCAGCAACTGCCCTCCAGTAACCAGGGTAAGAGAAAAAAAAAGAAAAAGAAAAGTCATTCCACTCACAAACTAGACCATCTATTTTCATTCAAACAAATCCATTCTGTATTCCCATCTGTAGGCCAAGCGAGTGCCTCTCCATGATAAGGAAAAACAAGACCCCTGCATCACACCATAGCCCTCTCATGGTGTAGATCCTGGAGTGATAGGGGTTTCATTCTTTTTTTTTAATTTTTTGTTTTTCTCCCACAATCATTGTTTTCTTTAGCAAGATGCTTAGCTTTTCTATTCTGAATTTATCATTCAGAAATGAAAAATGTTAACTAGAAGTGGCCATAGAAATGCAAATGTGTGGTCAGTTTTTGCATTTGCTGGATGTTAGGTCACACGCCGTCCCTAGGTGTTCACTTGAGTCATCTCTGGTGCTCTTTAAATTCTACAGGTCTCAAGCTTTCCCCATACTTCTTTCATATATATATGAATATATATATATATATATCAGTCAATCAAATAATTAAATTCCTCCTCTCATTTTTGCTTTCTTAGTAGATATCGTCATTCTCATCATCCATCATGGCTCAACCCCGAGTTTGGACACCATTTGTTTGGGTTTTCTAGGAAGCAGAGTCTGAGACAAAGATTTGGGTGCAATAACTTTTTGTAAGGCGGTGAAACCAGAAAACATTAATAGAGGTTTGGGGGAGTGAGCCAGGAAGAAGGAACCCATCAAGCAGATACTATCAGACAGGTTACCAGCGTGGGCAAGTGGAGATGACCGTTCCTGCGGAGCTGTGGGAAGCAGTCTGAAACCCTTCAGAGCTCCCTGCCTGGGGGAGGAGAGCTAGATGTCTGTTCAGCCAGTCCTGCTCCTAGGAGAGTGAATTGCCCTACACTGTGGTCTACAGTCCAGGGGAGCCGGGAAGGCTTCTGTGCGCCAGAGGTAAACTCGAGAGGACTATGCTGGGAATGGAAGACCAGGCAATGAAATGGTAAAGGCAAGGAGACTGGGGACGAGTGTTAGCAACAACAGTATCTGCTACACCATCTTCCACTGTTACTGCTCTTCACCCCACACTTCCATTTAGTCACCACATCGTTGCTCCCCACTCCTCGATCTCTCCTGATGGTATTCATTTCATTCCATCCCTGCTGCAAATAACTATTCAAATCCTTATCACCAGTTTTCTGTATCACAACAGTGACCTCTGGTTGGTCTCCTTGTCTCCAGGGTCACGCTCTCCAATCCCTTCTCTCCACCCTGCAGACTAACCTTTTGAGGAGGCAGATCTCATCATGCCACTCCCAGCCCTGGTAGCTGCCTGTTGCCCTCAGGATCAAGTCTAAACTTTGCCCACATATGTGGTCTACTGTCCTCATATGCTACATTCTTTTTTTTTTTTTTAAGTCCGTCTGCTTTCTTTGGACATTATTCCCTGTCCTTCCAAAACTGGAGCAGATGCCTTTGATGTCTGTATTTAGAATTTCCTATTTACTCATCAGCCTTATGGCTTAGCTATAAGCTCCCTGTTGGACTTACAGTGTTTTGTGGACCGTTAGATTACCAGAAGCTAACACCTAATGGAGTTGTTCAATGAATCTTGGAGGAAATCTGTTGTTGAAAAACAAAGTTGTTTATAGAACTAATTTCCAATGGAGAGAGATATCATACGACTTTGGTTATAATGCAGATCTGTTTTTTCAAAGTGGTTGACCTTAACAAAAGAAAAGTTTCCAGGGCTGTTGCATTGTTTTTTTGTTTTTGTTTTTTTTTTCCCTTTCACCTAAGACAGAAAGATGACTGCTAACCAGCCAAGAAGCTGGAGAATATTTTAGGGGACAGAAAATGGGAGAGGGAAGTACAAGATTGTAGTTGGTTTGATGTGAAAATCCAATACTTAAATTAATGTGGAAAACCACATTCTAAATGATAATAAACTTCCCAATCATCAAATCCCAAAGTCATTATTTGTTTTAAAAATATTTATTTTATTTATTTGAACGGAAGAATTACAGAGAGAGGTAGAGACAGAGAGAGAGGTCTTGCATCCACTGGTTCACTCCCTAGATGGCCGCAACAACTGGAGCTGCACTGATCTGAAGCCAGGATCCAGGAGCTTCTTCCGGGTCTCCCATGTAGCAGTGGCCCAGGGACTTGGGCCATCTTCCACTGCTTTCCCACGCCATAGCAAAGAGCTGGATCAGAAGAGGAGCAGCCAGGACTAGAACCGGTGCCAATATGGTATGCCGGCGCTTCAGGCCAGGGCTTTAACTCGCTGTGCCACAGTACCAGCTATTCAAATCCCCCAATGTCATTATTCCCATACTAAAAAGCCAAAAAATTGTTTCAAGTAGAGTTTTCCCCCTCTCTGAGTTAACAGCTGTTTTAGAAAACTCTTTTATCAAATGAACTTCTTTCTTAGTGTGAATTATTTTATTGAGGGATAGTTTTATATTTCAGTACAAGTTGGATAAAAGTTTACATAGGAAGTGTTTATGGGCAAATTTGAGTGAGACAGATCTGAACTCAGGTCTGAATTTCGCGAATCTGAGTAGTCCATGAAATGGAAAAACTTTTTCCTTTAAATTATTTTTTTAAATGTGTACAGGCTTTTTCTTCTCACTTGTTAAACGTGTCCCCAATTGTTTCCTACAAGTGAAGAAGCAGTTGTCTACACTGTCGGGCCACACGCCTCCCTAGTCTTCCACCTTTCTCCTGTCCTCTGTAGGAAACAGGTGACGGAGGCGGGCCCGACGGGAGCGGGCTGCTACCACGCATACCCAGCCGTTTCTGCCCTCTGCGGTTTACTCGCTCAAATGCTTTGGCATTCTGTCTCATCCCAAACTGTTCCTTCTCTTTTTCCACTGTAAAGCTTATCTAAAACAAGACTTACATTAAGTACTCCATTAAAAATGTGGCGCAGAAATGAGTTCTCTAAGTCACAGAGAAACACAGTGCCCCGTGTTATTTTGTGAGCCTGGACCCTGATGATCCTCTGTTCTAGGAAGACTTGAATGAGAAGCACTCCAGGTATATGGACAGGAATGTGCTTTGCAGCATGAGACCTGGAAACCACTAAGTGTCCACTGGTAGGGAACTCGGGAAATAAACCATGGAGTTCTATGGAACTCCATAGCCAGTAAAAAAAAAACTGACAGAGATCTGTAGGGATTTTTTTTTTTTAAAGATGTCCACTATTGATAGATTGGAAAAAGTTGGCTGCAGAAAATGTGACATGATCCCATTTATGGGTTTCTAAAATTACTCTTAAAGATTTATTTTTTTTTTATTTGAAAGGCAGAGTGACAGAAGGAGAGGGGGGAAACAGAGAGAAAGAGATGTTCCATCTGCCAGTTCACTCAAAAAATGACCGTGATGGATGGAGCTGAACCAGGCCGAAGCCAGGAGCCTAGAACTTCGTCCAGGTCTCTCACATAGATGCAGGGGCCCAAGCACTTGAGCCATCTTCTGCTGTTCTCCCAGATGTGTTAGCAGGCAGCTGAATTAGGAGCAAAACAGCTGGGACTTGAACCAGCACCCCTATGGGATGCTGACATCACAAGAGGTGGCTTAACCTACTATGCCACAACTCTGCCACCCCACTACCTCTGCCCACTCATGTTAATTTTAAACACAAAGAGACAGTGCACATAACCTGCTCATAAATGCATGAGTAATTTCTCCACCAATGGAACTGTTCATGCTGATTAATACTACCTGGTGGAAAGAAGAGGCCAATGAGGGGTGTTCTTTTACTTTTCAGTTTATAGCCTTCGTCCTATTTTTCCATCTGTTTGCATTACTTTTATAATATTTAAAGGCGAGAAAAAGTAAAGTGGAAGTGTATAAGCTCAAGTCATCATTTTTTTATTTTTGAGGATTATCTTTTATACATATGATGATATAGAACCATTGTGAATGATCTTTAGATTAAGTGAAATAAAAATCTAGTTAAAACAGTAAATCTTAGCCATCCTCCAACACTAAGCTCCACCCACTAGAAGCCAGAATTAAATGAGTTTTTTGTACAGTTCATGAGAATATAAAACAGATTACAGACTCACATAAATGGTACAATGCCATGATTTGTAAAGGTACGTGCATACCAGAAAAAAGATCAGAGAGGATAAATTTTTCAGTTTAGTTGGCATTTCAAATGATGTTTACTTAAATTTTATGAGATTCCATTTTATAATAAGTATTATTTTTGTAATCAGAAAATACCAACAAGTTCATTTGAGAGGTGGAAAGACAGAGACTAGAGACAGAGATCTCCTATCTGCTAGTCCACTTCCCAGAAGCCAGCAACAGCCAGTGTTGGGCCAGGCTGAAGCCCCAAACCAGGAACTGGACCTGGGTCTCTGATGTAAATGGCAGGGACCCAGCTGTTTGAGCCATTATCTGCTACCTGCCTCAAAGAATGCACAGTAGCTGAAAATGGAGCTGAGATTTGAACCCAGGCACTCCAGTATGGGATGCAGGCGTCTCCGTTGGCATCTTAGCTGCCATACCAAACAGATACTTCTCCGGAACTTTCTGTCATGAGGTTGTGCCTGGAACTTTAGAGAAGATCATCATGGCAGAACCACATTTAAATATGACCCCAGAAAAGGGGCAGAAGAAGGGGCAACAAAAATGAATGGAAATATTTTCAGCTGGGGAAAAAGACTTGTTAGGAGTGTTAGGAAAGTAGAGCCCATTTTCACATCCCCTAGTACTTCAGACTAAGGAGCACTCTTTCAATGCCCTGTGTTTCTTGACATCTGCTACCTTCGTGCTGTCCGTATCGTCTGTTACATGCACCCTTACTAACCTTTTTCCCAATGGAAGACTTTCCAGTCAAAGTGACTCAGCTGCAGAATCCAGTTTCCCGCCATAACTACCCGGGAATGAGTCACTGCGGTCCGTGGCTTCTTTTTTGACTTTACTAGAATTAGGCTCAGGGAGTTCATGCACAGGATTCATGAATGGGTGGGTCTGGGGAAAGAGTCTGGTGAGGTTATCAGGGAAATCAGCTGTTTCATAGGAACGGGAAAGAGGCCAGGAAACAAGATAATTAGGGAGCGGGAGAGCCGGGGGAGATACAGTGATTTACCCAAAAACATCAGGTCCAAATCCTGGCTGCGGGTCTTTGCTAGAAGCTGGAGGAAAGGGAATAATTGGTTTTGTGGATTGGAGGTAACCATTTTGTGGCCAGATGACTTAAAAGGCAAGATGACTCATACCCGTTATTGTCTCGCTCACTCCTTTGTCCGTACTGTATAGGCAGTTGCCCAGGGGAAAGTTTACTCAGAAAAAAAGGATACGTGTACTCTTCCAAATGCTTTTAACATGTCGGCATGCTTTCGGTATGCAGAAGTTATTTTTGACAGTATTTTGGTCAAATTGTTTTTCATTTTTATGAAAAATGTTAATTTTTAAATCACTCTGGTCTATCTCCCAACTGTTACTTTTATCACTCTAAAATGTGGTATTTTAAAAATATCATCACTGGCATCTTACTAAAACTTGCCTTGGATTACACGCCTTTCATAGTAATTAATGTTGGGTTTCTTTTTTTTTTTTTTTTTTTTTTTTAAGGCATTTGGACATGAAAAGAAAGGAAGAAAGTTCACCTAAATGTTCATAGCAGTTGTTGTTGTGTGATGATAGAAACCATGGTGGTGGGGTTTTGGGAGTTTTTTTCCCCTCTTGTCTGTATTCTTCTAGTTCTCCAAAATGAACATGAAACCCGTCTAGAAGGAAAACTTAAGTTTCTTAGTGGGAGTAAGATGTAGAGGAACAAAAATAAGATTCCTGATGCTTTCAGTTATAAAAGGTGTGAAATCATTCTATGAGAGACAAATCTGATCACAGACATTTAAACACATATTTCAGTTTGAGGACTTCCTGAGCTCACTCTTGGAATGATTGAAGTTTGCGGATGGTTACTTATTTTGAACCTTACAAAGGAGATTAATGAATTATATTTATCTTAGGACACCAGCTGTCACAGAAGAACTGAACACCGTCTTCTCTAACTTGGTTGTCAAAAATAGGGTGTTTAATGGAACAGACATTGTACTGTTGCATTGCCCTGTGGGCCTCTTAGGTAGCGTTGACATAGGTGTAATTATTAAGATAGTGGCCGCTGATAAAGGGCATTTCCAGCAGTTACATCAAGGAGTATAATGAGCATTTAGATTGCTGTTGTATTTAGTGGGGGAAGTCAATTCGAAAACCAATCTCAGTGGCTATGGACAGGTTCGTTGACTTTCCCCTTAGATTATTTTCATTCTTTTCCATCAGTGTCTGAGGATACTGAGATGCTATGAAATGAGGATTAAATATGACAAGAGCTTAGCATTTTTCAGTATTTGACGAGCAGTGTGAGAAGCTTGTGAGGAGTGTGTACTCTGGAGTGAAAAGGTCATTCATCCAACACGCACTTATTGAACAGCTACTGTCTACCACATAGCTTTTAGAACAAAACAAGGGCCCTGTCCCCGTGAGGTTTACACCCTAGAGGAGGAGACAGACAATAAACAAGGGTGATTTACATACATATAACGTTGTCTTAGTCTGTTTTCTGTTGCTGTAACAAATACCTGAGATGAGGTCATTTAGGAAGAACAGAAGTCTCTTTGGCCTATGGTTCCCAGAGCATGGTGCCAGCATCTGGCCAGGGCCATCTTGCTTCATCACAGCATGGTGGCAGGTGTCTCATGCCAAGATAAAGTAAACATACAGGCTCGGGTCCGTCTTCCTCTTCTTATAAAGCCACCAATGCCACAATAGGGGCCCTGCCTTCATGTCCTCATCTAACCCCAGTGACCTTACAAAGACCTCACCTTCAAATACCACTAACATGGGTTTGGAGTTGAAGTTCCCAACACATGCACTGTTTATAAACGGGGCCACATTCAACCCTAACAAACATCAAAGCAGGGGAGACAGGTTGAGGGGAGAAGCCATCCAAGGTACAGCTCAAGCAGCTACTGGAAGCAAGTCATACCACAACACTGTGGGGAAGAACGTTCTGGTAGAGGCAGCGGGTGGGTAACTACCAGGCCCTTTGCTGGGGGTGAGCTTGGCTTGGGACAGTGACCGCAGGGAGGGAGGGGCCTGCAGGGCCTCCTGTGGATAGCAAGCACTCCAGCTCCTCCTGCCAGTGTGGTGGGAACCACGGGGATGTTTTCAATGGAAAACTGACATGCTCTCACTTCCATTTTCAGAAGTTGATCGGACTCTTTCTTGTTTAATCTCTAAAGCCCAGATGAAAACCCCTGAAAGGCTTAATGGGAACTGAGACCCTGCACAAAGAGGAGAGGCAAAGAAAGTCAGGTTGCTGAGCAGTGTTCTTGTAGTGGATGGAGATTGTGCATATGCCTTGAAGAATTAGTTCATTATTGGTAGTGAGTGTCGCCGCATATTTATCTCATTTACTTTTTAAGTTATAAAGGAAGCATTACATATAAAATTATGCTTGGAATAAATGTTGGTATGCTTTATTAATCAGTTACAAAGGACCACAGAGATATTTAACTGACTGTTTATGGAAAAAAGTCTACAAAACACATTATAATACTGGGTTAAGACACTGCATATGGGCACCAGTTTGTGTCCCAGCTGCTCTACTTCCAACCCAGCTTCCTGCTAATATGCCTGGGAGAGCAGAAAAAGATGGCCCAGGTGCTTGGGCCCCTGCAACCCACATGGGAGACTCAGAAGAAGCTCCTGGCTCCTGGTTCAACCCTGGCTTTTGTGGTCATTTAGGGGGTGTACCCACCCACAAATGGAAGATATCTCTCTCTCTCTCTCAATCTCTCCCTCTGTCTCTGTAACTCTTCCTTTCAAATAAGTAAGTAAATCTTAAACAAAAAAAGACCCAGGAAATTATGGAACTTGAAATCAGAATTTTTTTTTAAAGATAAATCCATTATTTAGAATTTCTTCAAGAAAGGAGAATGCCTTCAGAAGAAAAGGGACTTTAAGTTCACACAAGAATTGCTCCAGCATTATTTAGAATAAACTATGTCAGGGAACTATGAATTCGCCAATAAAACTGCAAATTACTCTTAGTGGATGCTTACAAAACATGCCTACAGGCTATGGTGTATGTGTGTTTTGCCAGTATTGCCATTAAAGAAATGATTTATAATCCTAAAATCACTAATGCTGGCATTTTCTAATATTATACCAAATTATGTTCTGCAAGACAATAACATCCATTATTTACAACAGAGTTCTTTCATATTTTTTTAAAAGATTTATTTATTTTACTTGAAAGTCACAGTTACACACAGAGAGAAGGAGAGGCAGAGGGAGAAGTGGGGGGAGAGAGAGAGAGAGAGGTCTCCCATCCACTGGTTCACTCCCCAGATGGCCGCAACAGTCACAGTTGCTCCGATCCGAAGCCAGGAGCCAGGAGCTTTTTCCAGGCCTTCCATGTGGATGCAGGGCCCCAAGGACTTGGGTCATCTTCTACTGCTTTCCCAGGCCATAGCAGAGAGCCAGACTGGAAGTGGAGCAGCCGGGACTCGAACCGGCACCCATATGAGATGCCAGCACAGCAGCTGATGGCTTTACCCGCTATGCCATGGTGCCAGCCCTCATATTTGTTATGTAACACTGACGGGGAAAGAGCTCACAGTTGCTAGCATACAGTGTGCACCTGCTGGTGTGAGGGGTGTACCTTTTGTCCCACTGATGGATTCGTGCTTTGTAGGGAATTTCTTTGCCTCTCCTACTTAGAAACACTACTAAGTACCAAACAATCAAAAACCTAGCCACTAAGTAAAATGACCACAACCGCTGGAGGGCTGACTTCAGACAACTTCACTCCCACTTGCCTCCGGTAATCTTCAGATGTCAAAATAATTTCTGCAAAATACTGTATCACCATAATATCGAGAAAACAGATTCTTCATGGTCCTTTTCAGGACTGGCATTCTGCACATATGTTGCTCAGCTCCGTGTTTGTTTTCAGTGTCTTTTTGAAGAGAGTAGATGATCGCCCAGCCTGCACCTGCCCCTGTACCGTGCCCCAGCCACAGCGCCATCTGAGGCAGTTGGCTGAGATGGGAGTGGGAGAATCTGTCTCGGTGATGAAACAGGCAGTGCATGCCTCACTGGCAAGCCACGAGGCTGACTTCTTGCTGCTGAACCTCAGAGGAGTCTGGATCCCAGTTTTCCCCAGGGTTAATGCAAGCTTCAGAAGCCACCAAGGTAGGGGGTGAGGAGGAGAGAGGAGAAACCTTTCCAAGTGATCCGGTTACGGCCACTTTCACTGCTGTGCCTGTGCACACGTGTGCATGTTCACTTCCCTTTGGCATGTAGAAGCAAAACGGTCAGAATCTCTAAAAGGACTGCTCTGTTGTAAGTAGAAATTTCCACCGAGGAGACCTTAGAGTTAAAAAAAGCAAAGTCTTGGTTGACTGAAATGAACAGATTGTTAGCCAGCCATGCCGGTCCCTCTTCAGGGTTGCTCAAGGATATACTAGAACAAGTTACAACAAAAAAGAAGTGAAGTTAGGGAAAACTGCATCCGTTTTGAGAAATGGATTTTTTTGTATGCATAAATAACCCAAGCACGATGTTCCTGTGTGCTTCACACACTGTGTGTGCATTTAAGTCATTTTCACTTGACAGGGGAATTGGGGAAGACTTTCAGTTAGACTTCTGGCTACGTGACATTGCTGGCTGTATTGAGTTCTTGGAGTTTGGGGGAGTCATATGCCCCAATTTATAAGGAATTCTTTCATCAATTGGGACAGTTCCTCTCTGTCTAGAATGAAGGCAGAGAAGACATTTCCCTGGTCAGGTTGTGAGGCTGATGTTCCCAAGATGATGATATTAGCCCTGTGTCTCTCAGACAACATCCATGACACTTTTAAAATCCTCTTGCAAATAGCTGACTTCCAACCTAACTGCCTTTATTTGTGCAGCTGTAGAATTAGGAGTGATGCTGATTTCACTGTTCACTAGCACATAACTGGTTTTTCTTAGCCTCATGATAGTGGTAACCAGTCTGGGATCTTTTTTTATTTTTATTTTTTTCACAGCTGAGCTTAATGGGATTAAAGAGCTTTCTAAAGGAAGACATTCTAAATCTGTGCTAGGAGAAGGATATTTGTCATTGTGTTGTGGTTTTAATTGATTTGGACTCATAAGATACTTTGTCCTAACAAAGGAGGGGGAGCGATATGCCAAGCTGGTGGCTTTCAAAGGTTTTTGACAGATTTCACCTGTTTCTATGTGTATATGAGTTAGTGTGAAAGGATGATGTAAAATGTGTTGAGACGGGCTGATTATTGAGTAGACAGAGGAGAGAGGGAAGGAGAAAACTTACTGAAACAATTTTCACACATCTACCATGTCTGACATTTTCTTCTTTTTTTAAGATTTATTTATTTATTCAAAAGGCAAAGTTATAGAGAAAGAGAGAGAAAGGAAGAGAAAGGAAAGAAGGAAGGAAGGAAGGAGGGAGGGAGGGAGGGGAAAGAAGAAGGAAGGAGGGAAGAAAGAGAGAGAAAGAAAAAGAAAGAGAAAGAAAGAGGGAAGTAGAGAGGAGGAAAGAAGGAAGGGAGGGAGGAATGGAGGGAGGGAAGAGGAAGAAAGGAAGGGAGGAAGGAAGGAAGGAAGGAGGGAGGGAGGGAGGGGAAAGAAGAAGGAAGGAGGGAAGAAAGAAAGAAAAAAGAAAGAAAGAGGGAAGTAGAGAGGAGGAAAGAAGGAAGGAAGGGAGGAATGGAGGGAGGGAAGAGGGAGGAAGGAAGAAAGGGAGGGAGGGAGGATCTTCTATCTTCAGGAGCCTGGAACTCCATCTGGGTGTCCTGTGTGGCAGGGATCCAGGTACTTAGGCCAGCTTCCAGTGCCTTCCCAGGCGCAATAGCAGGGAGCTGGGTCAAAAGTGGAGCAGTCGGAACTCAAACTGGCACCCATATGGGATGCCGGCCTCACAGGTGGCTGTTTAATTCAGCCACCTTGTCTGACATTTTCTAATCTATCCTATTTCACTTCTTAAAAAAAAATATTGGTTGATACCCAGGAAGTTTATTTCATGATTTATGAAATTTGGACACCGCTAGGCTAATCAGTAAAGAAGCTTGGAGTCCCCACCCCTGAAGTCCCTCAAGGCAAACCTGAGAACTTCTACATGCATGCTAAGTGCCTTGGAGCCCCTGCTTGGATTTTGACTGAAGGGATGATATGTGCCAGTCACCTTGTGGCTCCAAACTCCCTTCCTGACTGAGATGGTTGGATTGCTCCCAAAGCAGACTTCTGAGGCTATGCCCTGTGACACTAAGGAGAAAGGGAACCAAACCTAAGTGTGGTGTGGCCTAATAATAATCTGCTTGGTATCGTATCAGTGTAAAAAGACAGCAATGGTGTTTTAAATTAGAGTGAATCTCATTGAAGAACAATGCCTCTGAATTGCCTTTCAGAATCCTAAAAGTAGTGGTAAAATGAATCTAAGTGGAAGAAAAAAGAACATTTTTAAAGTCTGCATTTAGCCATTAATTGAACTCTTAGAGTGCTCAGTATCTGAAACAGGTTTTGGTTTTGCTCCTTCTTGGATGTAGGTCACCATGCCAGTGCAGCCTTCATTCATAGCCAGTCTATTAGAAGAGGGACCCATGGCACCCCTCTTCCTAGTCAGTTGCCTTTGATTCCATTTTGTAAAACCATCTCCTCCTATAATTGCAGATCCCTTCCCACTCTTCCCACCCTCCCGGCCTCCCACCCATATGAGTGGTGGAAGGCTCAGATGGGAGATGATGGAGTTTTTTGGTTGCTGGGAAGGACAGATTGCAGCAATCAGCTAAGCTTTTAAAAAGCCTAAGTTATTGAAAAGAAAAAGATGATGTCTTGGATTCCACCCACTCCAGAATTCAGCAGAAAGAATTCTCTCAATTAAAACATAATGTAATTTGCATCCCACCCTGGGGGCATTACTTCTGCTATGTTGATGAAAATGAACATCAAATTGATTGGCTTCCCACGCCCTGACAGTCATTAATTACACCAGAGGTGCTGGGGGGTGAGGATAGTGATCTGAGAGAGATGCGAGGTGACACTGTCTTCACCTCGCTCTTGAGTCACCTCTCAGGACAGGGCCTGACGTAGCTTTTCCCAGTACCTTCTTCCCCTCCTCTCCAGGAGGAAGGTGATTCCGAAGATTTATTTTCTTTGAGCTACCTGGTCCCATGGAACATAGAAATGTTTTCATTTGTCAAAATAGCTGCAATACTGTTTTGTGAGGATACCAAGGTGGAAGAAGTGGACTGTTGGAACTTAAAAAGCGTACTTATTTGAAAATATTTGCAAGTAATTCTCACTAATTATATATATGTAATATCCAACATCTCCACATATGGCGTTAACAACATATAAATGCTGAAGAAACTGGAATGGTCTCACTTCTAAAAGGGTCAAATTCCTGTCAGTAGAGTTCCTATAAAAGAATCTTACTCACACTTAGTTGAGTTTGTTTTATTTTTTTGAACTTGCCACAGGCAATTATTTCCATTTTAACCTTGGAAAGGAGAAGTTGGACTAATAGTTCAATGTGCTTGGAATTATGCCTATGACTTTTTTGCTACCCTTGTTGAAAGCTCAGTGAACTTCTTAATTTAAAAAATCAGAATCAGCTCATGCTCCTTGCCCCTGGTAATCACCAGGGCACCATCAATGAAAATTCATTAAGGACCTACCTGTCTGTATCCCTACTGGAATTCAGATAATCACAATCTGTGCTTCCTTATATTCTGCAACCTAAGATACACTTAGATGGGTGATAATTCTCAACTCATTTTATACACACACCAAACTTCCAGAGGACGTGTGGCAGTACCTAGTGATATTTTTAACTGTCTTAACTAGGGCACAGGTGCTGCTGGCATCTTGTAGGTAGACACTAGAGGTGCTATTAAATACCCTACATTATGCAGGACAGACCTCACAACAAGGAATCCTGTGGTCCAAAGTGTCAGTAGTGCTGAGGTGCACTAAGTGTTAGCAGATGTACATAAAGGGCATACTGAAAACTAAAACTCAATGACCAGATACACAAAGTAAATGGCATTGCTTCAGTCTGTGTATAAACATGTACCTCTGGAAAATGTTCACGTTTCCAACCCACAATTTGGTCATTTAATAGCTCTGTTAGCACTCGTACTTGTTTTATAAAAACAATTGGGCAATTATGACATGGCTTCAGTATAACAGCAGCCTAAAAAACAAGCATCGGATATGATGGATTCTTGCTCATGAATTCTTGAACTCCCAGAAATCAGAGAGCATGCATTATACAGCAGAGGTTCTACTCCCTATAAACTCTGAAAAATAGAATTATTAAATGTGTTACTTATGATAAAGATTCGATGGCTAGAAAAGGCTGAAACAGCAGTGACTTAAAAAGATAGAAGTTGGGGCCAACAGTATGGCATAGCAGGTAAAGTCACTGCCTGTGATGCTGGCATCCCATGTGGGCACTGGTTTGATTCCTGGCTTCTCCATGTCTGATCCAGTTCCCTGTTAATGGCCTGGGGAAGCAGCAGAAGATGGCACAAGTACTTGGGCCCTGCCACCCCTATGGGAGAACAGGATGAAGCTTCTGGCTCCTGGCATGGCTTGGTCCAGTCCTGGCTATTGCAGCCATCTGGGGAGTGAACCAGTGAATAGAAGATTGTGTGTGTGTGTGTGTGTGTGTGTGTGTATCCTCTATCTCTATACCTCTGACTTTGAAATAGATAAATAAATTTTTTTTAAAGTTTATTTCTCTCATATACAGCAAGCCAGGGTCACTGTGGTGACTCCAGGGCTCTCAGGTTATTTCTGTCTTGTTCTGCCATCCTTGGCACACACTTCCATCTCATGGTCTAACGTGGCTGCCTCACTCCCACCGTCATACCCACATCGCAAACAGCAGGACGGCAAGAAGAAAGTCAAGAGCGTGGCCCTCCTGTAAAGGGTATGATCCAGAGGTTGTGCACATCTCTTCTGGTCATCCTATTGCCTAGAACTTGGTCACATGGCTACACCTAGCTTTTAGGGAACTGGCAAATGGTGTTTATTGGGCATGCTAAAACTCAGGGGTTCCTTTATTAAAAGAAGAAGCAAAGCACAGATGTTGGAGGACAGCTAATCTTCTCTGCCTTGGATATCTTGTTTTAAGTTAATTCGAGGTCAGGAACCCAAAGACAGACTCATGTTCCAGATGGCCTCTGGGCGGGCTAGAGTTTACAGACTGTGGCAGTGGCCTGTTATTTCACTCTGTTACATTATTCCTAAACAGTCAACTCTGCACCTGGACTTCTGCATTTGTAAATTGCTCATGCTGCTAATACCTAATCCATAAGGTGGTAGAGGAGATTAATGGGGTAGTATGTGTTAAACCCTCAGCACAGTACCTGACACCTAGTGAGCATTACTAAAAGCTATCAATATTATAGTGCAAATCCTGCACCTGGCTAGCTAACTGAATATCAGCTGATTTGAACTTTAACTTATTAAGCACATAAATGTCCATTTCATTTTGTTCTTAAATCTCCATAAGTATTGTTGCTTTGCTCTAATGTTGTGTTGTAGCTAATACCCCCACCCAACCCCAATAAAGTGTCAAAATGGGAGATGTACTTTGAAAATGAAGATATTTCTAAGCTGGAATTGACATAGGCTAGAGCCAACTCATGAGTGGGTTGCCAGTGTCTTTAGATCAGTAGAGAAGATGGAAACTCTGTAGACAACTGGTACCCCTGCTGCTTTGTCAGCTTTACCTAGCATCACCTCGTATTTGCCTAGTTCTCAATGAATGTCAGGGATTTCTGGGTTGGTGCAGCAAATTTGTGAAACTCATGATAATTATTATTTTACTCCTCAGTAAAGACATTTAAAACTCATAGTGGAAAAAACTTGCAATTTAACATCAGGTAGCAGAGTTTTCTTCTCTGAAATTCTGCCTCATCAGCTCTGATAGGCAACATGAGTAAAAATAAGGTGAGGACGTCATAAAAGCAGCAGACATCGGAGCACATATATGTAAGGAAAATCTGCATTGGTGATAGGAGAGCTTGGTCCCTCAGACACAGATGTTAGGTCATCTTGTAGTTTTTGCTGGTGTGAATGTTGGAAGCAGATCAGTATCTTACCTGCATGTGCAGGGACAGAAATGCAAACCATGTGCATTGCTTGAGTGGAGCCGTTAAGTTTTCTAAGGCTGTAGAAATCTGTGAACGTGAGTTCGGTGTGAGCAGCCATACTCCAATACACAAAACCTTTGTCTTCATTTTCTTCTCAAGAAGTTCATCCAAGTCCCCTTGGTTCTTTCAGTGTACAGTTTATTATGATGATGCCACATCCATTTCATCATAAATTCACTGAGGGAGAATGATGGTGACTCATTATAGAAATTCATATTATTTTTATCAACAGAAAATGATAAAACAATTTCATACAATCATAGGGAAAAGAGTATTATTTACACTGGCTTGTGTCAAAATATTTACTCGACTGGCTAAAATTATAAGCATTTGGAGGCAGTGTGGGTTTAACAACAGTACAATGAAAATTTCCAGGATAAATCATTTCCATTTGCACCACAGAAACTTTGGTTTTTAAAACTCAGCGTAGTACAGTATAAGACAAAAATAATCCAAGCACTTGGAGAAACAAGCCTTGGAATATTGGTTCCTCCAAGCAGAACAAGGAAGGATTCTACTCTGTTTCTTTTTAAAACCATGAACACATGAAACAGAAAGGCAGAGAAGAGACAGATAGGAATGAGACCTCACAGCTTTGCGTTGGTAAACAAGTTCCAAAGAACACGCCAAAGCGTCCTTTTCCTGCCCAGCAGTGTTCAGGAGTAGGGGGCTGTGAGTAGTCCGCAGCGTTCGAAGAAGTCGCCCGCGTCTTGTGAGCGCAGGCTCCTGTGAGTGGCCAGGTGAGCAGCCGTGAGCGGACAGGACGGTAATCCTCTGGCGATCCTTACATAAGAGCAGTCCAGGGAGAATTTGTAAGGTCAGTGCGAGGCTTCCGAAACTGACGTGACCTGAAGGCGAAGAGTTTACCTCTTAGAGCAAGATCTCTACTCACTTTATTCTCTAGGGTCTCTTTTAGCTAACACAGAGAGAAGCTCAGATTCTTACAGACCTCTGGATTATATAACTCTATTGATTTATAAGTATTGCAAATGTAATCCAAGAGTTGGGTAATTCAGAGCCACTGGCCCTGAGAGACCAAAATTGTACATGAAATGTAATACCAGGCTGACCTTGCTGTTGACTTGGCATGACCCTAGGGAGGGCACCACCAGTATACACACCTCTGGTCAGTGCTTTTTGTGTGTGTGGGGGGGGGGGGTCAGCTGAGTACCTGTGAAACTGGTATAGTATCTACCACATAGGTTTGTAAGGAAGAGTGAATGACATAATTTATCTCAGGTATTAACACAGCGTTTGAGACATATTAGCTCTTACTGCATTTTATTATTGTTGCTAGCAGCATATTTCCTCCAACAGATGTTCAGAGAGTACGTAGCGGTGACACCAAATGTTGGGAATTTGATTTGCAGGTGACCAGTAAGGTCCCCCTCCCGCCATTCTCCACCTCCCTCCGCTCACAGCTCCTTGCTGCTCCGCCCTTTTCCGTCCCCACTGCGGCCTTCCCAGTGCCGCTGGTTTCTTGTGCATCCTTCCGGAGATACTTTGTGCACAAACAAGTGAAAACGCATCTGCATATATCAGTGTTTAGCTTAGGGACACTTACTCTTAAGTTGCGCTCCACTTCAGAGTGTAAAAAGCTTCCTTTCAAGCTGATAATTGAAATGGGGAAAATCAGGTCTTTTCCCTCCATGGTTCCCAATGACAAGTGTTTTACCCTGTGGGATCAAACGGTTGCCTCCTTTCCAATTGACAGAATACGGCGGACATTCACATCCCTTTTCAGTGGGGCAGCCATGGAAGCCCCAAGGAGTGACCTGATGGAATCACATGGCGCTTGTTACTGCGTCCAGGAGGCCACTTTATCCTGACAGAGACGTGGGTCATCGTTTAACTCTGTGGAATAAATAACCGACCCTCTTTTATGTATTTGTGTTCGGCTTGTTCACTGGCTGACTCCTGAGTATATTCTCGGGGGATTAGGAGCCTTGTTGAGGAGCCACTGTTCAGATACCCTACTCTAGTTGAGCGTTCATGGTAAAGAATTTCAGCAAACATCAAACCGCTTCCCCTTCCCTTCGTTTAAAGCTTTCTACCACATGCGTGGACCTAATCTAGTTGTGATTTAGCTTAGCCACGTTCTGTCACTGAGGTCAAACTTCTCACTGCCATGGTGCCTAAGTAACAGTGTTGCCATCTTGTGAGTCAGCATGGGGAGCCAGAGGAGGTGGCCTGCGGTCACTCGGCCCTGCCAGCTGGCCGGATTTCTGACGTCCTTTCGCGGATACACCTTGGGTAGGCGTTGTCATGGGCCATTTTGGTTACACTTACACTTTGAGGGAGGAAATAAATGTGCCAGTTCATTGGAAAGCCCTGTCTTTGAAGTCTCTCATTTTTTCTTTAACCCGGAGTTAGTTATGCGGTTACTTTGCCAGACCAGTGTTTGGGATCAGGTGTTACTCCATGCCGTGTTCTGCTGTGCTTGGTCCTGGTTTCTTTTGGGGCAGAGATGGCTCTGCGAATGGGCTGTTGACAGGTGAAACATTTTTCCGTTGACCTTTACAGGTGTTGCATAGGTATGAGGGCACTTCAGAAAATTCATGAAAAATGCAATTAAAAGGTAAGTTTGTTTGGGTGCGGAAAATTCTTGACATCTACACACAGTTTATTCATAATAAGCATTTTTCACGACCTCTTTGAAGACCCTATGTATGTATGTGTTTCAAAATTTTTGGAACCAAAATAAACATCTTTTAATTCCATTTTTTATTACCTTTTCAAAGTATTCTCATATTTGCTTTTTAAATGGGAAATATAGAGACCTCTCCAGGAGTTTTACCGATGAAAGTATGTCCTGTAAAATTAGAATGCGACCACATTTTCAAGCAAAGAAGCCACCAACAGGACCTTGAGACAAATTCATAGGCTGAAAAAGCAGCCAGACTCTGCTCAACTGAGAATGTGGCAGCATTCCAGCTTGGGAAGGAGCGTTTGTGAAATCTCATATTAATATTACATGCAAAAATCTTTGTTCATGCAACATTAAGGTTACAAGTGTGCACATGCCAAAACTGGGAAATAGCAGAAAATAAGATTTCTCATGGTGACATCTGTTCTCTACTATAGAACATGTTCCATAATACAGTGTATGGTTTGAAGACTGATTAGTTATGCAAAGCTTTTGGTATGCAGTGTGATTAAGAACTTGAACTTCAGCGGGGGGGGGGGGGGAGTGACAAGAGGATGGGACAGGGAGGTAGCTGAGCTAAGACTGATTCACTCTCAGCCTGGATTTCACCTTATGACCTTAGCAAGCAATTAGCTTATCCATACTTCAAATTCTCTGTGAAGAACAATGCACCTTCTTCCTGTTTCTCCCTAGTTCACAGAAAGTGAGGCCAAGAGTCCGCTCCGGTGAACTCTCCAAAGAATGTTGAACTCTTAGCATCAAAGTTGGAGGTAGAGGCTTTCTGTTAAGGGGTGGAACGTGGTGCAGCACAGACAGAAGAGAATCTTTTAGTCCTGTCTGTGTGGGAGTTTTTGCTTTAACTTAGAAGCATCATGTATTCTTGCATGTTTTCTCTCTTTTGCCTCTAACTAGTGAACTTTTAATCAAGTCAGCAAATATTTATTGTATATTATGCAAGTATTTAATCCCTATGTAAAGAGAGAAGATAGGAAAAGATTGTTTCAAAGATAACCAGGTCAGAAAGCATGAGAAAAATACACACAACCTCTGAAAATAACTAGTGCATAGCTAGAATTTATTACATTTCCACTCTGGAGTAAGGTAGTCCCTCCCTATTTCTAAATGTATTATTTCATTTTTCTATAGTTTGATTTGTGACCAAAATATTGTATTGACATTTTTGTATTAATTTGATTTCCTTTTCAATTTGAAAATTGAAATGGAAGGAAGGTGCCTTTCTTTAAAAACCCATTTCTCCTCCTTTTGCTTTACTATTTCAAAATCGAATCAATGAGTATTGTCTGTTATTTTTAAGATATTCTCAGGCTGCTACATATTTACGTGTCTGATTTCTGACCCCCAAATCCATTTCTTGCTCTCTCTTAACTCTGAAGTGATTATATAGGAGTGGTTTGGGTCTTTCATTTACACTGCTGACAGTGATAATGTCCTAACTTCCATATATAAGTTTGATTCTTCATGTGCATCAGTGGGATATGCCTTTGGGGTTGGATTAAATTTACATCAAATCTTTGACACTCTGACTTCACTCTGTTCTTCAACAGGCATTTATGGTCAAGGCAGCTGATAAGGTTGAATTTTGATCTGAGGCTATAGAATGTAGTGGCCCCTGCCACTTCAGAAAAACTAAACGTAAGACATTGAACTCCTTAGTACCAGGTCTAAACCAAGGTCACCAGCCTGTGAGAGACTGGAGGCCTGCAGCCATGAGGCTTTTTCTACTTTACAAAGAGATTAAAGGCCCTTCCTAGAGAGGGGTGGCAAGCCCAGTGGACGCTCCTAGGGATGTGTGCAGTTATGAGGGAAGCTGTGTAGTGCCCAGTGTCCCTAGTTGGGCGTCCTGAGTTCAAATCCTGGTTCTGCCTCTCAGAACCAGCTATGTGAGAACAGGCTAATTCTTAGCCATTCTGAGCTTTCAGTTTCTCACCTATAAAGTGAAGATAATATTGAGAACAATCTTCGTATGTTGTTTTGAGGACTAAATGAGTTCTTGTAAGTGAAACTGTTAGCCTTAGCTTAGTGTGCTGAAAAAAATATGTCTAAGTAAATCTTAGCTCTTCATTTGTAATTTTCTGTCAGCCACATCAAATCCACAGCTTTCTCCCCCATTAAGGAATGTCTAAGGGTATTGAAATTATTGAAAATGATATTATTATACAGATGGCCTGTTTTATTTATGTAAAAATAAGATGTTTGCCAACTGTGTTACTTTTATCATTGATAAAAAGTCACTCAGTGCTACCAGGCATTGTGACATACTTTCATAGGAAAACACAACAGTCTCTTTCCTCCTCTCTTCACTAGCAAGATGCTATGGCCCAATGGTTGTGTCCCCAAAATTCAAATGCTAAAAATACTGTATCTGTGATTCTCCATCTGGAAAAAGATAATCAAATAAGTCAACCAACAGAAATCCTTACCATATAAAACATACAACTCTGCCTAATGAAAATGTTGTATTTCCGGGTCAAGGAGAAAAAAAAAATATGTGGTCAGTGTTACCTTAAAATGTTAACTTTGCCATCAACTAACCAACTGTATAGTATGCTGAAACTCAGGGTGGGGAGAAAGGCAAAAAGAATAGTTATATTTTCTATTAATATAGAATTCTGTATGAGAGTCAAGAAGACTGAAAATATGAAACTGAATGTAGTCACCCAAGAATATGGCAGTGTCTGAGACCTGATAAGAGCTTTAAGTAAATTTGGAAATCTTTAGCAGAATGGTTGATATCTTCTTTTAAGAAAAAAAAGGCTAGAATAATTGAGAGTACCACTGGATTCCCATCTTAAGGAGAGAACTGCAGAATTGCTAGGGGCTTACCTGGGCAATATTTGGAAATGACTGTGACATGAGTTTTTTAAAAACCTGTTAAATATTTTTAAAAAAATTCCCCCATGGGTGTGATGTATAACACATCATGTAATTTCAGAAGTAAATCAATATTAAAATGTTAGTGATTTGTAGTCTGAATTTTCAAATGTTATACTATTTAGAAGTGTGAATAATTTAACCATGGTGGTGTGCTCTTCCTTTTAGTTTGTTCATTCTTTCTAGTGCAGCAATAAACAAGGGAAAAAAAGGAAACTCTCCTGTTTGCCCAAAGTATGATATTTGCTCTCCAAATGTTCTCATGTGTTTCCATACTTAACAGAAAATAGTAAAAGAAAACTTGGGGGTTTAAAGATTGGCTGTTCCCTAATACAGTCTTAGGGTACCTGGCACTTGAATGCCTTGTTATTTTTCTTCACTCTGGAAAGTTGAAAGAACACTCATTATAAAATCTTATTCTGGGACAGGTGAATGCTGACCTGAAATAAGTTTTGCAATCAACATTTGCATGACTTGGTACTCAGATTTTTGATGCGCAGCAACCCATCAGACCTAAAGAGCTAGGAGGGGAGCAGGGAGGAGTTAGGTGGGAGAAGTGAAGCAGAGACTCCATGTTCCAGCACTCTCCTTCCAGGCAGGTTCCGGAGGAGCACGGGAATTGCCCCCATAAAGCCCTCTTAGATGTGTATGCTCATAGATAACTTCTTTGTGGTTAGTGTATATAGAAAAATTGGAAATGGAACAAACCCAGATTGCAACACGTAGATTTGTCTGCAGTAAAATAAATTAGAACTGTTAGATTTTCAAAACTTTTTAATCTTGTTGTATCGTATAAGAAATGATTTGAGAGCATGGGCTTTTGAGGGGTTGGCACTGTGGTGTAGTGGGCTAAAGCCTCTGCCTGCAGCCATGGTGTCCCATATGGGCTCGAGTTCGAATCCCGGCTGCTCCTCTTCTGATCCAGCTCTCTGCTATGGCCTGGGAAAGCAGTAGAAGATGGCCCAAGTCCTTGGGCCCCTGCATCTGTGTGGAAGACCCAGAAGAAGCTCCTGGCTCCTGGCTTTGGATCAGCGCAGCTCTGGCTGTTGCGGCCATTTGGGGAGTGAACCAGTGGCTGTAAGACCTTTCTCCCTGTCTCTCCCTCTTTCTGTCTGTAACTCTACCTCTCCAAATAAAAAAAAAAAAATTAAAAAAAGGGTATGGGCTTTTGAGTCAGAAAGATCTAAGTTTGAGATAGGCTGTCACTTACCATTGACTGGTGACCTTGAATTCAACACCCTAGGCCTGATGCTCCTTTTTTTAAAGATATCTTAAATATGAAGAAACTTCAAAAAACTTCAAAAGCCCATAAAAAAGAAATTAAAGAATAAGATTATCTTGGTGCAATAACATTTTAAAATCCATGTATAATTTTCCCATGAACTTTTTGAAGACCCCTTTATACGTGTAAAATTCATAGTATTGTGCCTACCACAGTGGTAAATCCTCCATAAATGTAAGCTGTCATCTGAATCATATGTTGGGTCTTTAATATATATAATATATATATTATATATATTATATATAAATATATACATTTATATAAATTATATATAAATATTTATAAATTTATATATTATATATTTATATAAATATATTATATATAAAATAAATATATATTTATAAATATATATTTGAATATATAAATATATTTAAATAAAATATATTTTTATTTTTATCTATGTTATTTTTATATATTTATATTTACATATGAATTAAATATAAATATATGTAAGAATATATATATAATATACTTTTTTAAAAGGGATTTTACTTATTTATTTGAAAGAGGAAGAGAAAGAGAGAAAGGTCTTAAAAGCACTGGTTCACTCCCCAAATGGCTGCAACATCCAGAGCTGTGCCGATCCGAAGCCAGGAGCCAGGAGCTTCCTCCAAGTCTTCTCACATGGGTTCAGGGGCCCAAGGACTTGGGCCATAAAACTGCTGCTTTCCCAGCCATAGCAGAGAGCTGGATCGGAAGTGGAGCAGCCAGGACAAGAACTGGAGTCCAGAGGGGATGCTGGCACCGCAGGCGGAGGCTTAACCCACTATGCCGCAGCACTGGCCCCGTTAATATACATTTAACAAACTCTGATATTGTTTTATGAAATGGTAATAAACTACCAAAGTGAGGTGATACTAGATTTACACTGAAGTCTTTATGTATTAGAATTATGTTCAGCCTCACCACGAAGACTGAACCCGATGAGGATCTGTGTGTGTCACACGATGAGGAATTCAGATACAGTCAGTGTAAGGCTGGCACAGCTGTTGGAGGAGGACATCAAGGACCCAGCCTTCTAATCTTCTCTAGCTTTCTCAATGGCTTTCATCCTGGTGGTTAAAAGGAGGCTGCTCCCCCTTCAGGCATCCAAGGAGGAACAGTCCAAGGTGAAAGGCAAAATCCTTTTCACAAGACTGTCTTTGCGGAGGCCGGGGGGAGCAGAGGGAGGCAGAGTGTTCATGGTGTCTCACTGCAGGGGCTTCCACCCACATCCCATTGTCCGGAACTGTGTTTCGCAGCCAGCCCCTAACAGCAGTGGAAGTCAGGATGGAAGATGAGCGCATAGGGCCACCATGAAAACCCTAACAGCAAAAAGCGATTCTGTCAGTTACTGAGTTAAGTGATCATCAGTGTCTGCCTCAAAACCAAAAATACAATGACACAACTCCCAGGCCTGGTGATTTTCCGCTGAATATTTTAAAGTGTTCTCAACACGGACCTGCTGAGGGCATCTGCTAGTTCTTTAAATCCTATCCTCATTAAAAGGAATTAGGCAGGGCGAGCTCTGTGGCATAGCAGGTAAAGCCACTACCTGTAGTGCCGACATCCCATATGGGCGTGGGTTCGAGTCCTGGCTGCTCCACTTCCAATGCAGCTCTCCGCTGTGGCCTGGGAAAGCAGTAGAAGATGGCCCAAGTCCTTGGGCCCTTGCACCCCACGTGGGAGACCCAAAAGAAACTCCTGGCTCCTGGTATTGGATAAGCCCAGCTCCGGCCATTGTGGCCATTTGGGGAGTGAACCAGTGGATGGAAGACCTCTCTCTCTCTTTCTGTCTGCCTCTGCCTCTCTCTCTCTGTAACTCTGCCTTTCAAAAAAAAAAAAAAAAAAAAAAACACAAATAAATGTTAAAAAAAAATTGGGCATTGGTCTGTGTAACTGGCAAGCTCATGGGTAAATCCTTCAGATGTGACTCCTGAATCCATATTTTCAGTTTGCTTCCATGTTGCAGTATAAAATTCAGTTGCCATTAAGTGTAAAACTCATGATATTGGTGATGTGAATACTTCATTTATTTAAAACATATACTGATGATTCAGTGGCCTTGGAAATACAAGAAGAGGAAAAATGTAGAAGCAGCATTCGTTTTCATACCTTTTTTTAAGATGATGTTATACAGAGGCGGTAGACAGCCACTGGCCTAGATTCTGGCTGTGACTCCTCTGTTGGATGCCTAGAGGAGTTTCCTGCAGTGCTCAGATTCCGTGTGATCAGTCCCATTGGGATTAAGAGTGCCTAGTCCAAGCCATTCTCTGTTACCAGAGGAATCAAGGTCCGGTTTTCATCTGTTGATTGAAAATGACCTTCATAAAGAGCCAAATGTAGAAAACCCAGTTCTTTCCCAGCCCGACAGATCACGAGTCAATCAGCATTTATTGAGGCTAACTAACTGCTTGCTGCTCGCACAAAGCAAAAAAATGTGTCCAGCTTTTCTGGGATGGTTCCTCAGGTGCAGCTGCTTATAAAGAACCAGTTCCGCAAGCTGTTGCTTGTTATGGACACTGGCCTTGTTTCCTGTGGCTTGGAGGAGCTTGAATGAAACCGTAAGCCTGTCTCTTGCTCTCCCAGACTCACCAGCCGGTTACCAGGGCCCGTCCCTTCAGTTCTCTCAGCCTCAGTTTCCTTATATGCATGAAGAGAACATTGCACACGATGAGCAGTGAGGCGCCTCATTGAGCCAAGGTTCAGGGCAGGACAGAGACTTACTGTGTTCTGTGGAACCTGTTCTCAATCCTGTGCAAGGTGTAGAGTGCCCTGCAGGGGGAGAGATCCTAGAGCTGAATGCTTCATTTTTATCCTCATGAGAGTGGAGGAGTTGGAGTTGAACATACCTGATCTGCTTGATCCAGTCTTCTGTGAGTAAGAGTGGATGGAGGTGTCTTCCAGGTTCTGCCAGATGGGTTTATTGGAGAAATTCTAGTCTATTTTGTCTTCCAAGGATCTGTGCAAGAGCCTTCCAAACATACTAATGCAAAAGTATAATTTGTTCATTTTGTTAAGCATTAAAGTTGGAAATGTGCTCATTGAAAAGCAAAGCTATGAAGTCTTTTATACCTACGAATCTTCACCAGTGTTTTCATTTTGGCATCAATTGACAGAAGCTGTTGTGACATTCTGCTGTCTCAGCAGTTTGTTCAGTTGACATCCTGACCATCAGGCTGTCTCATACCTGGGGAGAGTATCTGAAACAGTCCCTCGAGGGCAAATGGTGACACCAAGACTTGCACAGAGGTGCTCACAAGGAACTGAATAGTTCTCTTAGGATCTGTCCCGGGCCACACCCTTGGCATGTCATGCAGAGTCACTAGTGATAAATGAAAGGGTGGCACAGGTCACCAGTGCCAGCCATCTGCATTATGGCCACTAATGTAATATACCCCTGAGGCTACAGGATAGCTTCTCTGAGCCAGAAATACCGAAAGGTAGACAGATTATCCTAAGGTGAAATGATCCTTTTTTTAAAAAAATATAAGGGATATAGAAGAGCTGCAGGCCCTGGAACGAAGCTGTTCACCCCACAGTGGCATCACGCACAGCGGCCTCCTGTCTCCACCAGCAGCCTTCAGAAGATGGCAGCTTCCTGGGAGCAGAGTCAGTAGCGAGCCCAGGAAAGCAGACGTCAGAGGCAGTAGGCCTAGGGTCTAAACCGAAGATTACAAAGGTGCTGCAGAGAGCGTGTGGGACAGGGGAACTAAATGATAAGTTTATTTTAGTGCAAAAACTGTTCAATACATGCATAGCTTTGTGTGTGTGTGTGTGTGTGTGTGTGTGTTTAAAACTAATTTTACTTGTTTGAAAGGTAGAATTACAGAGAGAAAGAAGGAGAGACATCTTCCATCTGCTGGTTCACTTCGCAGATGGCTGCAACTGCCAGCCAGGCATAGCTTTTTTATAGCTTGCACTTGCAGGGACTTTTTGAAGACTCCCTGGTACATGTGCTGCCTGGTAAGTGACCTGAGAGGAGTTCATCTGCCCTGGAGTATAGGGGATTTCAGAATTGCAGTTTGAGTTACGATGTGAAACTTCTCTGCCTTGATGACGAAGAAAAGAAATAATCAAAATGTACCGAATGTCCTAAGGGAAAGCCCAGGCAGGGCCAGCGCCTCTTCCTCAGGGACCAGCAGATACTGGTTGACCTGGGCAGTAGCTTACGCCTCGAGGTCTTGTTTCAGTCAATCTTTTACTTACAGAGTTATCCAAATAAAGTCTTCTGTCTCAGCATTTCTGTGTCAAAGTCAGGTTGAGAAATGGTGCTTGGAGGGGATCATTTATTTTCTCCAGGAATGCAGGGATCTTCTCACACAGGGAAAGGCACCAGCAAAGCTGAACCATGCACCTGTTAGAGGGCTGAACTGCGCTAAAACCACGAGGGAGAACACTGGAGGCCTTTCCCTCCTCCACCTTGTCCTTTGAGTTTTGTTTGTTTGTGTTTTTGTTGCTGAGTTTTTGTTCTTTTCCCGTTTGCTTATGTTTGTTTATTTTAAAGAATAACTTGTACCAAGAGTTGTGGCACAGTAGGCTAAGCACCACTTGTGACACCAGCATCCCATATTGGAGTGCTTGTTCGAGTCCTGGCTGCCCCACTTGTAGTCCAGCTCCCTGCTTATGTGCTGGGAAAACAAGTACTGGGCCCCTGCTACCCATGTGGCTTCATTCTGGCTCAGCCGCAGCTGTTGCAGTCCTTTGGGAAGTAAACCATATGATAGAAGAATCTCTCTCTCTCTCTCTCTCAGTTTTTTTTTTTAAGATTTATTTATTTATTTGAAAGAGTTACACAGAGAGAGAAGGAGAGGCAGAGAGAGAGAGAGAGGTCTTCCATCTGCTGGTTTGCTCCACAGATGGCTACAACAGCTGGAGCTGCACTGATCCAAAGCCAGGAGCCAGGTCTCCTTCGTGGGTGCAGGGGCCCAAGGACTTGGGCCATCTTCCACTGCTTTGCCATGTGCGTTAGCAGGGAGCTGGATCAGAAGTGGAGCAGCCAGGATTCGAACCAGTGCCCATATGGGATTCGGGCACTGCAGGCCCTTCTCTCTCAATTTTTATTTGCTTATTTATTTGAAAGGCGGAGTGTCTGGAGAAGGGGAGGGGGGAGGAGGAGAGAGAGAACTTTCACTTGTTGCTCCATTCCCCACATGTCCACAAGAGCTGGAATTAGGTCAGGCTGAAGCCAGGAACCAGGAGCTCCATGCTGGTCTCCCTCGTAGATGGCAGGGCCCCAAGCACTTGGCCATCGTCTTCTGCCTCCCAGGTACATTAGCAGAGAGCTGGACTGGAAGCAGAGCAGCTAGGACTCAAACCACTGCTCCAGTACAGGATGTGGGCATTGTAAGTGGCAACTTAACACGCCATGCCACAACATCCACCACCATTTATTTATTACCAAAAATGTTCCCCAAATGGTGTGGAAAGTCCCATGGGACTCTGTTTATGCTGGTTTACCTCAAAAGGGATTGGGCTTCCTCCTGTGCCTTTATTCTAACTTTTGATATATTGCACCTTGTCACTTCTCTGTACCTAGAAATATTCTAGGCTGGTGCTTTCCAGAGAGATGGGCAGAAGTCCTAGTGTTGATGACTTGTTGCTAAATCTGCACAGATCCACTTGTAACCAAGACCGTCACACTCAGAGCCAAAGAATGGGAGAAGGAAAATCCCATCTTTATTTATTGTGGACTTGGCATTGATTTCCTGTGGCGTGGAGGAGCTTGAATGAGACCGTGACCTGTCTCTGCTCTCCCAGACTCACCAGCCAGGTCACCTGGGGCTGTTATTGCAGTCGTCTTGGCCTCAGTTTCCTTATATGTGTGAAGAAAACATTACACGATGATCACTGAGGTGCCTCCTTGAGCTAAGGTTTGGGGCAGGATGGAGACGTAGTGTGATCTGTGGAAACTGTTCTCAACCCTGTGCATGTCGTGGGGTGTCCTCGGGTGGGGAGAGGTCCTGGAGTTTATTGTTTAATTTTCTTCCTCATGAACGTGGAAGAGTTGGAACTGAACCTCTCTGATCTACATGGCCTCTCTGTTGAATACGGTTGGCGGAGCTTCCTCTCAGAATCTGCCAGATGGGCTTGTTTCGGGAAGGCTTTGGGAGGAATTATTTGATAGGTTTCATCTTCCCAGAACCTGTGTGTGCACAGAAGGCAGCATCATCTCTTAGTTACAGGATGCACTGTTGTTATCTTGACTAAGTCAGCTTCATCATTGCAAGTAAGGGAACTCAATTTGCTCTAAACGAGAGGAGCTGAGAGGTTTGTGCTGGGGCTGACTTTACACATGCTCCTGTTTTTCCACCTGTCTCATAGTAATGGAAGGACCTACTCCTGTACACCTGTCTCCTTCACTTAAAGCAAAACAAAACCAGTGTTAAGAACACGGAAAAGCCCCAAATGACGTTCCAAGCAAAGATGGTAGGTAGCAGAGCAGAGAAGGAAACACCTGATCACTTGGCACCAGGGAGCCAGGAGTGTGTGGATGAAACTTATACATTGCCCAGGGATCAGAGAACAAGGGTCTGAAAAGAAATTAAATGCTTTGCAGGAGACACCGCGCTGTAAGACTCCCTGTAAGAAAGAAGTGATCCTGAGGCAATTATTTTATTCTAAAAGAAGGAAGAAAATCTTGAGTGTACATTTACAACTCCTTAAAATAATCACACAAACACAAGTAAGGGGTATGGGAATAAAGATGAGGAAGCACACAATTTTTAAAATCATCCCTAAACTCCATACTGTCTGGGGACTTTGAAACATATCCCAAAGCCACTATGGATATTGCACTTTTCTGTTATACTCACACATACTAAGATTCAGTAAAAAGGTTTTATGAAGCAAATTCCTCAATAATCCAAAAGGAGCTTCCCAGGTTTTTTTAAAAAGCAGAACACATGATGCCGTTAAGAGGGCAGTGCGCTCAGCTGCTGTGCACTTACTGCTTTGAGAAGGAATGTCTTCTCCCCGATCCTGGAGTTTGGGAATAAAGTTTGTCACAAGCTAGACCCTAACACCCAAAGCCCAAGAGCAACCATGGCAAGAGGATTCACTTAAGAAAGCCCTACGTCGTAGAAAACCCAACTAACAGTGGCTGAAACAAACAGGGACTTACTTCCTGACAAATCAAGAGGCTCACAGAGGGGTAGTGACTGGCACTAACTCAGCCACCGAAAACACCACTGAGGACCCAGCCTGCTCTCGTCCCTCCTGTCCTCCGTCCTTGGCAAGCAGCCTTCATCCTCATGCCTCGTATTCACAAAGTGGCTGCTGTAATCTCGGGTGTTTCCTCTGTGATCAAGAACAAGTGAAAAGAGGGATAACCCAAACCATGTCTTTCCTTACCAGAAAAGTACAAGCCTTTGCGTTGTCCAAAAGCACATGGCAGACCTAGCTGCCTCCGGGGTCGGAGAGGCGGGGGAAACCACAGTTGATGACGTCCATTAGCTTATCTGGTAAACCGTGTCTGCCAGAGCCTTCTTAAAGATAATCACCCTGTTGCTTGGTGCTCCTAGGAAGGAGTCAGGATATGGAATGTTTGGGGTTTGACTCAGGACTGCAAATATTTTCTACTAATAGAATCTTTATTATTATTATTATTTGACAGGTAGAGTTATAGACAGTGAGAGAGAGAGAGAGAGAGAGAGAAAGGTCTTCCTTCCGTTGGTTCACTCCCCAAATGGCCGCTATGGCCGGCGCTGCTCCGATCCAAAGCCAGGAGCCAGGTGCTTCCTCCTGGTCTCCCATGATGCGGGTGCAGGGGCCCAAGTACTTGGGCCATCCTTCACTGTCCTCCCGGGCCACAGCAGAGAGCGGGACCGGAAGAGGAGCAACCGGGACTAGAACCCGGCGCCCATATGGGATGCTGGCGCCTCAGGAGGAGGATTAACCAAGCGAGCCACAGCGCCGGCCCCTCTACTAACAGAATCTTGAAAACACAGTTGTTATATTGAGTTAAAACACCTATTCACAAGGCAGATGGCCGTATTTTTCACTGAAGACTGGCTGTAGACCTTAATTAATGCTAATAAATTCCCAGTCTTTGCTCCTATAAAATGAGGATAATGTTTATTCCCTGTCTCACTTGGAGCCTTTTATTCAATCATTCGTTTACTCAGCAGCCAAATCCTAAGCCAGATTCCGTGCTGGGCACTGTGCTAATGTTGATGACACTCAGATAAATAACACAGAACCCCAGTTCCCAGTTATGCACAAACTAACAGGGACCGGAGGCCGAGGAATGTGTTTTTCAAGCACTGCTGCATTTTAGCTGTACTGTGTGCTTTATGTAAAACACATACACACATACACACACACGTACATCAAAAAGTTCATGGAAAATGGAATTAAAAGATAAGTTTGTTTTACTGACAAAAGTTTTTGAAATCCATGCAGTTTTTTCACTATACTCATTCTCCATAAACTGATTTTAAACATTTATTTATTTATTTTCATTTTATTCGTAAGGCAAAGAGATGGAGAGAAAGGTCTTCCATCTGCAGATTCACTCCCAAAATGCCTGCAACAGCCAGGGCCGGGCCAGAGCAAAGCCAGGAGCCTGTACTTCAATCCTGGTCTCCCATGTCGATGGCAGAGACATCACCTGACGCCTCCCAGAGTGCATATTAGCAGGAAGCTGGATTAGAAGTGGAGTAGCCAGGATCACTGTCCACTCTGCCTGTCAAAAAAAAAAAAAAAAAAAAGAAGAAGTGGAGTAGCCAGGACTCAAGAGAGGCACTCCTATATGGGATGCAACCACCATGAAAATAATCAAAGAAATACTTTGTGGGTCGGCGCTATGGCTCAGCGGGTTAACGTCCTGGCCTGAAGTGCCAGCATCCCATATGGGTGCTGGTTCTGGTCCCAGCTGCTCCTCTTCCGATCCTACTCTCTGCTGTGGCCTGGGATAGCAATGGAAGGTGGCCCAAATCCTTGGGCCCCTGCACCGGCGTGGGAGACCTGGAAGAAGCTCCTGGCTCCTGGCTTCGGATCTGCGCAGCTCTGGCCAATGTGGCCATCTGGGGAGTGAACCAGTGGATAGAAGACCTTTCTCTTTGTCTCTACCTCTCTCTGCAACTCAGTCTTTCAAATAAATAAAATAAATCTTTAAAAGAAAAAAGAAGAAGTGCTTTGGGACAGAGAAGGAGAAATGATTAATTCCACCTGCGGAGTTGGAGACTGCTTTACCAAGGAGATGGAATCTGAGATAGGACTTGAAACTGAGTTGGAGTTTGTTGTACAAAAGAAGTGATGGTGTGGGAGTAGCTTTTGGTGGAGGAGTAATTGGTTGGAAAGCATTGACAGCTTAAATGTGCATAGTTTGTTCCTGAAAGATCAAGAAGCTCCCTGCTGAGCATTTGGGCGGTGGGAGGTGGAGCAGGAGCTAAAGGTGGGAGGAGGCGGAAGCCAGGCTGAAGGCACACAGTAGCCCAGGGAAGGACTCTGGCCTTGGGGCGTTGTTGAAACACAGCGCAAGCTCTGCTCAGACTTGTGCGTCAGAAAGTCCGCCATGGAACATGTGAGGGAAGAAGAGAGGGGAGAAGGGCTGGTGACAGAGCTGTTTCAGAGGCTCCGGCAACAATGGTGAGAGATGCTGGCCCGATGAAGGCAGAAAGATCTTTGAGGTAAGATGGACAGCCTTTGGTGACCGGGTCTGTTCAAAGAGAGAGAGGGAGGAATAGCAAAATGATCTGAGCTTGGTCAACCCTGACGTTCGGGTGGCATCATTCACAGGAGATGCAGGAGAACGTAGCACCTGCTGCGCCCCACGTCAGCTCCGAGAGAGAGGAGCGGACACCTCTCTTCAGTACTTGTGTTGTCCAAGGACTCCTCCTCTTCCCACTGGCCCTCAGCCCCCAGCGCCACCCAGCTGGGACTTCAAGTCAGGTTCTGGAATGAGGCTCCAAATGCCCTGTGGTTGCCTTGCTCCCACATGTGAAATGAAAACAAATTGTTGGGGGGGGGCAATTGCGGACAAGACTTGGGGCCCCAGCAAGGGGCTGTGACAGTGGCCAGCTGTGGTCACCAGCACAGCGCGGGTGTCGTTTCTACTTCACACTCGGAGGGTGTCCTTGCTCTCCAAGGCGGGGGTGGGGGGGTGGGGGGACTGAACTCTCTGTGGTGCTTCAGCTTCTTGAGTACCTGACTAATACTTGAAAGAATTCTTAAGAGACTTCTTCGTTTTTAATTGCACCCACTTGTTGGATCTGTGACCCAATTAGTTCATTCTTGCGAATGTATTAGGAGACCCGCCACCCTCTTGACCCCTCCTTTGGAGCACTGTTAATGGAACCGGTGAAATACCTGTCGTGGCTGTGTGGCTGGGAGGCCCAGTGCTTGGCCGCAAGGACAGTCATCAAAGACTGGTTCTTATCCTCCCAAGTTCATCTGCCCTGTGTGCCCACCCCCCCAGCCCCAGCCCTTGCTGTTTGGAGATTCTGAGTCCCACATTCCTACTTTAATAAGACTAGCTCTTCTCCCTGGGGCTCAGAGCACCAAGTTTTAACAAACATAGGTAAATCAATAAATGTGTTTTATCAGTGTCAGGATTGCTGGCAGGTGCCTCACAGCAAACATGAGTCCAATTGCACCATCATTGGCCCTGACCCCTGCTTCCAAACATTTGGGTTTGCTGCTGCTTTCCTTAGATTATGCTGTCTGGCAGATCTTCAAATGAAAGTTGATCTAGTTCACTCATCCAAATGCAGGTGGAATCCTGGATTGGGGAAGTAACTCTACTAAATTGTGTGAAATCAAGTTCTTTCTTCTGATGTTGTCCGTGAGCAGTGGTCTGAGCAGGTCATCTGCTTGGGTCTCATGGAAAGCTCTTTGCACCAGTTAATCACTGCCACGGGGTGTCTGGTTCTGTAATGCAGCACTGTGTTAAAGAAGATTCACGATCATTTACTGAGGTAAAGGACAAGATACCAACTTAGCCTATTATTTGCCTTGGTTTTCAAAGTGAGGCTAAAATCCTATCAGGAGCCCTGGCAAATGGCCTCCTGGAAGTGTCCACTTCCCTCTTCTTGTACTGTCTCTGTTGCCTGTCTCCTTACACTTGCTGTAGAAGGAGTGTTTGTGTAATCTGTTATAGCTCAGTGAAAAGAAATATGCAGAAGAAAATTAAATATATTCTTTTTTTAAAGATTCACTTATTTATTTCACTAGGCTAATCCTCCACCTGCGGTGCCGGCACACCGGGTTCTAGTCCCTGTCAGGGCGCTGGATTCTGTCCCGGTTGCTCCTCTTCCAGGCCAGCTCTCTGCTGTGGCCCGGGAATGCAGTGGAGGATGGCCCAAGTGCTTGGGCCCTGCACCCGCATGGGAGACCAGGAGCACCTGGCTCCAGGCTTCGGATCGGCACAGTGCGCCGGCCATAGTGGCCATTTGGGGCGTGAAGCAACAGAAGCAACATCTTTCTCTCTCTCTGTCTCTCTCTCACTGTGTAACTCTGCCTGTCAAAAAAAAAAAAAAAAAAAGAAAGAAAGAAAGAAAGAAAGAAAGAAAGAAAGAAAGAAAGAGAGAAAGAAGGAAAGAGTGAATCCACTGATTCACTCCCCAGATGCCTGCAATGGCCTAGGCTGGACCAAACTGAAGTCAGGAGCTTCTTCCACGTCTCCCACATGGGTGGCAGGGGCCCAAGCACTTGGGCCATCTTCCACTGCTTTTCCCAGGTCGTTAGCAGGGAGCTGCATTGGAAGTGGATCAGTCAGCACAGGAACCAGTGCCCATATGGGATGCTGGCATTGGCTTTACCCGCTATGCCCAAATGCCGGCTCCCACATATATTCTTACAGATGATAATGGGAAAATATAAACTTTCTAAGGTGAAAAGAGGAGGAATTAACATTCACTGATTTCTTTTTTTACTATTAGTATTTCTATTTATTTGGGAGGCAAAGAGACAGAGATGGACAGAGAACTCCCATTTGCTGGGTTACTCCTCAAATGCCTGCGATGGCTTGGAGCTCAGTCAGGCAGAAGCTGGGAACCCAGAACTGAATTGGAGTCCCCAGATGGGTGGCAGGAAGTCAGTCACGTGAACCATCACCACTGCCTCCCAAGGTCTGCATGAGCAGGAAGCTGGAGTCTGGAGCCGGAGCCAGATAGCAAACCCAGGCACCCCAGTGTGGGACTTGAACCTCCCAGCTGGTTCCCTCGCTGCTAGGCAAAATGCCTGTCCCCTAATGTCCTCTGATTCATTCATGCCTACGGATTACATCCAGTAAGTTGCATCAGTCACTGTTTTGCCAGAACTGCTGGGACCTTGACAACAATTTCAGTGCACTGTCGCAGAGGTGGGGAGCGTCCAGCCAGCAGGCAGACCGTGTAGGGCCTGTGGAATCATTTGGTCTGTCCCTGCCAAGGCAACCATAGGCGAGACTCAAAATTGCCTGAATGTATAGCAGGCTCTCTAAGCTGATAGTTTTGTATGCCCTGTGAATGAGGTTACAGGTAATGCAGATGGCCCTGGGCAGAAGAGAGGTTCCCCACTCCGTCACGGAGTTCCCTGTGTAACAGTATGCCCCTGTCGTCCCTGAGCCTGCTTAACCTGAGTCCCTCTTGAAGGAGTTTGTACACTCCAGAACGTGGGCCAAACTGCGCTTCACGAAGGCCAGTGAAAGAGGGTTCGCTTCCTTCAGCTGGTCCACTATTTGCTTTAGAGTTATTTACTGAGATTTGGAATTCTTTCCTTCCTGTCTTGTGGCAAGAGTCTGCGTTTCTGGACTTCTAACCTGCAACTCATCCATTCAGTCATTCAACAAGTGTTTACTGAGTTCCTACTGTGTACTGGGCCCAGTGCTGTCAACCCACGTCTTCATTGATGATTTGAAAGAGAGTGGACTGGAGCGGGAATCCCCTTCCAGCATAGCTCCCGGGAGGGGCCTTCTTAGGAGACAGGAAGTGAGCCTAGGAGGGTTCCTGGGGCTTCCTTGCAGTGACTCGCCACGTGCCGCAGAAGGAAGCCTGTGTCGCGGTCCTCAGTGCAGACTCCAGGGAACGGTGTCCGTGGTGCCTGTGTGTCCCTCACAATGCTTTCTGTCCTCCCGGCCCAGAAACAGAAAAGCTAGTCCTGGAGGCGGGAAACGGATTGCCATCCTGGAAATTCAATGACCAGCTCTTCCCCTGTGATGTGTGCGGGAAAGTGTTTGGCCGCCAGCAGACGTTGTCCCGGCATCTCTCGCTGCACACAGGTGAGTTCCGGCCTCGCTGCGGCCACCCCCACCCGCTGTGTGGACACGTGTCTGTCTTGGCTCCTCAGGCCTTTTATCTGCATGCTGATGTAAGGCGGAGGAGGGGCTTTTTGTTTGTGTGGAAAGGGCACACTGAGTTCCAGGGAGGACTGAGGAGGGATACACAGTAGGCGTGCCCAGGTGAAACTCCTGCACCCTGTGAAGGCTCCAAGGGGCTCATCTTCTTCTTAAGGTTTATTTTATTTATTTGAAAAGCAGAGTTGCAGAGAGAGGGAGACAGAGAGAGAGAGAGAGAAAGAGAGCGCGCACACTTCTATCCCCTGGTTGACTCCCTAAATGGCTGCAACAGCCAGGGCTGGGCCAAGCCAAAGCCAGGAGCCTGGAGCTCCATCCAGGTCTTTCTGTGGGTGGCAGGGGCCCAAGCCCTCGGGCCATCTTCTGCTGTTTTCCCAGGTGCGTTAGCAGGGAGCAGAAGTGGAGCAGCCAGGACCAGAACCTGGCATTCATATGGGATGCCAGCATCTCGGGGTGCAGCTCATCCCATTGCCACAGCCCACCTTATTATTGTGGGTGGGAGCACCGGGGGAAAAGGTTGCTCCTTGGTAGATAAACTCATTTATAAATAACACTGGGCAGAGAGGGTTGATTCTGTGGATCGGAGAAGAGAAAGCCACCAAGTTAACAAGGGGTACAAGAGGATTACATAAAAGACCAGTACATTAAAGACCGGTGAAGACAGAAAGATGTAAGGGAAAAGCAACTGTAAATGTAAGGCAGAGTGGAAATAACAAAATCGAGCATCTCAGTTTTCACAGGCTTTAAAAAAATCCAAGTGTATCTCATTT